>NC_133333.1:238436616-238741616 GCF_042186555.1 Aquarana catesbeiana
CCATCTCCCCCCCCTCTCTCTCCGTCTCTCCCCCCTCTCTCTCCGTCTCTCCCCCCTCTCTCTCCGTCTCTCCCTCCCCCCTCTCTCTCCGTCTCTCCCTCCCCCCTCTCTCTCCGTCTCTCCCTCCCCCCTCTCTCTCCGTCTCTCCCTCCCCCCTCTCTCTCCGTCTCTCCCTCCCCCCCTCCCCCCTCTCTCTCTATGTCTCTCCCCAGCCTCTCTCTACGTCTCTTCCCAGCCTCTCTCTCTCCGTCCCCCTTCCCCCACTATGTCTTCCCCTCTCTCTCTGTCTCCCCCCCCTCTCTCTTTCTCCCCCCCCCTTTCTCTTTCTCCCCCCCCCCTTCTCTTTCTCCCCCCCCCCTTTCTCTTTCTCCCCCCCCTCTCTTCCCCCCCCCTCTCTTTCTCTCCCCCCCCTCTCTTTCTCTCTCCCCCCTCTCTCTTTCTCTCTCGCCCCCCATCTCTGTCTCTCGCCCCCCATCCTCTCTCTTTCTCCCCCCTCTCTCTCTCCCCCCCTCTATGTCTCCCTCCTCTCTCTTTGTCTCTCTACCCCCTCTCTCTCTCTGTCTCTCCCCCCCTCTCTCTCTGTCTCTCACCAGCCTCTGTCTCCCCCTCACTGTCCCCCCTCTCTCTCTCTGTCTCTCCCCCCCTCTCTCCCTCTCTCTGTCTCCCCCCCTCTCTCTCTGTCTCCCCCCCCACTCTCTGTCTGTCTCCCCCCCTCTCTCTCCCCCCTCTCTCTTTCTCTCTCTCTCTCTCTCTCTCCCCCCCTCTTTCTCTCTCCCCCCTCTCACTCCCTCCTCTCTCTTTTTCTCTCTCTCTCTCTCCCCCCTCTCTCTCTCTCTCTCCCCCCTCTCTCTTTCTCTCCCCCCTCTCTCTCTTTCTCCCTTCCCTCTCTCTCGCGCTTTCCCTCTCTTCATCTCCATCTCTCTCTGCATCTCCTGCTCGTGCGCTCTCTCTCCATTTTACGCTATCTCTTCACCTCCAACTCTCTCCATCTCCGGCTCTCTCCCTCTTCATCTCCGGCTCTCTCCCTCTTCATCTCCGGCTCTCTCCCTCTTCATCTCTGGCTGTCTCTCCTTTTCTGCATCTCCAGTTTGCTCTATCTCTTTCTCCTGCTCACTTGCTTTCTCTATGCAGCTTTGGCTCTCTCTTTTTCTTCAGCTCTAGCTCTCTTCATCTCCTGCTCTCTCTTTGCTTTCTCTACTTTTTCTACCTCCCTCTTTCACTGAATATCCTATTCTTCATTCTTTTTCTCTCATACCATCTTTAATTTGTATTTCTCTCCCTCTTCGTCTTGCCCCTCTTCCCTCTCTTGTTTTCTGTTTTGCTCACCCCTAACCTTATTCCTTTGCATCGTCTTCCAGGAGGTGGTGTTATGGCGTAAAGGGGACGTTGTGAGAAAGAGCATGTCTCACCAGGCTGCCATTGCCTCTCAAAGATTTGAGGGAACACACCCTGACAACCGACCACAACACAGTGGAGCTGCCGCAGGAGATCAGGAGATAGAGTGACCACTTTCTGGGAGCAGAACAGGTCTCCGCTGACTGAATACTCAGACTGAACCTCTCCGACACCCACCTTTACCACCTGTGCTAAACACAGACACTTGGTGGGTCAGCCTCGCAGATGGGCGTGGCCAGCTTCACTCACCGGACCTGGCCGGCCACTCCTTCAGCTGCTACATGGCGTTCAGTGACATGGGGGGGAGGGGGGAGAAAAACATGCACGACCAGCCCCTTTTAACCTTACGTTGATTTCTTTTTATGCTCATTGCCTTGTAACAAATACCGACCATCCTGCCATTGAGGGCCCAGTACATTCTCCGACACCCAGAGGGAAAAACCAAAAGGGATGTCCTTTGATGGAAATATTCCTGCGTATGAACAGTGACCTCCTCACCTTGTGGTTGTATAGTCAGTGCTGACCTCAGTTACCGATGTTTCGGTGCCAGTTTTGAACCTACCTTTTTCCCATTCCGAGCACCTGTCTCCCACGCAATGGGGCCCTGGGGGGACCATTGCTCTGCATGAATTCCCATGATTCCAATATGTTGATACAGATGATGTGACTTTTATACAACGAAAAGGAAATTTGGAACTCTTCAAAAAAATTATTTAATTTGCTTCTTCAAATCACACACAACCAACAATGGACAGCATTCATAACCAATTATGTCCTACTCCAAAAAACAAAACAAAATGTGTTTCAGAGCTACCTGCTTGGTGAAGTGGTAGTTTTAGAAGAGATTCAGTGGATTCAGTCCTGAGGAGAAGGTTTGGGATTACACATCGATATGCCCCAAGTTCAGTGAGATATGACGTTGTCCTGAAGATATTCAAGATTTTTGTTGATCTACTTGCCTTGCCCAGTTTCCAGTGGTCTCATGATGCTTTGAGCCTTTTGCTTGTAGGCATCTACTGCCACATTGACCCCTACACATGAGCAATTCTGTAACTCGTTTCACCAAGTTACCTTGGCACTTGACCCAAAACTCTTAAGTCCAACCAGCTGTGCATTCAGACAATCCCAACAACCTAAGGGTTGCAGAAAATGATCCTTGGGTAAGTCAGAGCTGGATTCAGCTTGGTGAACACAACTCACGCTGTCCTATAGAGATAGTGCTTCCTTTAGCTTTGCTTGCTTGCAGAGCCCTGGTGTCAATGCTAACCCTAACAAGATGGATGAACAAATGTTCACTCACATTTGCAGTTTAGGGTTCAGTTTTAATTGTTTTTAAGTCTTTTAATTGGACATATTTCTTAAGTATTTAATATTATAAGTCTATTGCATAGTGGGAATCCCAGTTTGAGAGACTTACAGTGCACTTTTACTCCATTTTAAACTTTTAAAGGACCCTTGTCGCATTCAAAAATGTTAATTTAATCGACCTCTGTGGACCCCCACAGCTTTTGCTTCATGTTTCCTCTGACCTCCACCCATCGCGGGGTATCATAGTGATGTAGAGGTCAGCAGGAGGAACCAGTGAGAGTTGCGGGGGACCTCAGAGTTTGACAAGTTTCTTTGCAGACCTCTGGGGACCAGTTCTCTAACAGAGCAACCCTGAGTGGCAGGAATCCATTTAAATCTATGTATGTGCGTAGAGGTGCATTATCATGCATCAGCATTTGTTTCCTTTGTGTGTTAACATGTATACCACTTATGGACCAGCGATGTACCCATATGTCCCTGGACTTCAAGGGGTTGTACTGGGATGATGGCTGCTGCTGCAGCCATCATCCCAGTACCGTTTTTTTAGAGCCGACGGTCGACTCTCTTGTAAAAGCAATCCTAGTGGCAAACTAGCCACTGGATTGCTTTTACAAGCAGTAGGAGGTGATGTCCCCTCCCTTTCGTCACCTTCCACGGCTTTCTCGAGCTCTTCCGTCCCACCAGGGGACCCGAGCGACCAGCCAACACTTCAGCCGACTGACCGGAGAGCCGAACAAAGCTTGGATTGGCTTTGATTGGCTCTCGCTTATGGTAGCCCGGAAGCGATGATCTGAAATCACTTCCGGTTTACCCGGTTGTCAATGGCGCCATTTAAAAAAAATCAAAAGCATTTGAAAATACTGATCTTGGTGGGATCTGGGCTCTATAAGGGCTCATGCACACTGCAGCTCAAAATAAAAACCTGCTTTTACAGGCATTTGAGCTTTTATGCCTAAAAGCTTGAAGAAGCTTTTGTGCTCTTTCGCGCGTTATTATTGCGTGTTTTTAAACTTTTGTGAGCATAAGCGGGTTTTTTTTTTTTTTTTTTTTTTTTCACAAACCCTTCCCTCAGCTAATTTTTCAACATTTTTTTTATTTTTTTTTTTTTGTGCTTTTTCACACATTTTTTGGGCACTTAGGCATCTTTTCTGCTCAAAAGCTCCTCTCAAAAACGCAAGGGAGTTTTTATTTTTTTCTGCCTATAAGAGCATGTTCCTGTAAACTTCTGAAAAAGCCATAGTGTACATGGACACATTGGCTAACATGGATGGGGTTTTTCCAGGCAGAAAAAAATGAGAGCTCAAAAAAGCTCAAAAGGCTTTAGGAGCCGCTTCTTTGAGCCTCTTTGAGATGTAGTGTGCATGAGCCCTAAGAGTACCTGTCATATGCCTATCGCTGTGACAAGGGATGTTTACATTCCTTGTCACAGCAATAAAAGTGATTAAATTTTTTTTTTTTAAAGCAACAGTGTAAAAATAAAATGAATAATTAAAAATGAAAATAAAATAAATGAATATTAAAAAAAAAAATGCAAGTGCCCCCCGGCAAAACAAATACACGAGTCGGTTCCGCGCGCACGCAAACAGCGATTGCCCCACACGTGTGAGGTATCACCCCAAACGTCAGATCTTGGGCAGTAATTCCAGCACTAGACCTCCTCTGTAAATCCTAGGTGGTAACCTGTAAAGGCTTTTAAATCGTCGCCTATGAATAGTAACATTTACGTCGTTTGTCGCCATTGCACGGGCGTGCGCAATTTTAAAGCGTGACTTGTTTGGTATCTATTTACTCGGTGTAACGTCATCTCTTATATTTAACAAAATAATTGGGTTACATTTTGAATTCTAATGCAAAAAAAAAAGTTTTTTTTTTTTCCTGCACAAATACAGTGTGACATAAAAAATTGCAAAACCCACCAATTTATTCTGTAGGACCTCTGATTTAAAAAAAAAAAATGTAAAATGTTTTGGGGGGTTCTAAGTAACTTTCTAGCAAAAAACACTGATTGTTGTAAACGAAAAGGCCTGGTCTGGAATGGGTTATTGACGTACATTGACACACCTTTCCTAAGCATATTTGGAGTTGATGGAGTGAACAGCCGTTGACCAAGGCTCGTTGATACCTGTTACCAATGCATCTAAAGGCATGTTCTTTGCATTTTTGATGTGTTGCCATTGACTATAATAGGCCTCCCAACGCGCATATTTTTAAACATGCGCTGTGTTACAGCACAGAGATGGGGACAGGCACTAGTATTATAGGAAAGTTGCCAATTTTAACGCGATGTAATGCAACCATGTAAATGGTCCCGAAAAGTCCTGCAAAAGAGCGGACACCAAAAGACATCTTCTATTACCTTTTGTTACTCAGACATTGGGGTTGATTTACTAAAACTGGAGAGTGCAAAATCTGGTGCACCTATGCATGGAAACCAATCAGCGCCTAACCTCACCTTTGTTGAATGAAGCTTTGACAATAAGGCCAGGTTCACTCTGGTAAGACACGACTGTTGTATCAGTATCATCCTACTTTGCCCTGCGACATCAGTCCTCCTTCCATCCGACTTCAATGAACAAGATAAGATTTTTCTCCGACTTTGAGATCGTCTGAGTTGTCCTTTGACCAATCAAAACAATCCCAGTGTGAGATCATTTCCTTTGAGACCCCTTTCACACTGAGGAGCTCAAAAACTGGCCATAAAATGTTGGGCGTTTTAGCGCCGCTTTTGTAGCGCGCTTTTTTTAGGGTCACGTTCAGGGTGGATTTGGTTTAAATCACTAGTAAAAAGGTTTGATTTAAATCATATTTTTTAAAGAGCAGCTGTCATCTCTGTCCCGCAGCGGCTCCTCCTCTGTCTCGCTGTTGACTCATGGACAGTCTCATTCACATTAATGGGACGGTTGGTGATGCGGCAGTGACCCAACAAGGTGAGGGACGTGGCGGCAGCAGGTGAGTGGATGCCCACTAACAGGCGCTGCCATGATGGATCTGAAATGACAGGTGCTCTTTAAATGTAAGGACTCATTCTTGCTGGTAGTTAGAATCTTTAATATTTGCAAACAAAATGAAGGTTTCCTATTTAGAATAATAAGCTGTCAGGTTAGTAAATCTTCCCAAACTGGGTCTCTTTTATGGCCTGCTGCCATTTTGCTCCTCCGTAATAAAGCATTTCAAGCTATGTGCAGAAAGATCACAAGGTCTATAAGTTGCTTAGGAGCTTTCGCTTTCATTTTTACTGCTTGCCCTTCCTCCTCCCACTTAGAGCCTGGTACAGATGCATTTCTCTTCCAACAATCATACAGTTTGTAGTGTACATAGATTTGCAAAGCAATGGGATAAAGGAATATTCCTGAACTTTGTTTTATCGCATGGTTACTGTGAAATTGTGGAAATGCATCAATGCAGTGCATGTTATCTCAGCTTGCAGAGCTTGGATTCATTAAATGAGTAAATATTGCAGAATATACAGCCTTATGCTACATAACTAAGCTCCATTTCATGCTGAATAAACTAAATTATTAATGTATCTTAAATAGAAAACTATCTTTAGATAGATTTTTACTCCAAAAGGATTTTATTAAAATAAATTTGATAAAAATCTGATAAAAAAAAAAGCATACCAGTGTGAACCCAGCCTTAAACTTGGAAGCTGATTGGTTTCTATGTAGAGCGGCACCAGATTTTGCACTCTCCAGTTTTAATAAATCGGCCCCATTGTATTGCTTTTTTTTTTTTCTACTTTCTGTGGTCTACACTGACACCAGCGATCTGCGATTTACACTGCAACAAAAATATTCTACTATCAGATAGCATTGTATTTAGTAATGAAGCTGCAAGTTGCACTAGTGAAATATTATACGAATGGTTAGCCACATTGATTCTTGTTTCACGTGTGGAAATTGTCACAATTTGATCGTTTTGCCAGCAGATACTTAAAGCATTACAGGTCAGATCCGCATTGAGCCCTCGGCCAGTCCTGGTGTAATAGACTGACTCTGGTTTTATTAGGGACTTCTCCTGGCAAAGTCTCCCTCCTCCTTCTATGTTCACAGACAATCCTCATCGAGGTTCCATTTCAGCTACAAACAAAACTGGATTTTCTATTATTCCTTCTGAACATTTCAGGTAGGACAGGACCAACTTTTGAATCAGCCATAGCTTTTGTAGCAGCATGAACTAGCGGTCCACAGCTTTGTGCTATGTAAACTTTCCTTTTGGTATACATGCAATCCTCAGATAGCCGTGATCTGTGACTTATACAGGAGTGATCACTCTAACTTTATTGTTTACTAGTGCTATATCCAACAAAACAGGCAGGAGTCTGCGCCATGGAGGAATGTTGTATACAATTTGCATCGGACAGTCATTTTGTAGACCGCACTATTCATAAAAACTGCTTTAAAGGATGTAAAGCTCGGGTGCGGGTGTGCTCCCGTGTCCTGCTGCTGCGTCCATACAAACATGTCATACTTGCCTCCTCTGTGCACTTGATTTTGCACAGAGTTGCCCCGATCCTCTTCTTCTGGGGTCCCCCAGAGGCACTCCTGGCTCCTCCTCTTCTGGAGTGCCCCGTCGGAGAAGCGCTCTCCCTCGGGGATTTAGGGCATGCTCTGTGTGCTTATCTGTCTATTATCAGGACTCCCTGCGGCACAACACTCAAATCCCACGAGACTGCAGAATCATTCAGAGCTTCCTCCTACACCCCATGTGACCATGTGACATCACATAGAAACACTGGATCGAGAAGGAGGCTTGGTTAACAGTACAGGAAGGGCTCCATGTAAGGGCGGAAATGCACTCTACTGTGGACTCAGAAAACAATAACTAAGATGGCACTGCCTTATCCCTGGAAACAAGATTTTTTTAAAGTTTCTTTAAAAAGTATGTAATATGCGATTTGGGCTGGATTACAGTGGCTATAGTTTGATAATTACTTATTATAATGGACTAAATGAAAAGAAGCATCAGAGTGGGAGAGTTTACTTCCTCTTCCCGCCGACCGAACGCACATATGCGTACTCGGCTTTCCGGGGTTATACCGGGATGATGCCCGCAGCTGCAGGCATCATCCCGGTACCGTTGTTTTCAGCGGGCGATCGGCTACCCGAGTATAACAACCGATGCGGCTAAAAGCCGCTCGGCTGTTATACCGGAGGAGCGGGAGGGGACATCCCCCCCCTCCCGCCGCTGTTACCGGGCCTCCCGTGCGATCGGGAGGCCCGGTGTCCGTTCGGCTGCCTTCGGCGGCTGGGGGCGGGCTGGAACGAAGCTGCGAGCGGCTTCGTTCCAGCCTTCTTGTTGTAAATGCGAAAGCGACGTCATGACGTCACTTCCCGTTTACTCGGCTGCCAATGGCGCCGAATTTAAAAAAGTACACAGTATTCAGAATCGCCGTTTTCGGCGATCTGAATACTTTGAAGTGTAAAGGAGGGATGGGGGGTCTTTTAGACCCTCCATCCCTCCATAAAGAGTACCTGTCACCACATATTACTGTCACAAGGGATGTTTACATTGCTTGTGACAGCAATAAAAGTAAAAAAAAAAAAAAAAAAAAATTTAAACACAATTTATAAAGTACAAAAATAAATAAATTAAATTAAAAAAAAAATTTTTAAAGTGCCCCTGTCCCCGCGAGCTCGCGCAGCGAAGAAAACGCATACGGAAGTTGCGCCCGCATATGTAAACGGTGTTCAAACCACACATGTGAGGTATCGCCGCGATCGTCAGAGCGAGAGCAATAATTCTAGCCCTAGACCTCCTCTGTAGCTCAAACCTGGTAACCGTAAAAAATTTTTAAATCGTCGCCTATGGAAATTCAAAGGTACCGTAGTTCGTCGCCATTCCACGAGTGCGTGCAATTATAAAGGGTGACATGTTTGGTATCTATTTACTCGGCGTAACATCATCTTTCACATTATACAAAAAATTGGGGTAACTTTACTGTTTGGATTTTTTAAAATTCATGAAAGTGTCACTTTTCCAAAAATTTGCGTTTAAAACACCGCTGCACAAATACCGTGTGATAAAAAATATTGCAACAATCGCCATTTTATTCTCTAGATTCTCTGCTAAAAAAATATATATAATGTTTGGGGGTTCTAAGTCATTTTCTAGCAAAAAATACGAATTTTAACTTGTAAACACCAAATTTCAAAAATAGGCTTAGTCATGAAAGGGTTAAGGTGAAAAACCTCGATGGTTTACAACCCCATTAAAGTGGTTCTAAAGGCATTTTACCTTCATACATTCTATACATGAAGATAAAAAACCTTTGTACTGCAGCCCCCCCATCCCCCTAATACTTAAGCCCCATCATGATACAGCGATGTGCATGGGAGTCTCAGCTCTCCAGGGACTCTCCCTCCTCATTAGCTGGGACAGTCACAGCCAGTGAGCCAATGATAAGAGAAAGGAAGTGGGCCCCAGGCTCCATGCCTGAATGGACACGCAGATCAGTGGCTTGTGAGCGAGCAAGAGGGTGGAGCCAGGAGAGCTCGAGAAGAGGAGGATCTGAGCTGCTCTGTGCAAAACTAACTGCACAGAGCAGGTAAGTATGACATCTTTGTTATTTAAAAAAAAAAAACTTGACTTTAAATATCACTTTAATCGATTAAGAACGTGTAAATAGGAACTTGCCTCTAAGCAGGTTTTGCTGCGCTCGGGTTCCAGATCATGTAACCTGGAGACATGGCGGTCTCCAAGTGAGTGAAGCATAGAAGAATGATGACAGGAAAAAAAAAAAAGTGTCTCATCATTGGGCCACATTATTGATGTCATTGGGAGGAATTGTTTTCCATCATTAGTATCTTTGGGAGGAATGGTGTCCCATTATTGGTGTCATTGAGCCTCAGTGTTGGTGTCATTTGGGAGAAATTATGCCCCATCATTAGTGTCATTGGGAGGAATTGTTTTCCGTCATTAGTACCATTGAGCCTCATTGTTGTTGTCATTGGGAGGAATTGTGTCTCATCATTGGTATCATTAGGAGGAATTGTGTCTCATCATTGTCATTATTTGGAGAAATTGTGCCCCATCATTAGTGTCATTGGGAGGAATTGTTTTGCATCATTGGTGTCATCAGGCCCTATTGTTGATGTCATGGGGAGGAATTGTGTCCCATTTATTGGTGTCATTGGGAGGAATTGTGTCCTGTCAGTGGGAGGAACTGTGCCTTTCATTGGTGTCATTGGGAGGAAATTGTGACCCATTGTTGGTGTCATTGGGCCTTGTTGGTTTCCATTGGGAGGAATTGTGTCCCATCAATGGTGTCAGTGGGAGGAATTGTGCCCCATCATTGGTGTCATTGGGCCTTGTTGGTTTCCATTGAGAGGAATTGTGCGCCATCATTGGGAGGAATTGTGCCCCATCATTGGTGTCATTGGGAGGAATTGTGCCCCATCATTGGTGTCATTGGGAGGAATTGTGTCCTATCATTGGTGTCATTGGGAGAAATTATACTCCATTATTGGTGTCAGTGGGAGGTATTGTGCCCCTTCATTGGTGGTGAGGGGAATTATGCCCTGACGTTGGTATTAGTGGATGAGATGGCTCCAAGGACTCAAAAAAAAAAACAAACAAGTTTGGATACCACTGGTCTAGGGGAACCTAAAAGAAAAGATTTCCTTACCTAATCCTCCGCGTTTCCCTGCAGTGTTTCCCCCCCCCCCATATCCCAGCGGTGTAGGGTCCTGACTCCATTCATCAAGACCAGAGCAAGGGATAGTCCATTGCCAGAGCATGGGGGGAGTTCCATCTGCTGGAAGAGCGGAGGATCAGGTAAGTAAAACGGTCTCTCTTCTCCAGTAGACTAAACAAGCACTTAACCCTTGCAGCTGGAGTTCAGCTTTTATCAATGGCGACTTGCTATCGAGGGGCACTGGACAGGGAGGAGGAGCCAGGAGCGCCGGCAAGTGACCCGAGAGGAGGAGGACCAGGGCTGCTCTGTGCAAAACCATTACACAGAGAAGGTAAGTATAACATGTTTGTTATTTTTTTTTTTTTTTTAAAGAAAATTTTTGCCTTTTTAAAAGCGAGCAAAATTTTGGTGTACTTTTGAACAGCATTTGTCAAATCATCGAATATACTGGCGCAGGGATATGCAATTAGCGGACCTCCAGCTGTTGCAGAACTACAAATCCCATGAGGCATAGCAAGACTCTGACAGCCACAAGCATGGCACCCAGAGGCAGAGGCATGATGGGACTTGTAGTTTTGCAACAGCTGGAGGTCCGCTAATTGCATATCCCTGTACTAGCGTATGGCCATCTTTAATGTGTTAATAGATTATCCCATCCCCTGGATGTAGATGCCATCGCAGAATTCTTTGCAGATCTAAATTATTATCTTTTATTTAAAGAGAGACTGCCTTTCACATGAATGTTATCGGAATTACAAAATGACTGTCTTCATTGATGCAGCAGGGAGTAAAGTGCAGTAACTCTTAGCAGCCAATCAGAACTCCTCTTTCGTTGATCTGATGACAGGAAGGGAAATCCAGGTTGCTACACTTTTCCCCTGCGTTTGTCGTAGAAGCCTCAGTCTGTATGCAACAGGCGCCTTTCCAAGATGGCGGCAGCAGTATTACACAGCCACCCCCTCCTGTAAAATTTAATTATCGTATTGACAACTCAGAAATTTGTGTTCTACAGTATTTCAATTCTATACCAAGTATAGCCGACTGGTAAAGAAATAATATATAAATATATATTTATTAGATGGTAATTTGATGTATTCGTCCGTAAGAGAGACTGCACTTTTAATACATGGCTGTGCCTCACAAACCAAGCTTAGATTGTAAGCTCTTGGGAGCAGGGCGCGTAGTGCCTGTGCTGCGTTTCGGCAGCGCAACACCTATAGAAACTTATTGGAATATTAGGAAGACGAATGTTGAAGCAGAACTCCAGGCAAATACACTAAAAGAAAAGCTTCAGTCCAGTTGTGTAATAAGTGTAGAACAGCTAATATAACCGCCTAAGATCTGTCTTTATATTATCTTCCTACAGTCTTGCTCAGCAGGAATTAGATTGCAGAATGGGAAATTGTGCGCTTCAGGTTTCAATGTGGTGCGTAGTGCTCCTAACATGCTTCAGGCACTGGGAGCTAGAGGTGTGCACTGAGAGGGGCCCAGTGATAGCTGCAGGTTTGTTTGTAAACAAACTTTGTGTGATCAATGGTTGTCATTGTGATTGCATGGTCTAGAACAGGGGTCTCCAAACGTTCTAAACATAGGGCCAGTTTACTGTTCAGACTTTAGGGGGCCCGGAGTGGGGCCATTGGCAGTAGAAAATGTCCTGGCATTAATGGGGATAAACAATGCCCCATCATTAATATTAGGAGGAGAAATAGTGCCCCATTGGTGTGGGTGGGAGGAATAGTGCCCCATTGGTGTGGGTGGGGGGAATAGTGTCCCATTGGTGTAGGTGGGAGGAATAGTGCCCCATCATTGGTGTTGGTGGGAGAAATAGTGCCTCGTCATTGGTGTCGGTGGGAGGAATAGTGCCCCATCATTGGTGTTGGTGGGAGAAATAGTGCCTCGTCATTGGTGTCGGTGGGAGGAGTAGTGCATCGTCATTGGTGTTGGTAGGAGAAAAGGTGCCCTATCATTGGTGTCAGTGGGAGGAATAGTGCCCCATTATTGGTGTCGGTGGTAGAAATGGTGCCCCATCATTGGTGTGGGTGGGAGGAGTAGTGCCCCATCATTGGTGTCGGTGGGAGATATAGTGCCCCATTGGTGTCGGTGGGAGGAATAGTGCCCCATCATTGGTGTGGGTGGGAGGAATAGTGCCTCGTCATTGTTGTCGGTGGGATAAATCGTTCCCCATCATTGGAGTCAGTGGCAGGAATAGTGCCTCATCATTGCTGTTGGTGGGAGGAATAATGCCCCATCATAGGTGTCCATGGGAGGAATAATATCCCATCATTGGTGTCCATGGGAGGAGTAGTTCCCCATCATTGGTGTCGGTGGGAGTAGTTCCCCATCATTGGTGTCCATGGAAGGAGTAGTTCCCCATCATTGGTGTCGGTGGGAGGAGTAGTACCCCAAGGGCCAGAAAAAGGCAAGCAAAGGGCCGCAGTTTGGACACCCCTACTCTAGCACCATGCTAATTGGTTCTGTTAGTACAAGATTCTTAGAAGTAAAAGGTGTAGACGGTGCACTGCTAGTTCTCAGGTAGAACCCTATTCTGCACGCTACAAGGGGGTTACATAGCTTAGAGGAGAAGAGCATGTGAGGAGCTCAGCGGTGTGTCTGTCCAATGAGCAAACAGATGACACAGGAACCTGCAATAATGAACACCCCTCCTGGCCATGCATTGTTTGGGGGGGGGGGGGGGGGGTATGTACTGTTCATTGCAAGAATGGCTGAACTGAATTCTACATTTTTTGGCTGGTTTAAACCATCTTTATGTGTATTTAGCCATTTGGCTGGAGTTCTGCTTTAACACTCTCTTCATTGCGATCAAGAAGGACTATAAAAGGAATTCCATTCTGGTTGCAGTGTTTTTTCATGTCTATAATTTCAATGTGTTTTAAATGTCTATTTTTCATTGTTTTTAATTAGTCTCAGATTAAAATAATAAAAAAAAAATAATAATACTGAAGTCGTGCAATTATTACTCTTACTTTAAAAAGGCAGAGATCAGTAATCCATAACACATTTAATGTGTATTGACACGATCGAAGGCTGGATGGGCTCTTATGGGACTTGCTCTTCCTTGTAAATGACAGCAACACGCTCATTGAGATCTGTCCTCTCCGGCACACTGGAGATCTCCTATCAACGTCCTTGGTGTCCATCACAACCAGATTCTGCCTGTATACCCATAACTGTCCTTGGGTTGATATATTGGGCCTGCTGGCAACTGGGTGTCAGCCAGACACAGTTTTTCAAGAGATTACTTGCTCCTTTTTCCAGAGGAAACTTGGCAAGGAGTAGGCAATTTTATGCAGAGAAGCATTTTAGGAAGTCTTATGAAATGTTTTTCTTCTATACCGCAGGCATCAAAATGCATAAAGCACTTGATCCTCTCCTTTTAGGTTGTGTTATCGCTGAGAGTGGTTGACAGTGCACCCCCTCCCCCACTGCTGTCCACACATCTAGCGAGGAGGCGAATGTTTAGTAACCTGTGATTGACACAGTTTGCTTCTGGAACCAGACAAGCACCTCACTAGGAATGTAGGGGGAGGGGGCGCATCATTTCCCCCCCCTTCTGCCAGTGTCATTGGTTGCTAGGATGCATGGCCACACAGCATGATTGGTTGCTAAGATGCAGACAGCTGGGCTGGGCTGTGGATCTTATGTTTTCATGGTGCAGGCGATGACACCATAGCAACTTGTAATGTTGTGCAGCATGGCTGCCTGCCTCCTACTAATAAATGATGCTGTGTGGCCCAGCTGCCTGTGTCCTAGTGGCCAATGAAAAGACAGAGGCAGGGAACTGGGTGAGAACCCTGTAGGTGACATGCCCTCTCTTGCTGGTGCAATCACTGAACAGCAGCTGGTGACACCTGGGATTAACAGTGTTACACAAATCGGGCTTCAGTCAGGGGAGGAGCAGAGCTGGAAAGAAAAGAATCGAGAAGGCATTTTCTTCACTATTTAATACCGTTTTCATTAGAGAGGCCAATACAGGTATATAGATATGAATGTATGGAGTGGTTGTAAAGGCTTAAAGTGGAAATTTAGTCGAAAGTTAAGTCCTGATAGGTCACTTCTGGCAGGCCCCTTTTTCAAGTGTAGCTATGTAAAACATTCAAAATAATGTGGAATGTATGTTCCTTGCTAAAGAACATTATTTTTTCTAAAGATGTTATGGATAAAGTTCCACAGTAAGGATTTTAACTTTAATGCATTTTCTGATAAATGTATTTAAAAGTACAAAATGCAAAGTAAACAAGTGCTAAAAGTTCTTCTCAGTAAACAGAACATTGATGTGAGTTTCCTCTGCTAGAGCTTCTTGTCTTCCAGGCTCAAGACCACAGTCCAACTATTCTGCAAGATAAAAATAATAATTGTGCGTCATTATCTACATGAAGCTGTAAATAAATGACTTTGGCAAGGCCATACATTAACCACTTCAGCCCCGGAAGATTTGGCTGCTCAATGACCAGGCCATTTTTTGTGATTCGGCACTGCGTCGCTTTAACTGACAATTGCGCGGTCGTGTGACGCTGTTTTCAAACAAAATTGACCTCCTTTTTTTCCCCACAAATAGAGCTTTATTTTGGTGGTATTTGATCACCTCTGTGGTTTTTATTTTTTGCGCTATAAACAAAAAAAGAGCAACAATTTTGAAAAAAACACAATATTTTGTACTTTTTCCTATAATAAATATCCCCATTTTTTTTTAAAAAAAGCAATTTTTTACTCAGTTTAGGCCGATACGTATTCTTCTACATATTTTTGGTAAAAAAAAATCGCAAAAGGCGTATATTGATTGGTTTGCGCAAAAGTTATAGCGTCTACAAAATAGGGGATAGATCTATAGCATTTTTATTTATATTTTTTTTCTTTTACTAGTAATGGCGACGATCTGCGATTTTTATCGTGACTACGACATTATGGCGGACACATCGGACAATTTTGACACATTTTTGGGACCATTGGCATTTATACAGCGATCAGTGCTATAAAAATCCATTGATTACTGTAAAAATGTCACTGGCAGTGAAGGGGTTAACACTAGGGGGCAATCGAGGTATTAGCTGTGTTCCCTGGGAGGTGATTCTAACTGAAGGGGAGGGGACTTACTAGCTAATAGGAACACATGATCTGTCACTGCTCTCAGAACAAAGCACGGATTTGTGTGTTTACACACACACTTCCGTGTTCTGTCTCTGGTGCTCGCGATTGCTCGTGGCCGGCGGTCATCGCAACCGTCGGCCACGAACATCGCACCCCTGCTGTGCAGCGGGTGGCGCGCGCTCGCCTGCTATCCTGATCCCGCGAGACGACGTATAGCTACGACGGTTCGCGGGATCGTGCCGACCTGCTGCAGTATAATGACAGCGGCTGGTTGGCAAGCGGTTAAGCAATTTTTGGTTGCAGGATACCCACAATGATAATGAGCTATTGCCGCCAGCAGTGATCGCTTTCAAACGACAGATAACCAGCCTGCCAAACTGGCCGAGATTCGATCCATTTATGGCCGGTTTTGACCGATCTGTTGAATATTAGACACATCTGGGATTGGGAGAATGTGTAACCACAACTTTGTGCATTTACTTAATAGGTATGTCATGTTTTGTTGCAGCGAATGTGCTCATTACATTCTTAAAGTAAATCAAAACCCATACACTAAAATCTCATATAAACTTTACTTTGTTGAAGGATGAGTGCACTTTAACCACTTGCTTACCGGGGCACTTAAACCCCCTTCCTGCGCAGACCAATTTTCAGCTTTCAGCGCTGTCACTCTTTGAATGACAATTGCGCGGTCATGCTACAATTTACCCAAATAACATTTTTATCATTTTTTTTTCACACAGAGCTTTCTTTTGGTGGTATTTAATTGCTGCTGGGTTTTTTTATTTGTTGCTAAATAAAACAAAAAGTGACCGAAATTTTGAAAAAAAACAAAACAGTTTCATAGTTTGTTAAAAAATTTTGAAAACAGGTCATTTTTCTCCTTCATTGATGTGCGCTGAGGCTGCACTGATAAGGCGGCACTAATGGGCACTGATAAGCGGCACTGATGGGCACTGGTAGGTGACACTGATAGGCAGCACTGATCTGTGGCACTGATTATTAGACACTGATGGGCATTGATTGGCAGCACTGGTGGGCATTGATGGGTGGCACTGTGGGCACTGGTAGGTGGGGCACAGTGGGCACTGGTAGGTGAAACTGGTGGGCACAACCACAGCTTTCTGAGTGAGGGACCGATGTCATTCTGACAGAAGCCGGTGATCGGCTTTTTTTTCCCCCTCACGCTGATAGCGCGAGGAAAAAAAAATACAGATTATCGAGCTTCTGTTTACATCACGTGATCAGCCGTCATTGGCTGACAACTGATCATGTGGTAAGGGGCCGGGATCGACCCCTTACTCGGATCTGTGATCAGCGAGTCTCAGACTCAACTGATAACAGAGTGCGCCGTGCGCAACCCGTGGGGTCGCGCAGTATGCGCTTGCTCGGGAGGACGTCCACGGACGCCCTCCTGGCAATTAAGGCCCATGCTGCAGCTGTCTTTCGGCTATAGCGCGGGCGACAAGTAGTTACAAAAAAAAAGTGTGTTTTATCCTTTTGCTTCCTGATCTAACCCACCCTCCCCCTTTACAGATGCATACTTACCTGTGCACTTTATTTATGCATTCTTTTATTTATAAAACAGTAAATAGTTAATAATAATATAGTTGTAACAGTAAAAATAGTTATAAAACTATTTATAAAACAAAAACTGCAAAACATTACAGCAGTATACAGTGCCTTGAAAAAGTATTCATACCCCTTGAAATTTTTCCACATTTTGTCATATTACAACCAGAACACGTAAATATATTTTATTGGGATTTTATGTGATAGACCAACACAATGTGGCACAAAATTGTGAAGTGGAAAGAAAATGATAATTGGTTTCAACATTTTTTACAAATGAATTTCTGAAAAGTGTGGCGTGCATTCAGCCCCCTTTACTCTGATACCCCTAACTAAAATCTAGTGGAACCAATTGCCTTCAGAAGTCACCTAATTAGTAGAGTCCACCTGTGTATAATTTAATCTCCATATAAATACAGCTGTTCTGTGAAGCCCATCAGAGGTTTCTTAGTGAACAAACAGCATCACGAAGGCCAAGGAACACACCAGACAGATCAGGCATAAAGTTGTGGAGACGTTTAAAGCAGGTTTAGGTTATAAAAAAATATCCCAAGCTTTGAACATCTCACAGAGCACTGTTCAATCCATCATCCGAAAATGTAAAGAGTATGGCACAACTGCAAACCTACCAAGACATGGCCGTCCACCTAAACTGACAGGCCGGGCAAGGAGAGCATTCATCAGAGAAGAGCCAAGAGGTCCATGGTAACTCTGGAGGAGCTGCAGAGATCCACAGCTCAGGTGGGAGAATCTGTCCACAGGACAACTATTAGTCGTGTTCTCCACAAATCTGGCCTTTTATGGAAGAACAAGAAGAAAGCCATTGTTAAAAGAAAGCATAAGAAGTTCTGTTTGCAGTTTGTGAGAAGCCATGTGGGGGACACAGCAAACATGTGGAAGAAGGTGCTCTGGTCAGGTGAGACCAAAATTGGACTTTTCGGCCTAAAAGCAAAAGGCTATGTGTGGGGGAAAACTAACTACACACCATCCCCACCGTGAAACATGGTGGTGGCAGCATCATGTTGTGGGGATGCTTTTCTTTAGCAGGGATAGGAAACTGGTCAGAGTTGATGGGAAGATGGATGGAGCCAAATACAGGGCAATCTTAGAAGAAAACCTTTTAGAGTCTGTAAAAGACTTGAGACTGGGGTGGAGGTTCACCTTCCATCAGGACAACAACCCCAAACACACAGCCAGAGCTACAATGGAATGGTTTAGATCAAAGCATATTCATGTGTCAGAATGGGCCAGTGAAAGTCCAGACCTAAATCCAATTGAGAATCTGTGGCAAGACTTGGAAATTGCTGTTCAGACGCTCTCCATCCAATCTGACAAAGTTTGAGCTATTTTGCTCAAACTCTAGGCAACATTTTCTCTTTGTAGATGTGCAAAGCTGGTAGAGACATCCCCAAAAAGACTTGCAGCTGTAATTGCAGCAAAAGGTGGTTCTAATATTATTTTAAGTACTTGTATAGCGCCGTCAATTTACGCAGCGCTTTACATATACATTGTACATTCACATCAGTCCCTACCCTCAAGGAGATTACAATCTAAGGTCCCTAACTCACATTCATACATACTAGGGCCAATTTAGACAGGATCCAAATAACCTACCAGCATGTCTTTGGAGTGTGGGAGGAAACCGGAGTACCCGGAGGAAACCCACGCAAGCACAGGGAGAACATGCAAACTCCAGGCAGGTAGTGTCGTGGTTGGGATTTGAACCAGTGAACCTTTTTACTGGTAGGTGAGAGTGCTAACCACTGTGCCACCCACCTACAGGGGGACTGAATACAAATGCACGTCACACTTTTCACATATTTATTTGTAAAATAGTTTGAAAACCATTTATTGTTTTCCTTCCACTCCACTTGTGCCAGTTTGTGTTGGTCCATCACATAAAATCCAAATAAAATACATTTAAAGGGGTTGTAAAGGCTCATGTTTTTTCACCTTAATGCATTGTATGCATTAAGGTGAAAAAACACCTTGCAGTCCTAACCCCCCTGTTTTACTTACCTGAGCCCCGAATTTCCGTCTGTGCGTCCCCGCCATCCCTCTGTCTACAGGTTCCTGGCTCTTGATTGGATAGATTGATAGCAGCGCAACCATTGGCTCCCACTGCTGTCAATCAAATTCAATGACACAGAGGCGGGGCTGAGTCCTGCATTGGGCCTCTATGGACGCCGAATGCTGGACTCGGGAGCGCGCTTCTCCAAGGGGGTTATCTAATGCGGGGAGGAGCCGCCGAGGGACCCCAGAAATGGATGTTCGGGGCCACTCTGTGCAAAACGAGCTGCACAGTGGAGGTAAGTATAACATGTTTGTTATTTTAAAAAAAATAAAAAAACGATCCTTTAGTATCACTTGAAGTTTTTTGGTTGTAACATGTCAAAATGTGGAAAATTTTCAAGGGGTATGAATACTTTTTCAAAGCGCTGTACAAGAAGTTAGTGTATGTCGGTATAATCATATAACAATCTTCACCATAGAAATCTGTACAAATATCAAACCGTCGAAAGGGTCAGACAATGGTAACATCTAAAGTCTGTAGGCATGAAAGGAATCAACACAAATGTAAGACCTCAATGTGTTGATAGCGGAATCATTATATTGCAGTGCATTTTATTTTAAAGAGCATTTAAAAAAAATTTGATGTCATTTTAGTTGTCTTCCAGATTCTTAGGTAGGTTCAAATAGTACCCACTAATTGGTTTTGTGGTGAAAAGGAATCGCTGCAAGGGACTACACCGGAGAAGAGCATTGCAGACAAAGCAACAGGCTGGATGACCTTTCAGGCAGGGGCGGACTGACCATTCGGGCACTCGGACACTGCCCGAGGGCCCCATGCCACTAAGGGGCCCCATCAGGGTTGCCAGCCTCAATAAAACCAGGGACAGTATGTAAAAATTTTTAAAAAATCCCAAGATTATAGCTGCCCCGCCTCTCCAGTACCTTTTCAGTGTGTGTATGTGTATTCTGTGTGTGTATACTGTGTGTCTGTATGTATACTGTGGCCCCATAATCTCCTATTGCGCGGGGGCCCCATAATCTCCTATTGCCCGGGAGGCCCCATGAGTTGTCAGTCCGCCCCTGCTTTCAGGCCAAAGTTGGGCCTTAAAGTAGAACTAAAAACAAAACTTTTTGGATAGAGTGGAGATGGATTAGAACCCCTGTCAGTTTTGTATTGCTGTCTGTATCCCCATTAGGGAGATTCACCCTCTCTGCCCCGTTTACCGTTAAAAGAAAGAAAATCCCGCATTTTTGGGTTGTCCCCAGAAAAGTAATAGAGGTGAAATCTTCTAATGGGGACACTAGTTCTGGTGACCTGGGGGTCCCCAAGGAATTCCCTTAATATGCAGGGATTTCCTCTCACTTCCTGTTAGGCTATGGGACAGGAAGTGAACTGGAATCTCCGCAATGGGACACAGATGGAGAAAAAAAAAAGATCTGACAGGGGTTATAATACTCTCTTGCTCTATCTAAAATGAATAAAAAAAGATTTGCCCTTTAGTTCTACTTTAAAATGTATCTATACCTCTGTACCTCTTACTTTTTTCTTTGGCTATGTTTTTGCTTTAAACTTTGCTTTCTACTTTAAAGTAGAGTTCTACCTAAATTAATTTGGGAGGAGTGAGGAAGAAGGTGGTGGAGGGTTTGATTACATCTTTTTTTGTAAGGCCATGATGGAAAAATCTCCTTTTGCTGTGTCACCTTTTGCTTAGGTAAGAGCAATGCTCCCAATGAAGAAGTGAATTTCCAATGCATTTCCAAGCGGAGTCCACAAGATGGCAGCATAACACAAACTGAGTAGCTGCTGGCTGAGCTGGAGGGGATATCTAATCACTGAATTGGGAAGGCAGGTGAATAAAGTGGTAGTAAAAAAAAAAAAAAAAAAAACGTATTTTTTTTAAACTAGACATGTGCACTGCCAAAAAATGTGTTCATTTTCGTTTCAATATTTTTTTTTTTTTTTTTTCAGGTCGTTATGATCGAAATTCGGTATTTCGAGAAAATTCGGAAATTCAAAATCCCAAAATTCAGAAATCCAAAAATTTAAATTCAGAAATTCAAAAAAATCCAAAAATAAGAAAGAAAAGTCTAAAGAACGAAAATCCGAAATAATAACTAACTAATAATAACGATTAAATTATAGGTATTGGAATTTCCTTTCAAATTTGGCTGTTAGTGAACGTAACAAATACGAATTTATCCGAAGTTACGAATTATCTGAAATAATGAATGTCGTATCTAAATGAATGGAACGTAACAAATTAATAATAATAAAAAGTTTTTGTTATTATTTATGATTAATAATTTGTTACGTTACATTCGTTTTATATACGGCATTCGTTATTTCAGATAATTCATAACTTCAGATAAATTTGTATTCGTTATGTTCACTAACAGCCAAATTTGAAAGGAAATTCCAATACCTATAATTTTCATTCTTATTTTTGGATTTGATTTTCGGATTCTCAAATTTCCATATCTTCGGATTTTCGATTTTTCAGGAAAAATTTGTTAAACGGGTTTTCGTTAATTCTAATATTTCCGAATTAACGGATTTGTCGAATAATTTTGTCGAAAAACAAATTCGGAACAAAACTACCATGTCTAGCCCCTGTAGCTTTATGCCATATTCTGTTTGTATCCATCACACACTAGCACGTTATAACAGACTTACCTTTCAAACAGAAGACCTCCAGAGCTGCACGGTCGGTGCTTACCGCTCTATCTGCACCCGGTCTTCCTTCCAGGTATGCTGCATTCGTCTGCTTGAATGGCCATATTGACGTCACTCCCGTGCATGCGCATGGGACCCATATCTCCATGGCTCAGGGCAGGTGCCATAATGTTCTCTGAACTGCGCACGCGCGTCTCGGTGTACATTACCGACAGGAAGAATGAAGCTTTTATGGGAGAAGAGACCGTCAGGGTCTCCTATGTCTTAAAAAAAACCCAGAAGCATGGAAGCAAAATAGATTACCTTGTACTTCCAGGTATGGGGGGGGGGGGTGTTGCACTCCTTTTACTCCCCCGTGCCGGCATTGCTGCTTGCCGATTGGCCACACTAGCAATCAGTGCTGTCACATGGGCAAGAAGAGAGTCAAGAGAGTCCTTTGCATTATGTAAGCTTATGCAGAGTTTATCCCGCCCCTCACTTCCATGATCTATGTAGTAGCTGAGTAATTATAGGCATTTGCTGGAACTGGCATTAACCACTTGCCAACTGTATAACTTACATATACAGCAGCAAGGTGGCACTGCTGCGCGGATCACGTACCTAGTACGTCTTAAAAGTCAAAGTAATGTGGCGCTAGTCTAAGTGTACCACTTGATGTACATCTCAAACTAAAGAATCTCCATGCTTCCTTACTGTTCAGTACTCAAAACACTCTTGGTAAACACTACTCACTTCTCCCATTAGGGGGCAATCAAGTCTACAAAAAAATTTTGAATACTAATAAATAAACCAAAACTATATATCATCCAATCGATCAAGTGTTCCTCAATCAGACTTTGTGAAACTGTAACTAAAGGTGCTAATTAAAACACAATCAAACACGATGAAAAAAACAATTCCTCAAAAGTGTGTCATACATAGTGCATAATTTTCTTCAGCTTAATGAATAAAAACATTGGTAGACAAAATAAATATTTCTTGGTGACAACTGTGATGCAATAATAATCGAAGAATGCAACTCTATATCACATAATATAAATGCAAAATGATCAAGTGTAAAAAAAGTGACATAAGTGCAGAGCCATGCATAATATAACAAATCTGACTCTTAAATGAACTCCCAAAGTCCAACACCTCTCCCCCAAAAAAAGGAAAAAAATAAAAAAAGGTAAAAAAATGTGTGACAATGAAATGTGATCAAGTCCAAAATGCTTCATGCAATGTGCTTAATAATGTCCATACAAATGGTTGATATTAACATGCCAGTAGCGTGACTTTGTGCTGGATTCAAACACTTGAAAAACTGGTGCAGCACACAGGTGTTTCCCCCAGCCTCTCACCTCTATCAGCGGCCCCCAATGGGCCAAGTTAGGCAAATGGTTAATACTCCTCTGTGAGGGAAAGGTAATCCAACAGCCGTCCCCCTCTTCCAGGGGGTGTACCTGGGTCAGACTCTCAATCTGGTCACCAGCGCTCCCCACGACCCCAGAATGACAATGAAGAAGGAGATGCTTCCATAGTGAAGTACTTCCAAGATACGTTTATTGATAAAAAGTAGTAACTTACATTACAAACAGAATACTGTCGACAAATGCAGCAGAGACGATCAGGCTTCCGGGTACGGCCGTCCCCGGGAAGCGTCGGCACCTGGCTCCTCCTACCCTGACGCGTTGCGTCACACCCACGTGACTTTATCAAAGGGATAAGGAGTCCGGTGCCTTATCCCTTTGATAAAGTCACGTGGGTGTGACGCAATGCGTCAGGGTAGGAGGAGCCAGGTGCCGACGCTTCCCGGGGACGGCCGTACCCGGAAGCCTGATCGTCTCTGCTGCATTTGTCGCTGACAGTATTCTGTTTGTAATGTAAGTTACTACTTTTTATCAATAAACGTATCTTGGAAGTACTTCACTATGGAAGCATCTCCTTCTTCATTGTCATTCTGGGGTCGTGGGGAGCGCTGGTGACCAGATTGAGAGTCTGACCCAGGTACACCCCCTGGAAGAGGGGGACGGCTGTTGGATTACCTTTCCCTCACAGAGGAATATTAACCATTTGCCTAACTTGGCCCATTGGGGGCCGCTGATAGAGGTGAGAGGCTGGGGGAAACACCTGTGTGCTGCACCAGTTTTTCAAGTGTTTGAATCCAGCACAAAGTCACGCTACTGGCATGTTAATATCAACCATTTGTATGGACATTATTAAGCACATTGCATGAAGCATTTTGGACTTGATCACATTTCATTGTCACACATTTTTTTACCATTTTTTATTTTTTTCCTTTTTTGGGGGGAGAGGTGTTGGACTTTGGGAGTTCATTTAAGAGTCAGATTTGTTATATTATGCATGGCTCTGCACTTATGTCACTTTTTTTTACACTTGATCATTTTGCATTTATATTATGTGATATAGAGTTGCATTCTTCGATTATTATTGCATCACAGTTGTCACCAAAAAATATTTATTTTGTCTACCAATGTTTTTATTCATTAAGCTGAAGAAAATTATGCACTATGTATGACACACTTTTGAGGAATTGTTTTTTTCATCGTGTTTGATTGTGTTTTAATTAGCACCTTTAGTTACAGTTTCACAAAGTCTGATTGAGGAACACTTGATCGATTGGATGATATATAGTTTTGGTTTATTTATTAGTATTCAAAATTTTTTTGTAGACTTGATTGCCCCCTAATGGGAGAAGTGAGTAGTGTTTACCAAGAGTGTTTTGAGTACTGAGCAGTAAGGAAGCATGGAGATTCTTTAGTTTGAGATGTACATCAAGTGGTACACTTAGACTAGCGCCACATTACTTTGACTTTTAAGACGTTACTTATTAAGGTGGGTGAGGCCACCTCATATGTTGGCAGCTTCTCTATAATCTCTATTCTAGTACCCTTGACTCTGTGAGAACTTGGTTGTGCGCATTAGTTCTGTAACATTTTAACGTACCTAGTACGTGATTCAACACTTCCGGGCAGGGGCCACGCATGCGTGCCACTGGCGGCCCGCTCCCGCTGTGATTATACACAGTGGGTATCAAGGCTGGCCCAAGACATTGTGCTGTCTGGGCCCAAGAATGAAATGCTGCTCCTCCCAAAAAAAATCACACCCACCAAAAGGCCCCCACATCCATTATTTTACATCATGATAATTAAAACTAAGATTACATTTATCAGGAAGTCGGGGGGGGGGGGGGCAGTTGTCATCATGACACACACAATTTCTTTTTTTTTTTTAATTTCTTTTTTTATTGTATCAAAACATCTCCGTGTACAAAATCATTCCCTTACATTCCGGAATCATACATAATTATTTTATCTTTACCCCCAATGTCCTATCCCCCGCCTCCCCTCACCCCTATTATCTATTATCACCCAGTACTTCAACCTCTAGGAATTAATTGCCTCAATATATCTCCTCGTCAACTTAAATCTCTTGCACTTTTCCCATCTATTTATGAATCCCTCTCTACTTTCTTCTCCGCTATATCTCAAGTATTCCATATTGTATATCTCCTCTATTTTACTAAGCCACTCTCTTACCCTCTCTTGGGGTTTTCTATCTCTTTCCACTTTTTTGGTATCAGACTTTTTTGGTATCAGACTTTTTGCGGCATTCATCATATGGACTATCATTGAATCTTTGTATTGCTTTATTAGGATATCTACCCCAAGAAACAGGCACTTCCATGGCTCTTCAGGTATTCCTATATTAGTAATCTCTTTTATATATTTTAATATCTCCTTCCAGTATACCTTAATCTTGGGGCATCCCTACCATATATGGGCCATAGTTCCTACTTGTTTGTGCTCTCGCCAACACTCCGACGTTTGCCCTCTTTGATATTTCCCTATTCTATCCTGGGTTCTATACCACCTAGTTAAGCACTTATAATTTGTTTCTGCCATTTTAATATCGACTGATGAACCATGTACAAGTTTCAGAATTTTTCCTACTTCTTGATTCTTTCCTCGTGTCCCCAATTCTCTCTTCCATTTTTTTTTTTATGTATGTTGGGATTTCCAGCCCCTCTGCATGCAACAAGATCTTATATATCAGGGATACACTCCCCCGCGTTTTTTCCACTATGCATAGCGCTATGCATCAAACGATGTAAGTTCATCTCTATCTCTTATTGGATGCGGTAGGGCTGCTACAAAATGCTTAAGCTGGAAATACTGCCATTCGTCGACCTCCATCAGGTCTTTTTTAAACTTTATTTCTCATAGTGTACACATTTTCCCCTTTTGTGTTATGTCACGCAATTGTGCATTTTCATTTTTTATCCAGTTCCCTCTCATGGACCTTTTCCCAGGTGCAAAATAGTTATTATCCTTTAACGCAATTAACGGTGAATTGTATTTCCATTTACTTTGCTTGTGTATGAAATCCCAAATTCTAAATACATTCCGTGTCAGTGTATGTGTTTTTTCTCCTAGTGCCCTATATTGTGGTGGTATCCATATATTCTTACCTAATTGTGTACTAGACATTGTCTGCTCCAACTTTACCCACCTCTTCTCACTTTTAACATTTGCCCATTCCACCATTCGTGATAATAGAACCGCATCATAGTATTTTTTCAAGTCTGGTACATTTAATCTCCCTTGATTCTTATCTTTCCTTAGCATTGCAAATTCAATTCTTGGTTTCTTATTTTGCCAAATAAATTTTGTGATTAATACTTTTAGTACTTTAAAGTAGGCCAGGTGTATAAATATGGGGAGCGTCTGAAACGTGTACATCATTTTAGGCAATAGTATCATCTTTAAGGTGTTAATTCGTCCCATCCATGAAAGAGGTCTTATTGCTATTTTTTTTTTTATTTCCATTTTTATTTCCTCTATTGATGGGATATAATTTGCATGATAAATTTTCCCCCAAGATGTCGTTAATTTTACCCCTGGATAATTTATTCCAGTCTTCCTCCATGGAAATAGGAACTCTTGCTATAGACTATATTCATCTTGTTGGCTTACGTTTATATTTAATATCTCAGATTTACCCGGGTTAATTCTGAAATTAGAGAGTTCTCCATATTGTTTTAATACTTTTAAATGATTAGGCATTAAGATTCGGGGATTTGATATATAAATCAATATATCATCTGCAAATGCAGCTAGTTTGTGTTTTTCATCTCCAATTTTGAAGCCTCCTATATCCGAATTATTGCGTATTGTTGCCAAAAGGGATTCCAGTGCCAACACGAACAAAAGCGGTGACAGGGGGCACCCCTGTCTCGTCCCATTTTAAAGGGGGCTGAAGATGTTCCATTAACTTTTACCATTGCTGTGGGACGTTTGTACAATGTTTGGATCCACTGCATCATCCTTAGACCTATTCCCATACTTTCCAATGTATTCATCATAAATCCCCAGTCTACTCTGTCAAATGCCTTTTCGGCGTCTATTGACAGAAGTAGACCGGGGATCATTCCCTCCCTGATTTTTTTGAAGTAAGAGGAGCGTTCTCACCCCGTTATCACTTCCCTCTCTTCCCGAGACAAAACCTACCTAGTCAGTATAGACCAGGTCGGTCATTAGGTCTTTCATCCTTATTGTCATCACTTTCGCGAACAATTTCATGTCAGCATTTAACAACGATATAGGTCTATAATTTGAACATTTAGTGCTATCTTTCCCTTCCTTTGGGATAATTGTTATTGATTCTAATAGGGCCTCCCTACTCATCTCGTACAATGCTCCTAGGCCATTCATATATGCACATAGATTTGGTGTTAGAATTTCTTTAAATTTTTTAAGATAAAAGGTTGTGAATCCGTCCGGACCTGGGCTTTTACCTGGTTCTGATTCTTTTAATGCCCTATTTATCTCGAACCACTGTTATAGACATCTCCAGGGTCGCTGCTCTATTCTCAGTTATTCAAGGTAACTTTGGTTTTTTAGGTATTCTTTAATCCTCTCTATTTTTCCTACTTACATAGTTACATAGTAGGTGAGGTTGAAAAAAGACACAAGTCCATCAAGTCCAACCTATGTGTGTGATTATGTGTCAGTATTAAATTACATATCCCTGTATGTTGCGGTCATTCAGGTGATTATCTAATAGTTTCTTGAAGCTATCAATGCTCCCCGCTGAGACCACCGCCTGTGGAAGGGAATTCCACATCCTTGCCACTCTTACAGTAAAGAACCCTCTACATAGTTTAAGGTTAAACCTCTTTTCTTCTAATTGTAATGAGTGGCCACGAGTCTTATTAAACTCTCTTCTGTGAAAAAGTTTTATCCCTATTGTGGGGTCACCAGTACAGTATTTGTAAATTGAAATCATATCCCCTCTCAAGCGTCTCTTCTCCAGAGAGAATAAGTTCAGCGCTCGCAACCTTTCCTCATAACTAAGATCCTCCAGACACTTTATTAGCTTTGTTGCCCTTCTTTGTACTCACTCCATTTCCAGTACATCCCTCCTGAGGACTGGTGCCCAGAACTGGACAGCATACTCCAGGTGCGGCCGGACCAGAGTCTTGTAGAGCGGGAGAATTATCGTTTTATCTCTGGAGTTGATCCCCCTTTTAATGCATGCCAATATTCTGTTTGCTTTATTAGCAGCAGCTTGGCATTGCATGCCATTGCTGAGCCTATCATCTACTAGGACCCCCAGGTCCTTTTCCATCCTAGATTCCTTCAGAGGTTCTCCCCCCAGTGTATAGATTGCATTCATATTTTTGCCACCCAAATGCATTATTTTACATTTTTCTACATTGAACCTCATTTGCCATGTAGTCGCCCACCCCATTAATTTGTTTGGGTCTTTTTGCAAGGTTTCCACATACTGCGGAGAAGTTATTGCCATGCTTAGCTTAGTATCGTCTGCAAATACAGAGATTGAACTGTTTATCCCATCCTCCAGGTCGTTTATAACAAATTAAATAGGATTGGTCCCAGCACAGAACCCTGGGGAACCCCACTACCCACCCCTGACCATTCTGAGTACTCCCCATTTATCACCACCCTCTGAACACGCCCTTGTAGCCAGTTTTCAATCCATGTACTCACCCTATGGTCCATGCCAACGGACCTTATTTTGTACAGTAAACGTTTATGGGGAACTGTGTCAAATGCTTTTGCAAAATCCAGATACACCACGTCTACGGGCCTTCCTTTATCTAGATGGCAACTCACCTCCTCATAGAAGGTTAATAGATTGGTTTGGCAAGAACGATTCTTCATGAATCCATGCTGATTACTGCTAATGATATCGTTCTTATTACTAAAATCTTTTATATAGTCCCTTATCATCCCCTCCAAGAGTTTACATACTATTGATGTTAGGCTAACTGGTCTGTAATTCCCAGGGATGTTTTTTGGGCCCTTTTTAAATATTGGTGCTACATTGGCTTTTCTCCAATCAGCTGGTACCATTCCAGTCAATAATTCCAGTCAATATAAATTAGGAACAACGGTCTGGCAATCACCTGACTGAGTTCTCTAAGTACCCTCGGATGCAAGCCATCTGGTCCCGGTGATTTATTAATGTTAAGTTTCTTAAGTCTAATTTTAATTCCGTCCTCTGTTAACCATGGAGGTGCTTCCTGTGTTGTGTCATGAGGATAAACACTGCAGTTTTGGTTACTGAAGCCCCCCGATTCACTCGTGAAGACTGAGGAGAAGAATAAATTCAATACCTTTGCCATCTCCCCATCCTTTGTAACCAGATGTCCTTCCTCATTCTTTATGGGGCCAATATGGTCTGTCCTCCCTTTTTTACTGTTTACATACTTAAAGAATTTCTTGGGATTTTTTTTGCTCTCCTCCGCTATGTGTCTTTCATGTTCTATCTTAGCCGTCCTAATGTGTCAATACTTCTTATTGTACCTTCTGGTTTACCGAATATAGTGACCCATAGTAGTCTCGAAAGAACTTAGCTATTTCTTTTGTTGTATAAATCATTTCACCCTTTTTATTTTGTATTTTTTCTATATAATTTGCTATTTTTTTTTTCTCAGCATCCTTGCTAAATATTTACTATTTTTATTTCCCCATTGATATTTTTCTTTTGAAATTTTGTTAAATGTCCTTCTCGTCTCCTGTTCTATTAGGTCTTTTAGTTTGTCTCTTTTTATTACCAGCTCTTGATACAGTACCTGATCTTGCCCTCTATATTTTTTATGTCCCTGCTCTAATTCAAATATTTTTTTTATTAGTCTTTCCATTTTTTTTGTACTTTCCTTCTTTTTCCTAGCTCCCAACGAGATCAGAATTCCCCTGATATAGGCTTTATGCGCCGCCCTCAAGGTGGCATCTGAAATCTCATTAGTATCATTTAGATTCAAATATTGTTCTATTTCCTTTTTTTAATATTTCTTCCCCTTGTTTATCCTGCAGCAAGTCCTCGTTTAACCTCCATGAATAGGATTGTCTCTGAACCCCTGGTACCTTTTATTTTCATGGTTGTTGGTGCGTGGTCTGATAGGGTAGTTATTTCTATGTTTGTTGGGGTTATGAGGTCCAACAGCCTATGCGCTACCATTATATAATCATTCCTGGAGTATGTCCCATGCACAGGGGAGTAGAACATGTAATCCCGTATCTTAGGGTGTTGTATTCGCCATATGTCTATCATCTGACATTGATGTAATTTCTGTTTTATCGCTTTTAATTGGACGTTCCTAGTCCCCTGTGCACGTGACGTACTATCCAGGCCAGGTTCCATACAAAAATTCAAATCTCCCACTATTATCACTTTCCCTTTTTTGAAATCTGGTAATATTCCCAAAACTTCTTTCAAGTAATTTGTTGGATTTCTATTGGGACAGTATATATTTGCTAGTGTACAATCCATTTCATGTAATTGCCCCCTTAGGAAGAGAAACGCCTGTTACACCCCCACCCCCGCCAAAAGACTCTCTGCTATTTCTGCCACTGTCCCTCTTCTTCCCTTATAGTTCTTCCTTCTTCTGACCATCCAGGGATAATCAGGATTTGGATATCAAGTCTCTTGTAGATCTGGGAACTTTAGTCTCACTGTTCTTCCTTCTTTCTGAACAAATAATGATGCTGGAAAGCCCCAACTGTATTTAATGTTTGCAGCTTGCATTTGGTCCAAAAGGGGTTTTAGGAGTCTTCTTCTCGCCAGTGTTCTGGCGGATAGGTCTGCAAAGATCTGAAGGTCGACTCCCTCATATTTTAATGGGGGTATACCTCTCAGTCTACCCCAAATCTTGGCTTTATCCTCGTATAGATGAAATCTTACTATAACATCCTGTGGTACTTCTGCATTTAAATCTGGAGGTTTCCTGACCCTGTGCACTCGTTCTATTTTTAATAATAATCTTAATTTTAATCTTTCTCTCTTCTTTCCAATAATGGGTTAAATATTTTATCCATTTTTTTTTAAATTCTTCTCTCCTTTGTTCTGGGTGTGCCCTAATCCTTAGGTATTGGTGTCTGCTTTGATTTTCCCGGTCCTCCAACTTATATAGAGTTTTCCTTTGACCCACTTGAAAGTTTCTTACTTGTGTTTTTAGCTCTTTTATTTCTTAGGCTTGTTTTTTGTTTTTTCCTCTGCTTCCTCCACTCGCCTCAACAACTGGCCCAAATCTGTCCGAACAATAGCAATCTCTGTTTTAATGGAATTTTCTAATTTTGCAAACATTTCAATCATTTCCATTATGGTTGGCATTTGGGCACTAATTCTTTGTTCTTCCATTTTGATTGACTCTAGATCACTTTCTATATTGATATCTTCCCTAGATTTATCTGGTAGTTCTCCTTTCTGTTTCCCTGGGTCTTTTTTCTTTTCTTTAGTCCCTTGTTGTTTTTTCTACTCCTGGACTTTTTGGGCTCCCGTCTTTTGTTAAATATTTCTGAATCATACTCGTATTCAGACTCTCTTTTGGGGTTTTGGGTTCAGTCCCTTTTAGGGTTCTACCTCTCATATTAGATTTTTATTATTTTCTTCCTCCCCAGGTTGGTCTCTGCACTTCAGCTTATGCTGTCTTATATAGAACCTGTGTATTTCCACTCCTGCGATTATATCGTTCTGTATGGTTTCTCTCCTCTTCATATGAGATCTTCCTGGTCCTTCATCGAGCTACTAGTTCTTCACTCCTTATGGTATTTCTCTCTATATCGAATCCGCCCGACTAGTCTCTAGGGTCGTAAATTGTCCTTTTGTGAATTATATTCACTTCATGCAATTCTGTTTCGCTTTGTCAATGGATTCATAAGCAATTTTGTACTTTTGTATATTCGCTCATACAGCTTTTTATATACAGCACGGGAGTGTGCCTAATTCCCATGTAAGAACTCCTTGCAGGCGGGCGGAATGGAAGACAGAGAGCCAAAAAAGCAAAACTGTCTACTATTCACCCCTCTCCTCCCCCTTCTGGGGTTTCTCAATCGTTGTCACTCATTTGAGTTCTCTATGCTCTTCTCTCCTCCTCTCCCCCTGCAGCGTTCCCTATTAGCAACTGCCGGGGAACGTCCAGACCAGCCAAACCAGTCAAACCAGGGGGTTACGCACAGGGCCGTCTTTAATATCGATTGGACCCTGGGGAAAACATTTCTTGGCCCCCCCCATGCAATTTCGCTCTCCACCTGCTCTGGGACATACAATACATCGCAGCTAGACTCAAAATCATTTTACTGTAAAAGATCAGGCAGCGATTGCAATTGGTTGCCAGAGGTTACAGCATATCATTACCGCTTACTGACTGGTTGCTAGAGGCTACAGCACACATTACGGCTCACTGATTAGTTGCTAGAGGTTACAGCACATCATCTCCTCACTGCCTGCACACCATGGACTGGGGAGGTGAGCAGACCCATCAATAGATAGAAAACTCCTAGGGATCCTAGAACTCCTGGGATCAGCGGCAGTGCTGGGGGGGAGGGTGTGATCAATGGCAATGCTGATTTTTTTACCGACTACCAATATAAAGAGGAGTTTCAACACTGGCCACCAATGTAATAGGGGTTTACACTGACCACTAACGTAATAGAAGCATTCACAGTAACCACCACCAATGTAAGGAGGGATTTACGCTGACCACTAATGTAAGGGGAACATTTACACTGGCCACTAGTGTGAATGAAAGGATTCTACACCAAGCCCCAATGTAATGAGAAGATTTACACTGGCCCCGAATGTAATTGAGACATTTAGCCTGCGTTCACATTTGTGTGTCGGAAACGCATGCAAAATCCCTTTCCTGACACCACAGAAATGTGATGCCCTTTAGCAGATACACAGCAGTGCCATTAATTGTTAATGACACCCTCACGCATCTACTGACATGTGCTGTGCAACTGTGTGATTTTGAAAAAGGGTTTGGGTGTTTCTTCAGCATTTCTAGGGCATAGAGCAGCCCATTGAAATGAATGGGCTGCCCTACACGCTACCTACATGTTTATCCACCTTGTCAGTACACCTTTGCATCCTAAACCCCTGCTAACCTCTGCACCCCAAACCTCCCCCATCCTCTGCACTCCAATCCTCCACCCCTTTAACTCTACCTGCCTCCTCTGCTCATCTTTGCACCCACCTTCCTTACCTCTATACATCCCCTCCTTGCTCACCTGTGCACCCCAAACTGTAATTCCTTCTCTGCCTACCTCTGCACACCCCACACTACCCCCCCTCCCCCCATCAATTTTCTTACCTTTGCAGAACAGGTGGATGTTAGGCTTAATGACCACAGTTGCAGGCAGGACTTTCAAGCATGCCCCTTTACCTCCCCAGTGAGCAGCATTCAGTATAGGTGATGGTGGATATGACCTTAGGGGGGCATGATATACATATGAATACCACCTCTGTTTACATATCAATGCCGCCGGTCGCCGCTATTTACATATGAATGCCGGTTATTTACATGTAAACACAGGGTCTGCAGGTGAGTCACCCATACACAACAGGGCAGAGCTGGGCAGCATTAGTAGCAGCACTTCACACTGAGATATTGGGACACAGCACAGGACTAAAACTTCAAGGGACAGGGGAATTTAAACCAGGATAGTTGGCAAGTATGAGGCAGCTGCTTTTTAAAAAAAATCTCCCCATGCATACGCGCAAAGGCAAATGGACGAGTAGGCCCGCATGCCTGTGTAAACAGCGATCACATCATATAATTATATGGGAAGATTTTTGTTGAAATTAATTGTCTGTCAAGTCAACAGATCCTTTTTACAAATATGGTGTCCTAGCAACTAGGGACGCTTTTGCAGGTGAAAGTATGGTATTTTACAGACTCCGCCCCCTAACTCCGTCTTGTTCACACACACACCTCTCTGCAGCAGCTCCTGGAAGGTAAAGTGGTTTTTGTTTTATGCCCCGTACACACGATCGGACTTCCCGACGACAAAACCATGGAATTTTGTTAGAAGGTTGTTGGCTCCAACTTGTCTTGCATACACACGGTCACACAAATGTTGTCCAACAATTACGAACGTAGTGATGTACAAGACGTATGGCGAGCCGACAAAAAGGAAGTTCAATAGTGATGAGGGATTCCGAGCATGCGTGTTTGTACTTTGGACTTTTGTTCGACGTACTTGTGTACACCCGATCGGAAAATCCGACAACAAACATTTGTTCGCAGAAAATTTGAGAGCATGCTAGCCAACATTGGTCAATGGAGTATACACACGGTCGGACTTTCCGCCAACAAGCTCACATCCAACATTTGTTGTCGGAAAATCCGATCGTGTGTACGCGGCATTACTCTCTATGGGGGGTCCTATCATCCACTGCAAAGTAGATGTCGGTGCTCCACTAAAAGGCAATTAAGCTCCACTAAGCTGCACAGATCCGTCATTCCAATGAAATAATCGTACTAATTGGAGGATTTATTTTGGGACTGGACACTGGCTTCTATATGTAGCACCCTCCTATTGTAGAGTTGGCTCCCCTGTAATCAGTGGAGCAGAGGATTGATTGTTTAGGGCTGCTCAGTGTTTTTCAGCACAGGCTGCTGCTTTGCTACTTCCCCCTGTCTTCTAGAGCAGCAGTCTCCAAACTGTGGCCCTTTGCTTACCTTTATCCAGCCCTTGGGGTACTATTTCATCCACTGACATCAACAATGGGGTAATATTCCTCCCACTGACATCAATAATGGGGCACTATTCCTTCCATTGACACCAATCATGGGGCACTATTCCTCCCACGGACACCATCGATGGGGCACTATTCCTTCCATTGATACCAATTATGGGGCATAATTCCTCCCACTGACACCAACAATGAGGCTTAATTCCTTCCATTAATACCAACGATGGGGTACAATTCCTTCACTGACACCATTGATGGGGCACTATTCCTTTCATTGATACCAACGATGGGGCACTATTACTCCCATTGACACCATCGATGGGGCACTATTCCTCCCAATGACACCAACAATGGGACATAATTCCTCCCACAGACACCAACAATGAGGCACAATTCCTTCCATTAATATCAAGGATGGGGCACAATTCCTTCACTGACACCAACTATAGGGCACATTTCCTTGCATTGATACCAACAATGGGGCACATTCCTCCCACTGACACCGATGGGGCACAATTTATCCCACTGACACCAACAATCAGGCACTGTTTACTCCCACTGGACGCCAGGACATTTTCTACTCCCACTGGCTCTAGTCCAGCCCCCCTAAAGTCTGAATTTTGCAATTATGCCAGGGATCTATAGAATAGGAGTTGCTGCCCACATCCCTGAATTAGTACAAATACACCCGTGAGGAAAAAAGCGACAGCAGGCAGTGAAACAGGACCAGCCATAGAGGGCACTTTGCATTCATCCAACCCCAAACACACCACAGCTGAAGCAGGGATACAGCTTAGGTTTCTAGGGCATAAACCTAAAACCTAGAAACCTAAGCTGTATCCCTGCTTCAGCTGTGGCATGTTTGTTATACCTCCATGTTTTTAACTCCCCAAAGTCTGAAGGACAGTTTACTGGCCCTTTTGTTTAGAAAGTTTGGAGACCCCTGTTCTGGAGGATTCTAGAAACATAGTGGGAGGAGGGACAGAGTGGACAGCCTGAATATTTATGGGACTTCAGCCAATCCCTGGTGAGGTGTGCCCAGTAGGGGAGAGAGAGAGATCCCTTAAATAGTCTGAGGATGAGGAGCAGGGTGCGGTGTTCCTGGGTCCAGTCCTGCAGGAGGAGACCCCCATGCAGGGGCTCTGCCCCTGGGGCAGTTGTCTTGGAGAAAGCCATTTTGAGGATATCGAATTCCCAGCTAGGTTTAGATCAGGGGCCTAGTCGCAAGCCCAGGGATCAAGTTGAGGTCTGGAGAGAGCCAAGAAGAAGTTGGTGGGAAAGAGTCCAGCTGTCCAATGGAGGTGTGGTCTACATCTCCCTCACCGGGAAAAGCATGGTGGATATCGGCAGGAGGCAACCAATGATCCTGTGGCTATGTGAGTAAATGACCCCTGTGCTGAAGAGTAGTGGAAGTAGTACAGGTCACCATCAGCACAGAGATCCTGTGGGACATTCATTTTTGTACAGTGCAGCTGGAAGGTGAGGAGTCCTCGGGTTGTACAGTTTTACAGTTTATCGGGATATTCCATGCTCCCTATCCCCATCCAAGTTCATTATTCCCAAAAACAAAAAGAAACCTCTAGACTGTTCGTTGGAGCCATTGGAAGAATTCAGAAAATGCTGTGTGCCTGGCTGTGTCTGCTGTAAGGGGGAAAGAGGACCAAAATTTCCAGCTGCTCTTTAGGGGGTGCGCTACTTAAGTAAACCAGTAAAGATCCAAAGAGCACCCCATTACTAGTTCATTAAATGATGGTTGGGTTGAAAATTACAGGTGTCATCCTGGTATTGTTTTTTAGAGTCGGCGGTTGGCTCTCTTGTAAAAGCAATCCTAGTGGCTAACTAGCCACTGGATTGCGTTTACAAGCAGCAGGAGGGGGCGTCTCCCCCCACTGGGATCTCCATTCCCAATGGGAGTCCCGATCGACCAGCTGATGCTTTCGCTGGCTGATCATAGAGGCAAACGGAGACCTTCGAACCTTTGAGACCTTTGAGATCCTATAGACCCCAGATCTCGCCAGAAAGAGTACCTGTCACTGCCTACTGCTATTACAGTGGTATCACATTCCCTGTGATAACAATAAAAGTGTTTTTTATTTTTTTTTTAAGTGACAGTGTAAAAAATAATAAAATAAATAATAATAAAAAAATGTTTTAGGGTGCCCCCGTCCCATCCCCGTGTTCACATGCAAAGGTAAACGTACATGTCGGTCCCGCACACACGCAAATAGTGATTGCACCACACATGTGAGGTATCACCGGGAACGTCAGATCATGGGCGGTAAATCTAGCACCAGACCTCTTTTGTACATCTAAAGTGGTAACCCATAAAGGCTTATAAAGTGTTGCCTATGGATAGTAATATTTACACTGTTTGTCGCCGTTGCAAGAGTGTGCGCAATTTTAAAGCGTGACATGTTTGGTATCTATTTACCCGGTGTATCATCTTTTGAATTTCACCAAACAATTGGGTATTATATTGTGTTTTTTGTACATTCAAATTCAAAAAAGTTAATTTTTTCCCAAAAAATTGCATTTGAAAAACCCGTGTGCAAATACAGTATGACATAAAAAATTTCCTCAACCACTAACTTATTCTGTAGGAGCTCAACATTAAAAAAATATATAATGTTTGGGAGTTCTAAGTCATTTTTTAGCAAAAAAATACTGATTTTTACATGTAAACAAAAGTGTCAGAAAAAGGTTTGCTCTTAAAGTGGGTATTTGTCCCATATATCGTTATCATGGAAAGTGACAGTAAACGAAAATCCCAAATTTTGGGTTGACATCAGAACCCTAATAAAGCGAAACTCTTCCAGTGGGGACATTAGTTCTGGGATTGCCTCATTTTGGAGGGATTTTCTCTCACTTCCTGTTTTGGATATGGGACAGGAAGTGAAGGGAAATCTCCCCTACGGGTAGACATGTGCAGAACGAAAACATTTGTTTTGTTTCGATTAGTTATATACATAAATTAGATTAGTTAAATTTCTTTTCGGAATTTGTTTCATTTATTCAAATTCAAATCAAATTCCATTTGAATTGCATTTGAATCAAATTTATTCTGTTCGAAATTCACATTTTGGAAAATGATTATATTCTTTCTATTCCATTCTATTCTATGTTTTATTTTATTTTCTAATATATTCTATTATTTTCTATTTGAATTTGAATGTATTCTATTCAAAATTCGAATTTATTCTATTTGAAATTCCAATTTCGGAAAACGGTTATATGTTATATTCTTTCTATTTTTTTCATTCTTTTCTATTTGTTTATTTTATTATAGTCTATTCTTTTCTATTCTATTATTTTATTTTCTATTCTTTTCTTTTCTATTCTATTATTTTCTATTAAAATCCAAATTTATTCTATTTGAAATTCGAATTGCAAATTTCTATTTTATTCTATTCTTTTTTGTTTTTATTCTATTCTATTCCTTTATTCTCTATTCTATTTTTTTTTATTCTGTCCCTTTTTTTCTATTCAAATTTTTTCTATTTTTATTTTGTATTCTGTTCTGTTTTACTCTATTCTATTCTTGTATTTTCTATTATATTCTGTTATATTATTTTCTATTCTATTCCTTTATTTTGTATTCTATTTTATTCTTCTTTATTATTCTTATTATATTCGGAAATTCAAATTAGTTTAGAAAACTATTTGAATTCAAATTTGATTCGAAAACTATTCAGAATTTTGATCCGTTATTTTGAACTTGTTTAACCACTTACGGACCGCCCACCGTCGTTATACGTCGGTATTTTGAAGAGGAATATCGTTGTTATGGCAGCAGCTAGCTGCCGTAACCCCAGTATCCTCTTCTTCAGCGGGCGGTCCGCTTCAAGATAAAAGTGGTCTCTGCGGCGGAGTCGCTGCAAGATCACTTTTATTGCGGTGGGAGAGGGCCCCGCCCCCCCTCCCACCGCACTCTGGTGCCCTCCGCCGCTTACCGGAGCCGCTGGTAGCGGCGGAGGCGGTCGGGTTCCTCTCCCTAGCCTGACATGGAGACGAGTGATATATCATTGCAGGGCGGAAGCGACATCAAAACGTCACTTCCGCCCATAGCTCCTAAGAGCCGGTTCACACTGGGACGACTTGTCAGGCGACTTAGCCGCCTGACAAGTCGCATTCCGTTCTGTACAATGGAACCGTTCTAATAAGAGCGACTCAAGGTTCCTGCACTACTTTGGGGGCGACTTGAGGCGACTTGCATTGACTTCTATATAGAAGTCGTTTTGCAAGTCACCGCTGCTGTCGTGTGCAGGTCGCCTGAGGCAGTCGCGCTGCAAGTCATGCTGTCTCAGTGTGAACCAGCTCTAAAGGGCCATTTTTTATTTTCAAATGACAACATTTTGTTGTTTGTTTTTATTGCATTTTAGTGTAAATATGAGATCTGAAGTCTTTTTGACCCAGATCTCATATTTAAGAGGTCCTGTCATGCTTTTTTCTATTCAAAGGGATGTTTACATTCCTTGTAACAGGAATAAAAGTGACACTTTTTTTTTTTTTTTTTTAAAGAACAGTGTAAAAATAAAAGGTAAAAAGCTCCGTCCACCGCTGATTAAAGCGGTGTTCAAACCACACATGAGGTATCGCCATGATCGGTAGAGCGAGCGCAACAATTCTAGTCCTAGACCTCCTCTGTAACTCAAAACATGCAACCTGTAGAATTTTTTAAACGTCACCTATAGAGATTTTTAAGAGTAAAAGTTTGTCGCCGTTCCACAAGCGGGTGCAATTTTGAAGCGTGACATGTTGGTTATCAATTTACTTGGCGTAACATTATCTTTCACATTAAAAAAAAAAATGGGCTAATTTTACTGTTGTCCTATTTTTTAATTCAAAAAAGTGTATTTTTTCCAAAAAAAGTACGCTTGTAAGACCGCTGCGCAAATACGGTGTGAAAAAAAGTATTGCAATGACCGCCATTTTATTCTCTAGGGTGTTAGAAAAAAACCAATATATAATGTTTGGGGGTTCTAAGTAATTTTCTAGCAAAAGAACCTGTTTTAAACATGTAAACACCTAAATTCCAAAACGAGGCTGGTCCTTAAGTGGTTAAATTCATTGCTATTGTATTTCGGAAATCCGGATACATGCGCGAAAAATTTGGCGGAATTTCAATTCAGAACGAAACGAAACTGCACGTCTACCTACAGAGGCAAAGATAAACAGTGCCAGGGGTTATAACCCTCCCTTACTCTATCCAAAATGGAAGAAAAAAGTGTTGCCTATAGTTACATTTTAATGTTTTGAAAAAAGTCAGACATGGTTGCCCCTAGCAACACCGCTCATTTTCCTTCACACCGTCACCTGAACATGAATAATAAAACCATTTAATGGTATGTTTATTCACAATAGAGGTAATATTAATGATAATATTCGGCCTTTGCACACGGTTGCTGGGATTATGAGGAGACACTCTCATAGGTCACATGAAGCAGGCCAATCACTGCCATCCATGAGGCTGGGCTCGCTGTCTCGTTGCTGATTGGTGCTGCCAGTGGCCAGGTTGTATCTTTGGTACTGGGTCCCCTCTATCAGTTTCAGGTTGTCACACGTGTGAGGGTTCCGCCATGGCTGACGAAAAGAAGACACCGTCCCAGAGTCTGCTGCAGAGGAAGGTGAGAAGAGACTGAGGGGAAGGGGGAGCTGTAGGCCACCATGTTGGAATATTAAGGACTGACCAGTCGTCTGGGTGTCAGTCATGTGATCTGCAGAACTAACACTTCCAGCATTCCTTCCTGCACAGGACATGTTTGGGGACCATTCACACCAGTCAGGGCGCTGTAGAGCGCTAAACACACTTTGTGTTGCGTGTTAATGTGCGTTACGTCAGGGCTGCCCGTAATGCCCCACAAGGCATCAATAATTGTACAGGCAGCCTTTTTAGCAGCCCAACACCATGAAGGTAAACCGGGAAATCCCACATTTCGGGATGACATCCGAACCCTAATAAAGGGGAATTCTTCCAATGGGGACATTAGTTCTGGGATTCCCTCAATTTGGAGGGATTTTACCTCACTTCCTGTTTTGGCTGTGAGACAGGAAGTGAAGGGGAATCTCCCCTATGGGACACAGAGACAAAAAATAAATAAATAAAAACAAACGAACAGGGATTATAACCCTCCCTTACTCAAAAAAAAAATGGTTTCGCCTTTAGTTACACTTTATTGTTTTGAAAAAAGTCAGATATGGTTGCCCCTAGCAACAGCGCTCCTTTTCCATCACAACGTGGGCTCGAGTCACTAAAGAATATCGCATGAGATAACTGGATCAGGTGACACATTTTTTGCAGTTATTTCATGTGATATTCAAAATGTCAGTTCAGTGTTAGTTTATGTGGTACTTGCCGCAGTAGTATAAAACGCGCGGTTAATATCGCAAAAACTGTCTCTAAAGTCAATTCACTAAACTACGTAAATAAATACATTTTTGTTAAAAAAGTCGAGGCCTAGCCACACGTTATTCAAGGAATATATTCAGTTAGCGCTGGTTGTCAAGGAGCTGGCACCTGCCAGCATCCTTAACAACTGGTACATAGCTGGGGCCACAACGTGTGATGTCATCGCGTTTATGATCTAATGGAAAAGGAAAAAAAAAAATCTAAGGCAAAAAAATGACAGGGATTATAACCCTCCCTTACTATATTCAAAATGGAAAAAAAAAAGTTTTGCCTTTTAGTTACTCTTTCTGGTTTTAGTCAGACATGGTTGCCCCTAGCAACAGCACTCCTTTTCCTTCACACCGTGGGCTCAGTTCACTAAAGAATATCGCATGAGATAATCGCATCACGTGACACATTTTTTCCAGTTATTTCATGTGATATTCAAAATGTCAGTTCAGTTTTAGTTTATGTGGTACTTACCGCGCTAGTATAAAACGCACGGTAAACACCGCATAAACTGGCTCTAAAGTCAATTCACTAAACTACCTCAATAAATAGATTTGTTGAGTAGGTCATGGCCTAGCCACGTGTTATTCAAGGAATATATTCAGTTAGCGCTGGTTGTTAAGGAGGCAGCGTCCTTAACAACCAATAAATAGCTGGGGCCACGAGGTGTGATGTCATTGTGTTTACGATCGAATGCCAGACTGGATGGTGTTTGCTACATGGGAGTTCATGTGACAATGTTTACAAGTGGATTTTATGTAAGTGCGCACTCTATTTTTTTAATAAACATATACATAGGTGTGCGCAGCCTATTGTATTAGACCAGGGGTGCCCAACCAGTGGCCCGCAGAGCCCTCTGATGTGGCCCGCAACCTCCTGCTCTGGGGTGGTGGGTTGGCAATCCCAGATTGAAGGTTGGAAGTGAGGTCTGGTGCATACCGCTCAAAGCCATCTGTTAGGATCCGGAAATCTGCTGAATGAATCCAGGGGCCTGCCTGGTCCGCAGCCAGAGAAGTCCAGGTAAAACAAAGAAAGTTGGCGGCACATCCAGAAATAAAATCAAAAAAGTTTATTGAAGATCCGAAAAAAAAAGTAACATAACATAAACCAAAAAAGGTGCTCAGTGGATGCGTTTCACACGAACGTGCTTACTCAGATTGAAGGTTGCCTACCCGCCATGTAGGGTTGCCACCTGTCCGGGATTCACCCGGACAGTCCAGGTTTTGAATCATGTTTCCGGGTTTCAGGTGGGCTGACACCCGGACACTTTATTCAGACCGGGATGTGGCTCCCCAAGTAACCAAGATAGTCACACACAAATCTGTTGCCGCCCGGGAGCTACGGGCGGCTGTCTGTGGGTAGTTTCGGCATCACTGGGGGGGGGAGGGCGATGATGTCAGCAAGAGCAATTTGACCACACCCACTGTTGGCTGCGGCGCCCTATCTGCACTGCATTACTGCTCTCCTTGGAGCATCCAAAGGTGTCCCAGGCTGCTAAAGAGTTTGGGTTTGGCTTGCAGAAAAGGTGGCAACCCTACCGCCATGCCAGAGCATCAGTGTTTTGAATGAAGCCAGCGGTAAAGGAAGCAAGCGGCTGCGGAGCAGAGTCACATAAGTCGTTGCTTCCTGTATAGAGGCGGCTCCTGTCATAGGTGGAGTGATACCAAATGCATTCTACCTGGAACAGCAGCAGCCGGCGATACCTAAATGAAAGACTGTTATTAAAGTGGAGTTCCACCCAAAAATGGTTTGGTGCGCTTTTCCGGTTCCTCCCCCCCTTCGATGTCACATTTGGCACCTTTCAGGGGAAAGGGGGGAGAAGATACCTGTCTAATACAGATTCCACGGTGATCTACGCCATGTCCGGCCCCTCCTCTGCCCCCGCTGTTTTCTGGGAGACACACAGGTCCCAGAAGACAGCAGGGACCAGTGAGGACGCGCAGTGCTGTGAAGCTGCGAGGCTTTACTTCCTGATTCCCTTACTGAAGATGCCTGTGTCTGCACCCGGGAGCCGAGGGACAGGTAAGTGTCCTAATATTAAAAGTCAGCAAGCTACAGTATTTGTAGCTGCTGACTTTAAATTTTTTTTTCCAGCGAAACTCCACTTTAAAGGTAAGTTTATTACTAAAATCACAGTGTATATATGGGCATATCTGTTCTGCAGTGGTTACTGGGCTGCTTTCCAACTGATCCGCAGGTGTAGCGCAGTGCATCTGGGGGTTACCTGTACTGAGCCATAGACTTCTGTTATTACCTGCTGGTTTGGTGCGCTTTCTGAAAATATATCCCACCTGCAGGATATAATAGAATTCTATGGCAAAGTACAACTAGCCCACAGGAAAGCCACAAGTGCACTGCACCCGTGGTGTGGGTAAACGGCAGACCATCAGTGTAAAAGCAGCCTTAGGCCCCTTTCACATGATCAGTCCAACCCAATCGGACCCTCCATTCACTTTTATGGAGCAGGAGATTTCTGTGTCTGCTTTGCATACGCAGACCTGTCATCTGCTTATTTTGGCCCGGACTGGTTACTAAGTCGCTTAAGTGGCTCTCGCTCTTCAAAAGGTTGGGCACTCCACTCTGTACAGGTCAGTCAAGTTCCTCCACCCCAAACTCGCTTATCCATGTCTTTATGGACCTTGCTTTGTACACTGGTGCGCAGTCATGTTGGAACAGGAAGAGGCCATCCCCAAACTCTTCCCACAAAGTTGGGAGCATGAAATTGTCCAAAATGTCTTGGTGTGCTGACACCTCAATGCTGCGTACACACGATCGCACATTCCGACAACAAAACCCATGTTTTTTTTCCTACGGATGTTGGCTCAAGCTTGTCTTGCATACACACGGTCACACAAATCTTGTCAAAAATTCCGACTGTCAAGAACGCGGTGACGTACAACACATACGACGGCACTAGAAAAGGAAAGTTCAATACCAAGTGCGCCACCCTTTGGGCTCCTTCTGCTAATCTTGTGTTAGTAGAAGTTTGGTGAGAAACGATTCGCGCTTTTCAGGCTCGTGCTTTTGCGATCGTCACTGCTCTTCAGTTTGTGCTTGTGGGTTTGTATCTGGTTTTCAGTGCTTGATCCCCCAATGCGCACGAGAGGTCCCTATAAAAAAATATGGAGTACTTTGCGGGTAGGGAGGCCATTGATATGCCAGAAAATGTTTAATAAACATTTTAAAAATATTTTTTTTTATTTAAACTGAAATAATATTTCCTTTGATTTACTGCTTATGTTTCTTTTAGCTGTCTCCTAGGTTCTCCAATGGGCTTTTTTTTTTTTTGGACATTTTCATAATTTATTTGATACATGAGGTGACAATCTCTTCTTCAGCGAACTATTATTATGTTGTGGGTCTGCTACACACACACCTTGTTTTTGTTGGTAATGTATGTATGTAATGCATTACTGTCAAAAATACACATAATTTTCAGCACCATGAATGAATTTTGCAGAGTCTCAGAAATGGCATGATTGTGGCAAATTAAGCACTGTGGGAGTTATTTACTAAAGGAAAATCCACTTTGCACTATGAGTGCACTGCAAAAGTGCACTTGAAACTGCACTGAGAGTGCACTTGTACTGCAAAGTGGGTTTGCCTTTAGTAAATAACCCCTATTTCAGTGTAAACACCAACTTAGTCCAAAAAATGATATTGAGCATTGAAAGAAGAAGCCACACATTGTTGAGTAGAAAACTTTTTACTCTGTGCACATTCACATGTGCATTAGAAAATGGTTTTTGAACAAACCAACATATTTTAGTGATAACATTTTTGATTTTGACAGTACAAATAGCCTTTGTTTGTGTTAAAACAGGCATGTTTAACCACTTCAGCCCCGGAAGAATTTACCCCCTTCCTGACCAGAGCACTTTTTGCGATTCGGCACTGCGTCGCTTTAACTGACAATTGTGCGGTTGTGCGACATGGCTCCCAAACAAAATTGACGTCCTTTTTTTCCCACAAATAGAGCTTTCCTTTGGTGGTATTTGATCACCTCTGTGGTTTTTGCTCAGTTTAGGCAGATACGTATTCTTCTACATATTTTTGGTTAAAAAAATCGCAATAAGTGTTTATTGATTGGTTTTCGCAATAGTTATAGCGTCTACAAAATAGAGGATAGTTTTATGGCATTTTTATTAATAATTTTTTTTTTTACTAATAATGGCGCCAATCAGCGATTTTTATGACTGCGACATTATGGCGGACAGAACGGACACTTTTGGCGCTATTTTGGGACCATTCACATTTATACAGCGATCAGTGCGATTAATAATGCATTGATTACTGTGTAAATGTGACTGTCAGTGAAGGGGTTAACCAGGAGGAGCAGTGAAGGGGTTAAGTGTGTCCTAGGGACATGTTCTAACTGTGGGGAGGAGGGGCTACGTGTGACATTACACTGATCACCGCTCCCGATTACAGGGAGCGGTGATCAGTGACAGTGTCACTAGGCAGAACAGGGAAATGCTTGTTTACATTTGCATCTCCCGTTCTTCAGCTCCGTGAGACGATCGCGGGTATCCCCGGGGACATAGAGTCCGCGGGACCCGCAATCACATTCACAAAGCTCGCAGCAGGATCGCGCGTGCCGCCAGCACGGCGGCAAATTCAAAGGGACATACAGGTACGCCCATTTGCGCAGCCGTGCCATTCTGCCGACGTATATGTACACGCGGAGGTCGGCAAGCGGTTATGGACCCCTGAAAAACAACCCCACACCATAATCCCCCCTCCACCAAATGATTTGAACCAGAGCACAAAGCAAGGTCCATAAAGACATAGATGAGCAAGTTTGGGGTGGAGGAATTTGATCAGCGGCTTATAGTGGGACTGCGATATTGCGGCAAACAATCGGACACTAACTGACACTTTGCTGGAACCAGTGACACTTATACAGTGATCAGTGCTAAAAATATGCACTGCACTGTACTAATGACACTAACTGGGAAGGGGTTAAACATCTCGGGTGATCAAAAGGTTCACTAGGTGTGCCTAGCCACTGTTTTTGTGTAAACTGTGTGCTGCTTTCACCAGGGGAAGAGATCGATTCCTGCAGTGGCGGCCGCTCTATACGGGGCACAGGGGCGCCGCCCCCCTAATCCATGCGCCTGGCGCCTAATCTACATGCAGGGCGCCGGAAGCATGGATTTCAATGGGTTCTTATTTTTTTTGAAGCACATGATTAGAGCCTGAGGCTCTAATTGGCTTCAAAAAAGGGAAAGGGGTGGGCTCAGGGCGCAGAGTACTGCTCCTATATTGTGATTTGGAAATTCGGATACCTCCGAAACTCTGAATAACGAAAATTTTGTCCAAATTTTCATTTGCAATGAAACCTATCGCACATGTCTAAAGTTTAAGATTCCTTTTAAAGTTCTGTAATTGTACACTGCACTTAAGAATTTCATCATTCATTTGCTTAATGTTGAGTTCCGGCGTATCAGCACTTGAGAATTCTCAATGTTTTTGATAATTCTGCTTTCAAGTTCTACACTTACTTCAATACTGACACTTTTACCCCCTTCCTACCCAGGCCAATTTTCAGCGTTCAGCGTTCTCACACATTGACAATTGCTCAATCATGCTACACTGTACCCATATGAAATTTTTATCATTTTTTTTTACACAAAGAGCATTTAACCACTTAAGCCCCGGAAGATTTGGCCCCTTAATGACCAGGCCATTTTTTGCAATACGGCACTGCGTTGCTTTAACTGACAATTGCGTGGTCGTGCGATGTTGTACAAAAACTAAATTGACGTCCTTTTTTTCCCACAAATAGAACTTTCTTTTGGTGGTATTTGATGACCTCTGCGGTTTTTATTTTTTGCTCTATAAACAAAAAAAGAGTGACAATTTTGAAAAAAAAAATATTTTTTACTTTTTGCTATTATAAATATCCCATAAAAAATACAATTTCTTCCTCAGTTTAGGCCGATATATATTCTTCTACATATCTTTATTGTTAAAAAAAAAAAAAAAATCGCGATAAGCATACATTGATTGGTCTGATAAACCAGGCGGCGGCTCGCCTCTCTCTTCCCCTACGATCGCTGGGAGAACGGCTCCCATACAGCCCATGCTGCTGGCGGTGCTCGCCCCCCCACCCACCCGCTCCCAGGCAGCCCACGCTCGCCAGCCCTCAAAATCCACTCACAAAATGCGAGCAGGCGAGTGGAATATTTGAGAGCTGTAATATGTTTATTATTATTATTATTATTATTAAGGATTTATATAGTGCCAGCAGTTTGTGCAGCGGTGAATATTATTTAGTCTGTAGGAAAGTTATAAAGTCCACAAACTATGATATAAATATTTCCTGAGGCCTGGAAATAGCAGGACTGTACAAATACCCCCCAAATGACCCATTTTTGGAAAATAGACAGTCCAAGGTATTTAGAGGCATGGCAAGTTTTTTGAAGTAATTTTTTTTTCACAATCTTTTGGAAAATTAAGATTTTTTTTTTAAATTAAATTTTTCTTTACATATTGTCACCAGTGCAGTACAGGTAATCATATAACTGATGTGACAGTTATCAGGAACACTGACTGGTGACATGTAAAAAATACTAATATTTTTTAACAATTTTTTTTACATACTGTGACCATAGCAATACAGTGTTACCATAGCAATACCGTACTACTCTGGGGAGGTGATTATGATTTTTTTTTTGTTCCCTTTATACGTTGTTATAAGCAGCCATTTTTTTTTTTTTTTTTTATGAATGACATCCATTCATCCAGTGCAGGGGTAGGCAACCTTTCGAAGGTTGAGATCTACCTAGAAAAACGTGAAGGAAAGCAAAGTTTCACGGGAAGGTACTAGACAGCACCCTTAAAAAAAAAAAAAAAGAAGGATCAAGCTCCCAATAAAAAGACGTAGTATTCTGTACCCCCCCAACTCAGTGTCCTCTGCCCCCTTCACATCACCCAACCCCCCCCCCCCCCATCGCAGTGTCCTCTGCCCCTTAGCCCCACAGTAGTGTCCTGCACCTCCAATGCAGTGTCCTCTGCCCCCCCATAGCAGTGTTCTCTGCCCCCCTCCCCCACAGTAGTGCCCTCCCAAAACCATGCCCCCTGCTTCCTTTCACATCACCCCCCCCCCCTCCCACTGTAGTGTCCTCTACCCCCCCTGTAGCAGTGTCCTCTGCCCCCAGAAAACAGTGTCCTCTGCCTCCCCATCCCCTAAAGCAGTATCCTCAATCCCTTCCCCCCCTCACTGTAGTGTCATCTGCCCCCCTCCAACAATGCCCCCCCCCACATGTACACAGGCTGTGTAGGTAGAACTTCCTACCTGCCAGCATGTGTACAGCAGAGGACATGAGACGGCATAGTGCGAGCAGGAGCTGCCGGAGTTAACATTTCATGAGCTGGTGATTGGTTGCTAGGACTGCCTAGCAACCAGTCACTGAGAAGCTCCCACCCCTGCCCTCCATTCAGCACTAAGCTAAGCAATCCACCTACCGACTCCCCGCAGTCCCCGCAGTCCATCACGATCAACGACTTGCCCATACAGTGTGTACTATTGTGAAGTTGTGATTGTCCACAGCTATCATGTGGTACAGATGCACTGTGATTGGTCCTGTCTATACCAAGTGATCACTGTGACCAATCAAAGAGATCAACATAATAGTACACAATGAATGGCTATGAATGGAAGCCATTCATTCCGTACAATAGCCATGTGATCTGCTGCGGTTGGTCACAGCAATCACATGGTCCGGTACACTGATCTGTCATCCGCTGTGTCCGGTGGACAGGGTGACGTTCACCCAGGATAGCAGCGCTCCCGCTTGGCCGTCATATTACTATAGGCCAGGTGGGGAGCTGTTTAAGCATAAACTGTGTCCTCTGAGGGAATACGTTAAAACATGCTCATTTCTCTCTGTCTTTCTCTTCATAGTTTTTGAACAGAAATCAGAAAGAAGAGGATGACAAAAAAGTCCTGGATGAAGAAACCCCTAACAATGAGCACTGGTACCTGGATGTGCCCGAGGAGGAGGAGTAAGAGTTTTAAATAGGGCTGCAACTAACAATTATTTTTCAATAGCTGGCCAATCATTGTTTTGATGAATTGGATAAAAACCTCAATATGACATTTTTTCTTTAAGGCCCCTTTCACACGGGACGGATCCGTGTTGATCCGCCCCGTGTTTATCCACTCTGTTTTCCCCAACTGAGCAGGCAGATGACAGGGCGGGACCCGCACACTGTGCAGGGACCGCCCTGTCATATCTCCGCTCTCCCCTATGGGGGATCGGAGGAACACGGACCGTCTGTCCGTGTTCATCCGATCCGCTCTGCAGACGGATAGAAAAATAGGATTTTCTTCCGTCCGCAGAATCGGACGAGAGCGGAGCCGGACAACATCGGGTGTTAGCGGATGTACATCCGCTGACACCCGCTATCCCATAGGGATGCATGTATGTCCGTATTTCATCCGAAAACGGATGGATGAAATACGGACATACTGTCCGCATGTGTGAAAGGGGCCTTAATTTAAAATATTTAAATGGATAAATGGAGTGTTACACACAAACTGCAGAATAGAAAAAAACTCACATTAACATGACACAACTGTACAAATTTTTAAAAACAGCACAAAAAAATACAAACTTTCAGAAACTTTGCATTGGAATATAAGAATTGTAACATGTCCACATGCTCAGGGCTGAGGCTGGCTCTGCAGCAGACACTGGTCCACCCACACTTGTCCTCCAGGGTGTTTGCAGCAGCTACAATACCCCATTGTCATTCACAAAAGCAATTATTTTCTGAGCCAGAATTTCAGATTTTGCAGTGACCTCTTTCACACCAATCTGCAATATTTGCTGCTGTATAGAAATCATCTTCCACTCTTCCGCTATGCAGGAATACGCAAGAAACATCCCCCAATATAATGGGATTATAGCGGCCGAAAGAAAAAAAATTAAAGTCAGGTATAAACAGAAATATACATATATATATATATGGGGTTTCACGATTTGGAGCGGTTTACGTCCAGCTGTAATATGCCTATACCATCATGCTAGTATACGCATCTTTGTTATGCGTATATTAGCATAGTTCTATTCAATTACACACCGGTCTTTTCTTGTTGTATGTCAGTTTAAAAAAAATGTTATAATACATTTTTTATATTTTTTATATATATATTTCTGTTTATACATGACTTTACTTTTTTTCCTTTGGGCCGCTATAATCCCATTATATTTAGGGTTTTTTTCTTGCATATTTCTATTAGGGATGATGGCCCATGCCCTTAAAACCATACCCCCTCACCTCTATGTAACTCCTCTATGTAGTGGCATGTAATGCCAAGGTAAGCCTTGGTCGCTATACTTGTTCATATGCCCACAGTAAAGACAATTCTGCTTTCATTGGCAGATTTCCAGAGGGGACTGTCATATAATATTATGCATGACAGGGGTCCCTTGTCATAGGTAGCTTGGTACAAGCTTACTGTGCTTGCTGTCTCTAAGAAATTTAGTAGCGGCAGCATGCTTTTTGTATCATCTGTCATGATAGGGTTTAAACCAAAAAATTGTCCTTCATAGTACAAAAACAAATCTGCAGATAATCACTACTTTAAAGCGGTTGTAAACCGTGGCAGTAATACAAACAAAAACTTTCCTCTGTAAGGCAATTGCATTATGAAATACTTACTTACCGAAGCCCTCCAGCAGTGTGCTGTCACCACTGACAGGGCTTCCGTCTACCCCGTTTTTCCCTCCGGGTTCGTATGAGTGGCGGGGAGCCACTATGATGTCACTTCCACTCTTGCGCCCAGGGGCCATCGGCTCCAGCACAGAGCTCTGAAGATCTGGCACGGTATGTTGGACCTTCCAAGCGCCTGCGCAGGTGCTGTCACCCTTCATAGATACAGACAGGTGAGTAAGCATAGCCACTGTAGGTCAGGAAGTGTGTTATTTGCAGGATCACCAGGTAAAAACAAAAAGGGAAAGAGCCCTGAAAAAAGAAAACAAATGCAACCACCACATCTAAGGACTGTCTATGGATGTCACATACAGGACCCAGAAGTCTGATGATGCCAGTACGGTGAAACGTACGTAGAAGCGCGGACTCGTCACTTCTGTGTCCTGTATGCAGTGCTGGGACAAGGCCATTTGGTGCCCAGGGCGAAGATGGCAAACTGCCCCCCCGTTTTTAAGAAAGAATCAATGTCGTTTCAAAACAAGAATATACTTATTATTAATATATTAAGGGACACTCTGATGGGCAAATTGTATGTTAAGGGGCACCCTGATGGGCACATTTTATATTAAGGGGCACTCTGATGGGCACAACAAAACGTGCCCCTTAACGTAAAAATCTGCCCATCAGTTTTGCTCTTAAAATAAAATATACCCATCAGAGCGCCCCTTAACATAAAATGTGCCCATCAGTGTGCCCCTTAACATAAAATAAGGGTCACGCTGATGGGCACCTTTTATGTTAAGGGGCACTCTGATGGGCACATTTTATTTTAAGGGGCACTCTGATGGGCACAACAAAATGTGCCCATCAGTGTGCCCCTTAAGAAAATATGCCCATCAGTGTGCACATTAAAAACATACCCATCAGCGTGCCCCTCAAAATAAAATTTGTCCATCAGAGTGCCCCTTAACATAAAAAAGGTGCCCATCAGCGTGACCTTTAATAAAAATCTGCCCAGCAGTGTGCACAATAAAAATATGCCAATTAGTGATCACTAGTTAACATGTGGCCCACATACCTTGAATGCAGGAGGGCACAACTGAAAGGGGAAGAAGCTGCAAGATATGGAGAGCCAGGACTCAGGAACCGCGAGTAGAAGGGGGGCGGGGCGCGCACGTGACGTCACGCCCCTACTCGCGGCCCGTGAGTGCGAGCTGGTCTTCTGTCACCTCCAAGACCTGCGGTGAGGAGTGGGGGGGTTGCACGCACACAGCATCACTGGTTGCTGGGGAAACCCGTGGTCCCAGCAAACTAGTGATGGCTATTTTAGAAGGACCCTTCACTGCGCCCCCCCACCCCCAATAAATTGTAACGCCCCCCCCTCCCCCTTGTACTGGCTTTGCCTGTATGTGACATCCATCTTTCCAGTATATCCAGAATGAGGCATGGATTGCACACCGCCGCAATTTTGATATACCAACCCGCACATGCTGTAGACACCTTGGGGCTGGGTATAGCACAGTCACATGTGAGTATAACCTTTGATAATTTTTATAATTTTTTTAATGAATTTTAATAAAACTTACTACACCATAAGAGCTCTTCATTGTGTCCTTGGTGGAGTCTGTTCCCTTATCCTCAGCCTTTCCTGGAGGGGGTTTCATAGCGGAGAGATGTCTACCTAGGATCCATTCGGTCCATTCAATCAAAGCGCAATTTCACCTACTGTAAAAAGTAGTCAAACAACACTGGTGACTTGCCATCTACCTCGTGATCACTCATGGTGAAGCTTGTATTTGAAGGAACATCAAACCAGGAGATTTTATATGTTCATGGTGTTGGGTTTGTCACTTTGGACTTTAACAGTTTGCTTGTTTTGCACACAGTATATGTATACCAATTCATAGGTTGTATTCATCTATTATTATTCATCATAATATTTTATAGCGCCAACACCTTTACCTTTGCCTATTCACAAGAAAGATATAACAAATCCATATGTAGCGGGCACCTACTTTTAGGTAGGTGACCTTTATAGTCAGTTTTCTATGATAGGTAAATTTAGACAGGCTGATGCTACTCATGCAGGCCTGTTTGTTGATTTCTATGTTTGAGTGGCAGGTGCTTGTATGCGAGTCCTGGCCAATCATTAATTTGTTGGACAATGCACCGGGACTCTGATATAAAAGCAGAGTCACATGGTCAGGAGGGGAGTTTCCGGTTAGAGCTTGAAGAAGCCCAACCTGGTTCCCGGAGGGGAGAGGTTCCCCCTCAGGGGAGCCAACAGAGCTTCACCCTAGCGAGAAGGGTGGGGGTCTGGTCCTCATGGAGGAACAGACGACATCTTGCAGTATGTAGTCGTGGATGTCATAGGCCGCCCCTGCGGGGAGGGAAGCGGGCCACAGACAGACAGAGGAACCGGGAACCATTTCGGATGAAGTGGCAGTAAAGCGGACGGAAACTGGGCGATCGATCGTTTATGAGTGGCACATGGACTATTGATCAAGTGAGTGAAACCCAAGGGAAGGGTATTGTCAGAGACTGGGGTTGTTGATGCGCAAGTCGGTGAGATGGGCGGTGACTGCCCATGACTTAGAGTTCAGCATTGCCCAGGGAATCCAATTATTCAAGCGGGAGGAGTTGATCAGAATGGCTCTCCAGTAGCTTACTCTGGAAGTGCCATGTCAGTGGGAAGTAGTGACAAAGAGGTAGCGGTGAAGCTGCAAGCACACACATAGAGATATGGATTGTTCCTTTTAAAGTCATCCAGATGAAGAAGTTATTCAGAGTGACTCTTTATCAATTTATTCTCTATTAAATCTACTTCCATCTTCCCTGATCAAAGAGATTGTTTGAAATGTTTTGTCTGATCATCCACAATTATTCCTTGATGTTTCCTGTAAGAACCATGCCAAGATGACAAAATGTAACAAAAGAGCATCTCAAAGAAAGCCCTTCTTCTATCCCAGTTTGTGTTAATGAATAAAGCGTTAAAAAAAGCACTAAGGACTGTGACTTTAAATCTATGGGCTGCTAAGGGTTGAGTAGTAAGCGTGAATTAAGGATATAGCCAATTCTAAGCCGCTCCTTTGGGGGTCAGCGCTACACATATATAGTCATTGGATAATTCCTGTATATGGCACCGGTGTGCCCAGGGTGTGCCTGGGCACACCCTAATCACCTAGTGTGCATTAGCATTGCCATAATAGAATAGCTTAAGCACTTCTCTTTCACTGTGCCGGCAGGGAGAGCAATGTGCCGGGGCCATATATATACACACATGTGTGTTTGATCTTTGGGGTGCACACCCTAATAAAAAAGGCTGCGCACACCTATGGGCACCGGGAAAATTTACTGTGCACATCCAATCAAATGGTCCTGTTGCTACCAAGAAGCTTTCAGTAAGTTTTAAGGTTCTATCACTTCTGTGTCTATCAATATAACAATGTATAATGGACTGGATGGTACAGCCTGCTGCCCATGTGCAAAAAGGACTTAGTGGCCATAGGGAGTCGGGCAAGATTGTGTCCATGCAAGCTTTGGCCACAATTTGGATAAAAGTGCACCCTGGATTTCAGGCAGGGAATGCTGGCTCCCACAGGGCTGTAGCCAGGCATGTACTGGCCATTGGGACTACAGGGAGTTTCCCGGTGGGCCGATGGCTCAGTGGGCCGATTTCAGTGACAGTGGACCGCTGCCTCCCTCCGGTCCTCTGTCCCCCCCCCCCGCAGTGCTCACCTCCTCTCCCTGGCGAGTTATGCAGCGCGCCTGAATACAGACATGATGCTCAGGAGTCAACACTGAGAAGTTCATCATACGATCTGGAAGGAGGGCGGCCTCACTTTCCTGCCTAATCTTGTCCCATTGGGGGGGGGAGGGCGCCAAACTGATTCTTTGCCCCAGGTGAAATAATGTCTAGCTTCCCCACTGGTACTGCCTATAAGAGAAATAATGTAGAACGGCTAATGGCTAGTGGGGGGCTTGGGTGGCAAGCCGGCATGGGAGAGACCTGTCAAAGTGGGCCAGTCTGGATGAAGTCCAGGGCCAAATTTTGGTCCCAGTCCAGCCCTGGCTGTAGCTTGCCAAGGTAAATAAAACAGTGTGTATATTGAATTGTTTTATATTCTTTTTTTCCTTTAGAAGTCATATTATTGAAACACAGAGCTTCTCTGCCTGTCAAGATTTACTTTTTGGGCGGATGTCTTTTCAAGGCTCTAACCCAGAGGTTGAGGTGAGCACTGAATGATATACAGAATCCTTTTACCAATGGGACCTACAGACTCTACTGCAGTCATATGGATACGCATTTTAGGAGGAAACTCCTCCAACCCATCCTTCTCTCTTCTCCTTTTTCTTTCTAGCCTATGTGAGTGAAAAGATACTGTCACGTTGCCTTAGAGTCCTTTCACACGGGGCGGATCCATTTGATGGACTCCGCTTGCTCAGCGAGGGAATGCTCCGCTGATCCCCACTGAGCAGGCGGATGATAGGTCTGTCTCCACTCCACTGTACAGAGCCGAGATGGACAGAGTCCCACTCTCCTCTATGGGGAGATCGGAAGAAAACGGACCGCCTGTACATTTTCATGCGATCCGATCCGCCCGACGGATGGAAAATAAGACATCCATCCGCCTGGATTTGGCGGAGAGGATCGGATAGCAGCGGGTGTCAGCAGACGTGTACGCTGAAATCCGCCGCTCCATATGAATGAATGGATTGCCCGATCAGGCCTGAAAAACTGACAGGCGGACCTGATTGGACAGCCCATGTGAAAGGGGCCTTAAAGTGGTTATAAAGACATTTTTTTTTTCCTAAAAGAAGAAACATGTCATACTTACCTGCTCTGTTGAATGGTATTACGCAAAGCAACCCAAATTTCTCTTCTAGGGTCCCTTGCCGGTGCTGTCCACTCCTTCTCTTCTCTGAGTGCCCCCATAGCAAGCTGTGTGTTGTGGGGACACTTGTACAGGCGCACTCCCGAGCTAGGCTGTGTGCATCTATAGACACACACAGCGTGACTCAGCCCTGTCCTCCAGCTCCCTCCTCACAGGATTTGATTGACAGTAGGAGGAGCCAATGGCTCCTGCTGCTGCCTCTGTGTCCTGTCTGAAGAGGGAGAGAAGAGAGAGCTGCTGCAAATGTGCACAGCGCAGAATCAGGATAGGACCCAGCTAAATATTTACAGGTTGTGCTGCGGGGGAGCTGATCATGGAAGGTTTTTTAAGTTTTAAGAACGACCGTTTTTTCAGGAGCAGTGATTTTAAGAATGCTTAAAGTGAAACAATAAAAATGAAATATTCCTTTAAATATTGTGCCTGTAAAGTAGCGCATCTGTCTGATGTGTGGCCTTGTATGGTTCAGGAGCGGGGGGGGGGGGGGGGGGCGGTGCGCGCCCCCCCCCCCCCCCCCCCCAACTATCCTGACTTGCTAGGTTACTTGCTCGGATAAGAATCTGGTATGGATTTTGGGGGGGCCCCACACCATTAGTTTTTTTTAATTCTGGCGCGGGGTTCCCCTTGACCACTTCAATACACTGTGTTATATATACTACACTGCCTGCACTGACAGAATAAAGAGTCTACACTAAATGCAAAGTGTGTGTGTGTGTATATATATATATATATATATATATATATATATATATATATATATATATATATATATATATATATATATTAAATACACTGCCTGCACGCCACTAGCTAACCTGCCTGCTTAATCTAGCTCAATCTATCTCCGTCCACACACTATACATGGCCACTATGTGCGCAGCCTTATATAGTGCGGGGCATGGACTTAGTCCCCCTGAGCCATGATTAGTCAAAGGCACCCTGCCTTTGGCCAATTATGGCTCTCGCAGAAGAGTGTGCTGTGATTGGCCAAAGCATGCAGGTCAGGTGCATGCTTTGGCCAATCATCAGACGTCAATGCACTGCAATTTCGCAGTGCATTATGAGGCGTTCCGCAGTGCTCGAACTTTCCACGAACGCCTCATATGTTCGGTTTGTTTGCAAGCAAACACCCGATGTTCGAGTCGAACTTACATTCGACTCGAACCGCGGGCCCATCTAGGGTTGCCACCTGTCCGGGATTCACTCGGACAGTACGGGTTTTGAAACATGTGCCCGCCTGAGACCCGGGCACATTATTCATTTCAGACCCGTGGCTCCCTGTGCCGAAGCTGTGTCATCAGTGCGGCCGTGGAGTTCGGATCCGTAGCGCCGCCTTAGCGCTGCTTGATTTCTGCTCCTGCTCAGCTGTCTGAGTGCAGGACGGAGTCGGGACACAGAGGTGGAGCCTCCATGTTACCGGCCGGGTGCTATCCTCCAATCCACTGCTCTACTGAAACCGTCCACTGCTCTACTGACACTATCCACTGCTCCACTGACACTGTCCTCTGCTCTACTGACACCGTCCTCTGCTCTACTGACACTATCCACTGCTCCACTGACACTGTCCTCTGCTCTACTGACACTGTCCACTGCTCTACTGACACCGTCCACTGCTCTACTGACACCGTCCTCTGCTCTACTGACACTGTCCTCTGCTCTACTGACACCGTCCACTGCTCCACTGACACCATCCACTGCTCTACTGACACCGTCCACTGCCCTACTCACACCGTCCACTGCTCCACTGACACCGTCCACTGCTCCACTGACACCGTCCTCTGCTCTACTGACACCGTCCTCTGCTCTACTGACACCGTCCACTGCTCTACTGACACCGTCCTCTGCCCTACTGACACCGTCCTCTGCCCTACTGACACCGTCCTCTGCCCTACTGACACCGTCCTCTGCTCTACTGACACCGTCCTCTGCTCTACTGACACCGTCCTCTGCTCTACTGACACCGTCCTCTGCTCTACTGACACCGTCCTCTGCTCTACTGACACCGTCCTCTGCTCTACTGACACCGTCCAATGCTATACTGACACCATCCACTGCTCTACTGACACCGTCCCCTGCCCTTCTGACACCGTCCACTGCTCTACTGACACCATCCACTGCCCTACTGACACCATCCACTGCTCTACTGACACTGTACTCTGCCATTCTGACACCGTCCACTGCTCTACTGACACCGTCCTCTGCCATTCTGACACCGTCCACTGCTCTACTGACACCATCCACTCTACTGACACCATCCACTCTACTGACACCATCCGCTGCCCTACTGACACCGTCCGCTGCCCTACTGACACCGTCCACTGCCATACTGACACCGTCCACTGCCCTACTGACACCGTCCACTGCCCTACTGACACCGTCCACTGCTCTACTGACACCGTCCACTGCCCTACTGACACCGTCCACTGCCCTACTGACACCGTCCACTGCCCTACTAACACCATCCACTGCTCTACTGACACCTTCCACTGCCCTACTGACACCTTCCACTGCCCTACTGACACCTTCCACTGCCCTACTGACACCGTCCACTGCTCTACTGACACCGTCCACTGCTCTACTGACACCGTCCATTACCCTACTGACACCATCCACTGCCCTACTGACACCATCCTCTGCTCTACTGACACCGTCCTCTGCCCTTCTGACACCGTCCTCTGCCCTTCTGACACCGTCCACTGCTCTACTGACACCATCCACTGCCCTACTGACACCATCCACTGCCCTACTGACACCATCCACTGCCCTACTGACACCATCCACTGCCCTACTGACACCATCCACTGCCCTACTAACACCATCCACTGCTCTACTGACACCGTCCTCTGCCATTCTGACACCGTCCACTGCTCTACTGACACCATCCTCTGCCATTCTGACACCGTCCACTGCTCTACTGACACCATCCACTCTACTGACACCATCCACTGCCCTACTGACACCTTCCACTGCCCTACTGACACCATCCACTGCTCTACTGACACCGTCCTCTGCCCTACTGACACCGTCCACTGCCCTACTGACACCGTCCACTGCCCTACTGGCACCGTTCACTGCCCTACTGACACCGTCCACTGCTCTACTGACACCGTCCACTGCCCTACTGACACCGTCCACTGCCCTACTGACACCGTCCACTGCCCTACTGACACTGTCAACTACCCTACTGACACTGTCCTCTGCTCTACTGACACTGTCCTCTGCTCTACTGACACTGTCCTCTGCTCTACTGACACTGTCCTCTGCTCTACCGACACCATCCACTGCCCTACTGACACCATCCTCTGCTCTACTGACACCGTCCACTGCTCTACTGACACCATCCACTGCTCTACTGACACCGTCTACTGACACCATCCACTCTACTGACACAATCCACTGCCCTACTGACACCTTCCACTGCCCTACTGACACCTTCCACTGCCCTACTGACACCATCCACTGCCCTACTGACACCATCCACTGCCCTACTGACACCATCCACTGTTCTACTGACACCATCCACTGCCCTACTGACACCGCCCACTGCCCTACTGACACCGTCCGCTGCCCTACTGACACCGTCCGCTGCCCTACTGACACCGTTCACTGCCCTACTGACACCGTTCACTGCCCTACTGACACCGTCCACTGCTCTACTGACACCTTCCACTGCCCTACTGACACCTTCCACTGCCCTACTGACACCGTCCACTGCTCTACTGACACCGTCCTCTGCTCTACTGACACCGTCCAATGCTCTACTGACACCGTCTAATGCTCTACTGACACCATCCACTGCTCTACTGACACCATCCACTGCCCCACTGACACCATCCTCTGCTCTACTGGCTGACAGTGTCCGCTTTTAAGGTAGGCTATTTTCATATTTTAACTGACATTTCTTTTATTAATCGAATCATATTTTATGGGTACACTAATGCTTTTGTTTTATTTAACCATGCCCCTTTAAGTCCCCCCCCCCCACTGTTAAGGCAATTGGGCCACAGCCACTGTTCACTGGAGCACACCTCATTACTACTCTCTTTGGGTAACCCAAGGTATCTTAAAATCCTATAGCATGTACTACAAAAAAATTGCTGTGCGCCGCAAAAGTGTTCGGGTTTGGCTTGAAGAAAAGGTGGCAACCCTAGGCTCATCCCTAGTCAGTACCAGTGTGCAAAAGTGTATTTGCTTTGGAACCATAAATTACCTCTAATGTTGGGAGTCCTACGTGTGTGGATGTTGCTGCATTGCATAAAGCTACTAGAATAGTTTTTTACATTTTAGAATGGGGTTCCTTCGAGACTGCCCATCATTTTAAAGGGTGCCTTGACTGAAAAAAAGTTGAGAAACACTTGTGTATATTACAAGAAAAAAAAATGCCCTGCACTGCTAAAGTTTGGGTTTGGCTTGAAGAAAAGGTGGCAACCCTAGTTACAGCGTGCTGCGTGAGGGCTTCATTTTCAGGTAACTCTGTCATAATGTGCTAGCATGCAATACATACTAGCACATTGTGACTTAAACTGCCCTGGAGCCCAATTGTCTTTTTTTTTTTTTGGATGTGGTTTACTAGTGCTTTAAATTTAATTGTAATGCCTTAATTTACCTCCAGTCTATCAGCCTCCAGTGATTGTCTTTTTGCTTTTCCTTATATTCCTGTATACACTGCTCCTAAAGCGCCCCTGCCCATTGAAATCAATGGGCAGTGCCTGCAAAGTGCCTCGCAGTGGCGCTTTGTGGGCGATTTTAACCCTTTTTCGAACGCTAGCGGGGGTTGAAAGTGCCCCGCTTGCGGCCGAAAAGCGCTGCTAAAATGACAGTAAGGCGCCGCTAAAAAAAACGCCGACGCCCCCAACACTCCAGTGTGAAAGTGCGCTTATAGTTTCCTTACAGGCTGTCAGCTAACACTAATTCACTTTGTTCACTCTCGATTCGCAGAAACTGATGGTGGAGATGAACTCCAAGGACCCCATGGATGAAGCTGCATTAGATGAAGAACATGCTCGCATGTAAGATTTATCTTCCTACTTGCTGGTCAGAAGAGACTTATCATTAAAGTAATACTAAAGTCTCATTTTTTTTTTTCTTTAAAGAGTTGTAAAGGGAGAAGGTTTTTTATCTTAATGCATTCTGTGTATAGCAGCCTCCCCTCAGCCCTCCTAATTACTTACCTGAGCCCCATCTCTCTCCAGCGATGTCCATAATTGTCTAAGCTGTTCTGTTTTTTTATGTTAATGCATAAAAAAGTAGTAAACCGTAGCAGACTGGTACACACAAACCACATCCAAAAAGTGCAGTGCCGCCTCCATAGGGTGCAAAGGGCATGGACACAAAGAAGGCAGGTACAATGTCCTTGAGCATGGAAAAATCTGCTTCTTCCTTCGGCAGGAAGGAGGGGTGCTGACAGAGAACCCCTGTACCACTGTGCACAACCCGGTAGGGGGAACTTACAGGGCAAGGCAGCTAGCTCCAACACTCAGCGCGCCAATGTGAAAGCAATCAAGAAGGTGACCTTCTGGGAGAGCGTGAGCAAAATGAGCATCACTAATATTTTGAAACAGAGGCTTTTGAAGGACTGAAAGAGCCAAGTTTTAGTCCCAAGATGCCCTTGGATAAAGGTTTCAAATCGTAGAGTGAGAAGCTAAGTGACATGAAAAAAAAATATGGAATAGAAACCTGATCCTTGATGATGCTTAAGGCAATGTTTTTGGGCAAACACCCTGTTGAAGAAAGTCCAAGCCACCAAGGAAGAATGTGGATGGAGCTCTGCAGCCCTACACCACAAAATGAAGGGCTTACAAGTGCTAAGATAAATCTTCCGAGAGGTAGACATACGGCCTACAGTATGGTGGGCCCAGGCCTCCTGGCCCAGCTTCTCCGATTGTCCAAGGACAGGGAAAACTTGTCCTACTTCTGTATGTGGAACTGTGCATACAGGACCACCCTAAAGGCGGAAACCATGAGACCCAGAATCCGTATGCAGGATCATGGAAAAAAAACCCTGAGAGCCAGCAGCAGCGCCAGCCGAAGCTTTCAGAACTTAATCAGTGGAGCCACACTTGGGTCCAATCGATGATCAGGCCCAGATGCTCCAGTCTACTAATCAAGGCCAGGGCCAACTTCTTGAGATTCAGGACCAATCCAAAGTACTACAGAGTGAGTAGCATGAGCGCCATGTTGTCCATCAGCAGCACATGAGTCCCAACTCAGGGAAGAGGATCATCTAGATAGCCATTCATGGCAATCCCCTTTGTCGCAGCAATGCCAGGACTAGAGCCAGTCGTCAGAAGAGATGAGGATTTAAAGGGAGGAGATATTTTCCTTCAGAAAGAAAGAAATACCATTGTGTGGCCTGACAAACTTAGAACATGGGTTCTTCAGAAAGTAGTGAAATCCAAGGATCTGCAAACAAACAAAGGCTTCACCCCCCCTGGTAAACAGGTGGGGGCAAGCCCTCACACCAAGGAGTGCTTGTCCACAGGCTTGGATGGCTTGCAAGCCCTGGATTGCCTGCCACCCGCCGGAGCTTGGAAGTGTTGGGACCCTCTGCTCAAGAAGACTGGTGTGCTTGTGGCGCAGCTCCTGCCACTGCTGAATCGTGGGAGAGAGTCATTCTATCCTCCCGTAAGGTCCCTGACAATCTCGACAAGGGGGGCACCAAGAGCTGCGCACCCTGTAATAGTAAACCGGCCTGGGCGGACTGGGACGACTAGATCATAGACCAAACCTTGAAGTCAGAAAAACGACCGGAAACACCCCAGCCAAGACGAAAGCTAGAAGACAATGGGTCACATTCAAGATGCAGCACACACACCCGAGGCCCAGGACCGGTCGGTTTGTCATGATCATGGAGCTCAGGGGGATCGGTTCCTACCAGGCCTTGGCATAAGCGTAGAGCTACCGGGTGATTGTCAGTGAAAACAAAGAGCATGGTCAAAAGGACCGAAACGGCGACCTACACCAGAGGGCAGGCTCCCTGTCAGCTAGACTCGCACTGGCGGGGGGGGGACCCCAGAAAAGAGGATTAGGGCTGCTCTGTGGAAAAAACATTGCACAGAGCAGGTGAGTATAACATGTTTATTTTATTTTTTTAAAGCTTGAGGTTTAGAATCACTTTGAACAAGGAAATGCTTAGGCATTTGGCTTATGGTAGCAGCACAGGAGGGAACTTGGATCAGGGTTTTCTTCAGGAAATATTTCAGCCCTTTCATTGCTTTTCATTTTTCCACCACATCAGGACTGTAAAGATAAAGAGTATTTGTGGGATTTTTCCGTTCACATAACACTGATCCGCAGAGCTCCAAAACTCAGGAGACTATAAAACATCCAGAGCTTGCATGCCTGTGCTTCAACCCAGCCCCCTTCAACTTCATTTTGGCTTTTTGAAGTTGCCCATTATATGGAGGCTAAGTTTCTGCAGTCAATAGGATTGCGCCAAAACTGTGTGCCAAAAAAAAGATAACAGGCATTCAGGAGGCTGCAGTAGTAACTCCTGAATTCCTGTAAACCATCTCCAAGCCGCCTTTGAAAAAACACTCCACCACAAAAGGGTTTTCAGAAAGATGGTACAGCCTGGCGCCCATATGGAAAAGGCCTTAGTGGCCACAGGGAGTCAGGCAAGATTGTGTCCATGCAAGCTTTTGCCACAAGTTGGGTAATAGAATGCCCTGGATTTCTGCAGAGCATGCTGGCTCCCATAGGGCAATAGCTTGCCTAGGTTTAAAAAAAAAAGTGTGTATTGAATTGTTTTATATAATTTTTTTTCTTTAGACATCAACTTATTGAACAAAGAGGTTCTTCTCCTAAGGATGAGGTGAGTACTGAATGATATAACGAATCCTTTTACCGATGGGGCTTAAAGACTCTACTGCAGTCATATGGATACGCATTTTAAGAGAAACTCCTCCCACCCATCCTTCTCTCTCCTCCTTTTTATTTCTAGCCTATATGAATGTAAAGAGATTGTCACATTGCGTAAAAGGAGGAGTAAACTTCCTTTGTTGTTTTGTACCTACAGGTAAGCCTATAATAAAGCTTAGCTGTAGGTACAGTAAATATCTCTTAAACGTGCACCGTTAGGAGATGTTTACATGTGAAGCAGCCGGTGATGTCAAGAGAGCATGCCCTCCTTTGAGAGAGCTGCGCCAGGGCCGTGATCTGTTTCACAGGTAAGTCTGTCATAATGTGCTAACATGCATTACCCTGCGGGGGAGGGGGGGACAGTTTTTTTTTTAACCACTTGAAGACCAGGCCTTTACTGCCACTTTTTGTTTACATGTAACAATCAGTTTTTTTATGCTAGAAAATTACTTAGAACCCCCAAACATTATATATTTTTTAAAGCTGAGGCCCTAGAGAATAAATTGGTGGGTTTTGGAATTTTTTATGTCACACAGTATTTGCGCAGAGTTTTTTAAACTCAATTTTTGGGAAAAAAATAAACACAATACATATTCTACTTTTTTTGTAAAAAGTAAAAGATGATGTTATGCCTAATAATTACATACCAAACATGTCACGCTTTAAAATTGCACACGCTCGACAAATGACATAAATTTTACTATCCATAAGTGATGTTTTATAACCCTTTACAATTTTCAACTTTAGATTTACAGAGGAGGTCTGGTGCTAGAATTATTGCCCATGATCGGGATGTTCGTGGTGATACCTCACATGTGTGGGACAATTGCTGTTTGCGTGTATGTGGGACCGACACATGCATGCCTTTGCGCGCAGCATGGTGGGGGTGGGTTCACTTACATTTTTTTAAAAATGATTATTTATATTATTTTAATTTTATTTATTTATTGTTATATATAAATTTTATTTTATTTTTTTTACACTGTTGCTTTAATTTTTAATTACTTTTATTGCTGTCACAAGGAATGTAAAAATCTTTTGACAGCAATAGGCATGTGACAGGTACTCTTTATGGAGGGATCTGGTTTCAATAAGACCCCAAATCCCTCCTCTGCACTTACAGTGCCTTGAAAAAGTATTCATACACCTTGATATTTTCCACAATTTGTCATGTAACAACCAAAAACCTAAATGTATTTTATTGGGATTTTATGTGATAGACCAACACAAAGTGGCACATAATTGTGAAGTGGAAGGAAAAATAACAAATGGTTTTAAAGATTTTGTACAAATAAGAATGTAAAAAGTGTGGGGTACATTTGTATTCAGCCCCCCTGAGTCAATACTTTGTAGAACCACCTTTCACTGCAATTACAGCTGCAAGTCTTTTTGGGGATGTCTCTACCAGCTTTGCACATCTAGGGAGTGAAATTTTTGTCCATTCTTCTTTGCAAGATAGCTCGAGCTCTGTCAGATTGGATGGAGAGCGTCTGTGAACAGCAATTTTCAAGTCTTGCCACAAATTCTCAATTGGATTCAGACCTGGACTTTGATTTGGCCATTCTAACACATGAATATGCTTTGATTTGAACCAGGGATCTCCAAATACGGCCCTCCAGCTGTTGCGGAACTACACGTTCCATGAGGCATTGTAAAACTCTGACATTCACAGACGTGACTAGGCATGATGGGAATTGTAATTCCTGAACAACTGAAGGGCCATAGTTTGGAGACCCCTGATTTAAACCATTCCATTGTAGCTCTGGTTGTATATTTAGGGTCGTTGTCCTACTGGAAGGTGAACAATGGACGATTTTTCCTCTTAAGTGGGATTTTAAAGGGTGGAAGTCTCAAAAAAAGTATAACAAAAAGTATAAAAAATTATCAGAATTTTATTGTATCAAAATTTAAAAGAAAAACATGTGCTAGAATAGAAACAATGGATAAAAGCAACAATGGATGCCAGAATTAACAAATGATGAAAAATACAACCAGGATATACATGACAGGTCCTGATGTTGATTCTTAGTATATCCTACACACTGGGGGTGCTGTCAGTTGCTATTTACCCGCCCGAGGAGTCAAGGCTTAGATAACCCATTAGGGGGAACTTCTCATACAGCAAAATAGTAAAATCTTGTCCTGGGACCTGTGTGTCCCACACTTATAAATCCTCCCCTTGTCTTCTTGGTTTTTAGCTGACAAAGAGATCTTTATAAAGAGAATTTAAAATACAGCTGAGGGACGTGACGCCCTCTGTGTCTGGTCCTGATCTGCTGGCGGTCCTGGTTGTGTGGCGGTGTCGCTGATATCCGGATCTGGGCCCCGGTGGCTTACCGTTCTCCCCTTCCCCCTTGTCTGGGGTGGATTCCATACAGTATTGACCCTGCAATAGCATGGTTAGGATACATTTTTTGTAATTACATCACAATCTGATTATGTAAATAGTTGTATATATGCATGATTTTCTGACATTAATATGTTTTTCATTGTGTGTCTTTTTGTCTCTTTTTTTTGTAACAATGTTTCGCAGACAGATATACACCTTACCTCTAGCCCCTGAAGAAGAGGTCGTAATCCTTATATAAAGCCTCGAAACGCGTTGGGCCTGCACTGTCAATTGGCTCCTTGCTGATATAGCCTTTGTGGGGTTTTGTGTAGCTCTGTCGACCTGTCATGTATATCCTGGTTGTATTTTTCATCATTTGTTAATTCTGGCATCCATTGTTGCTTTTATCCATTGTTTCTATTCTAGCACATGTTTTTCTTTTAAATTTTGATACAATAAAATTCTGATCATTTTTTATACTTTTTGTTATACTTTTTTTGAGACTTCCACCCTTTAAAATCCCACTTAAGAGGAAAAATCGTCCATTGTATATGTATAAAGGGATGCGGGTTGGTTGTCTCATTCCATTAAACTCTTGTCACCACCCATTTCTACTGGAAGGTGAACCTCCTCCCTAGTCTCTTTTGCAGACTCTAACAGGTTTTTTTCTAAGATTGCTCTGTATTTGGCTTCATCCATCTTCTCATTAACTCTGACCAGCTTCCCTGTCCCTGCTGAAAAAAAAGCATCCTCAAAACATGATGCTGCCACCACCATGTTTCACGGTGTGGATGGTGTGTTCGGGGTGATGTGCAGTGTTAGTTTTCCGCCACACATAGCATTTTGCTTTTAGGCCAAAAAGTTCCATTTTGGTCTCATCTGAATATAGCACCTTTTTTCACATGTTTGCTGTGTCCCCCACATGGCTTCTCACAAACTGCAAACGGGACTTCTTATGGCATTCTTTCAACAATGACTTTCTTCTTGCCACTCTTCCATAAAGACCAGATGTGTGGAGAGCACGACTAATAGTTGTCCTGTGGACAGATTCTCCCACCTGAGCTGTGGATCTCTGCAGATCCTCCAAAGTTACCATGGACCTCTTGGCTGCTTCTCTGATGAATGCTCTCCTTGCCCGGACTGTGAGTTTAGGTGGATGGCCATGTCTTGGTAGGTTTGCAGTTGTGCCATACTCTTTCCATGTTCGGATGGTGGATTGAACAGAGCTCTGTGAGATGTTCAAAGCTTGGGAAATTTTTTTATAACCTAACCCTGCTTTAAACGTCTCCACAACTTTATTCCAGACCTGTGGTTTTATTTTTAACAAACAAAGGTGCTTTATTGTTGTCATATAGGGTAAATACAGCATACCAGTTGACATATAATACAGAACTCTTCATGCTAAGTAGACATATACAAAAAAATAGATGTATGGTGACCAAGATATACAATAACTAGTCAAATATCCATAATACAGCGCAGAGAGTAGGGTTACCAACAGGCACATTTCAGTCCCATACACCGCAGTAACCACGATGAGCTAATCACCATTGGACACCTAGGAAGAGGTCCAAGGGGCCCACGCTTTATCGTATTTCCACTGACAACCCCTACTTATGATCCTATACATAGGCAGGGCCGCATCAATCTGTGCCTCCCAAGAGGAGATGGACAGAGGGGAAGGCGCGATCCATGTCAGGAGAATCTTCTTCTTTGCATAGAATAAAAGGTAAGAAAGTAACAATTTGGAATGATGAGAGCATTGTGCATCCTTGTGAACCCCCAGCAGGGCCAGCTCGGGTAGTACTGGAAGGGATAATTGTAGCCCCAAATTTATTTCACTGAATACCACCGACCAATAGGTCGATATGATTGGGCATTCCCAAAACATATGGAAGAATGTACCTACATGCGTTTTACACCTAGGGCATATGGGATCTCTGTCCGGAAATATTTCATGCAGTTTTTGGGGCATGTAGTAGATTCTATGTAAGAATTTCACCTTGATGAGCTTGTCATTGGAGGAGATAACTAGTTTGGGGCCATGTTTAAGGCAGTCCTCCCAACCCTCCCTGTCCAGTGAAGGTATATCTCTATGCCATGTGTCTCTCAGTCTTTCTATCTTGGGTGAATCGGTACCCAGGAGTGCTCCATATAGAGTGGAGAGGGGTTTAGATAGGTTTCCTGGTGCCACAAGTTCTTCAATGGGGTCAGCTTGGAGGAGAGGCAGGTGAGGAAACTGGGCCCCAGCAGCGTGTCATAGTTGCAGGTACCGAAACCGCCTTCCATTGGGGTAGATTGTATTTAATCAGTAAGTTTGAGAGTGGTATCAACACACCCTGGGGCATAACCTGGCTCAAAGTTGTAATACCATACCTGGCCCATATGTGGGGGTCTGGAATGGTACGGAAGTGTGGTAGGTTGGGGTTCCCCCACAGCGGATGTGCTAGTGACCATTGGTCAGGCGTCATATAACGTCGCCCGCGTAGGCCCCGGAATCGCAGCGTATGCCCTTGGGCCCCTGTAGGTGAAGGTACGGAGGTCAGCCAGCGAGCCTAGACTGCCCACCTCCAGGCAGACCGCAGCATTGGATTTTGGGCCCTGGAACCACCACTGAACCGTCACCAGCACTGCGGCCCAATAGTATATTTGAAAATTAGGGAGGGCCAATCCCCCAAGACGAGCAGGCAACCATAGGGTGGAGCGTGCCAATCTGGGGACCGCTCCATTCCAAATAAAGGAGCCCACACACTTATCAATTTCTTTGAAAGACGAGACAGGGACCCACACTGGACAGTTCCTAAACAGGTAGTTAAATTTAGGCAGCATCACCATTTTAAGGAGATTGATAGGACCCAGTAGGTTAAGGGGTAGGTTTGCCCAGGCGGCACACTTTGTGCGTAGGGTAGTTAAGACAGGTAGAAGATTTTTTGCTAGATAATTAGAGGGATGTTTGTCTACTAGGATCCCAAGATGGTGGAATTCCTCAACCCATTGCAGAGGAGAGGGGGTGGCCACGTGAACTGCACCCTCATCTATGGGGAATAACATCGATTTAGCCCAGTTTATCTTGATGCCAGAGAACCCACCAACTTCATTGAAAATTCGCAAGTCTGCCAAGAGTGAGGGACCCGTGTCATTCAGGTACAGTAGTGAGTCGTCCGCATACAGGGACAGCCACTCTTCCTACTTACCCATGCGCAGGCCCAAGACGTCTGGGGCACTCCTGATCAAAATTGCCAGGGACTCCAGAGCCAAGGTGAACAGACTGGGGGAGAACGGGCATCCCTGCCGCGTACCACGGAAAAGACTAAATGGTTCAGATAGCCAATTGTTCGTACGGACCCTCACTCTAGGTGTGTGATAGAGTAGCTGGATCCCATGAATAAACTTGGGGCCGAACCCAAAGCGACGCAGGACCTCCCAAAGATAGGACCATTCGATGGAATCAAATGCCATTCCTGGCATGTGTGGTGTGTTCCTTGGTCTTCATGATGCTGTTTGTTCACTAAGGTTTTAAGATTTATACTGAGATTATATGACACACAGGTGGACTCTATTTACTAATTAGGTGACTTCTGAAGACAATTGGTTCCACTAGATTTTAGTTAGGGGTATCAGAGTAAAGGGGGCTGAATACAAATGCACGCCACACTTTTCAGATAATTATTTGTAAAACATTTTTTAAAACCATTTATCATTTTCCTTCCGTTTCACAATTATGTGCTACTTTGTGTTGGTCCATCACATAAAATCCCAATAAAATACATTTACGTTTTTGGTTGTAATATGACAAAATGTGGAAAATTTCAAGGAGGTATGAATACTTTTCCAAGGCACTGTAAAAGCATTCAAAACACCAAGATTGGTGTTTTTGAATGCTTTAGATTTTTTGAAAATGGCGCCGATGACATCTGAGTAAACCGGAAGTGATGTCATGTCATTGCTTCCGGGTTACCATAGCAGAGACCCAATCAAAGCCGATCCCGGCTTTGTTTGGGTGTCCGACTAGCTGGCGGACGCGCTGCCTGGTATCTCTGGTCTCCTGGTGGGACGGGAGAGCCCGAACAAGCCAGGAAAGGCGGTGGGAGGGTGGGGCGTACCCTCCCGCTGCTCGTAATAGCAATCGAGAGGCTAGTTAGCTGCTTCAATTGCTATTACAAGAGAGCTGGCTCTAAAACAAATAGTAATGCAGCTGCAGGCATCACCCTGGTACAACCACTGTAAGGTCCAAAAACGGCAGCTGTAAAACAATCTGCAAAACAAGTCCTGCTTAGAGCTCATCACCAGCTGATTGCAAGTGGTAAATATGTAATTCATATACTGTACAATATTTAATATTTACTTAATTAAACAAAAAGAAATGATGATATTTATATTTTACACACACTTATGCCCTGTACACACGATAGGATTTTCCGACAACAAAATCTATGTCTTTTTTCCAGACGGATGTTGACTCAAACTTGTCTTGCATGCACACGGTCACACAAAGTTGGTCGGAAATTCCGAACGTCAAGAACGCGGTGACGTACAACGCCTAATGGCGAGCCGAGAAGAATGAAGTTCAATAGCCAGTGCGGCTCTTCTGCTTGATTCCGAGCATGCGTGGAATTTTGTGCGTCAGAATTGTGTACACACGATCGGAATTTCTGACAACGGATTTTGTTGTCGGTAAATTTGAGATCCAGATCTCAAATTTTGTGTGACGGAAATTCCTATGGAAAATGTGTGATGAAGCCTACACAAGGTCGGAATTTCCGACAACAAAGTCCCATCGAACATTTTCCGTCGAAAAATCCTATCGTATGTACGGGGCATTAGTTTCCTTAAAGGCTGTCATCTGACAACAATTTACTTAATTCCTTCTCGATTCGCAGGACATGATGGTGTGGACTGACAGCAGCACAACACAAAAGAGTAACATGGATGTAGCTTCGTCAGATGAAGGAATGGAGGACAGGTAAGATTTATCTTCCCACTTGCTGATATATATATATATATATATATATATATATCTATCTATCTATATCTATAGATAGATATATATATATATATAAACCCAAAGCCGATTGAAGAATCAGCTCAGGTGAGTACATCGCTGGATCCCTGGACAGGTAAGTGTCCTTATATTAAAAGTCAGAAGCTACAGTATTTGTACAGTATTTGTAGCTGCTGACTTTTAATTTTTTTCTGAAGGAGCCTGGAGCTCCTCTTTAAAGGGTTAGTTCACCTTTACCAAAAAACTTCCTATGCAGGTAAGGGGTGCCTGTAGGAAAAACAAACTGTACAGCTTTGATTAAAGTTGGATAATGTTCTTGTTATAGGTGTAGGCCATCTACATACCTCCCGAAACCTGACTGAAAAACTCCCAGAGATGGCATTATCCCATTCTGCCTTGTTTTTAGGACATTGCTAAGACACACCCAGCTGTTACTGCTTACCTCCACCACCACCATCACAGGAGCGAGCTCTCAAATCCCTGCATATATAAGCTCCACTATCACCTCCATAGCTGAACTCAGAACTACTATGATGGGGGGGGATTTAATCGTCAGAGTGTGTCTTATGCCGTGTACACACGGGCAGACTTTTCAGCATCAAAGGTCCGACGGTCTTTCCGATGGACTTTCGACTGAGTTACGACGGACTTTCGACAGACTCTCTAACGAACGGACTTGCCTACACGCAATCACACCAAAGTCCGATGGATTTGTACGTAATGACATACGACCGGACTAAAATAAGGAAGTTGATAGCCGGTAGCCAATAGCTGCCCTAGCGTCGGTTTTCGTCCGTCGGACTAGCATACAGACGAGCGGATTTCTCGATAGGAACTGGGTCCGACGGAGTTCTGGCGGAAAGATTTGAAACATGTTCCAAATCTAAAGTCTGTCTGATTTTCGACAGAAAAAGTCCACTGAAGGTCCGATGAAGCCCACACACGGTCGGTTTGTCCGACGGATTTGTTCCGTCGGACCAGTCCAGTCGAAAAGTCCTCCCGTGTGTACACGGCGTTAGCAATGACCTAGCAATAAGACAGGACAGGATAATGACATTTCTGAGGAGTTTTTCAGTCAAGCTTCGGGAGGTATAGAAATAGCCTACACCTTTACTGAGAGCATTTTTCAACTTTGGTCAAAGCTGCACAGTTTGCTTTTCTTTAACCATTTCAATAACCAGGCACTTTACACCCTTCCTGCCCAGGCCAATTTTCAGCTTTCAGCACTGTCACTTTTTAAATGACAATTGCGCGATCATGCTACACTGTACCCAAACAAATTTTTTATCATTTTGTTCCCACAAATAGAGCTTTCTTTTGGTGGTATTTGATCACCTCTGCGTTTTTTTTTTTTTTTTTTTTTTTGCTAAAAGAATAAAAGAAAGGCCTAAAATGTTGAAAAAATGTTTTTTCTTTGTTTCTGTTATAAAATGTTGTAAATAAGTAAGTTTTCTCCTTCCCCGATGGGCACTGATGAGGCTGCACCAATGAGGTGGCACTGATGATGGGCACTGATAGGCGGCACTGATGGGCATTGATAGGCGGCACTGGTGGGCACTCATAGGTGGCACTGATGGGCGACACTGATGGGCACTTAAAGGCTGCACTAATGGGTACTTATGGGTGGCACTGATGGATACTGATGGGTGGCACTGATGGACACTGATAGATGGCACTGATAGGCATCACTGATGGCACTGGCAGGCATTGCCGATAGGCACTGATTGGCATCATGTCTGGGCACTGATTGGCATCATGTCTGGGCACTGACTGGCATACCTGGTGGCCATCCATGATCAGCATCCCTGGTGGTCCTGGTGGCATTCCTGGTTGTCCTGGCTGGGAATCCTGTTTACACTGTGATCAGCTGTGATTGGACACGGCTGATCATGTGGTAAAGAATCTCCGTCAGAGGCTCTTTACCCAGATCTGTGTTGCAGTATGTCAGACTAACACGCCGCACCCCCGATCACCGCGCTGCGCGCCACCACGGGTGCTCGCTGGCTGTTATCCTGAAAGACGTCCAGTCAGGATAACTGAACCACCGCCCAGCTGTCATTTTGCTATAGGCCGGACAGGAAGTGGTTAAAGGCGCCCCTTACCTGGATAGGCAGTTTTTGGTAAAGCTGGACTAACCCTTTAAAACTGTGATCCATGAATTAACTTATAGACCTAAATGTAGATCTATGGCCTCCTGTTAACAAATAAATAAAAATAGGCTTTAGTATCTGTATCTGTCTCAAACATGTATTTGTTGATCCTGCCAGTAAATTCCACCATGTGCTGCTTCATGTGATGGGGGTGGTGTGTGAGAACATTGCTGCATTATTCCTTAAAGTAATATTAAAGTCGCGTTTTTAAATAACAAACATGTTATACTTTCCTCCTCTTCTCGGGTCCCCCACCGGTGCTCCTCCCTCCTGCCAAGTGCCCCGCCTAGAACAAACAGCTTGCTGTGGGGGCATCCGAGCAGGGTCACTCCCAAATCCCCTGCTCTTTGTGTCCATTCAGACACGGAGCCGCGTTTCGGCCCCACCCCGGCCCCCTTTCCCTCTCTTTTCTCATTGGCTCAATGGCTCACGCTGCTGTCAATGGGGAAGGAAAGTCCTTGGAGAGCTGAGACTCTCGTGCACATCACTGGATTGCAATAGGCTCAGGTAAGTATTAGGGCGCTTGGTCTTGGGGGGGTTGTTGCAAACAGAAGTTTTTTTTACAACCTGGAGCCTTTAGAACCACTTAAAAGTGGACCTTGTAGTAAAATCAAGGTCTGCTCAATTGACTGGGCTTCCATCCCCTTACAAATTAACCTGTAAAGCTAAGTTGTTAGCACTTTCGCCTAACAGCACTGGGGTCGTCGATTCAGATCCCAACCAAAACACTACCTGCCTGGAGTTTGCATGTGCTCCCTGTGCTTGGGTTAGTTTTCTCCAGGTACTCCGGTTTCCTCCCACACTCCAAAGGCATGTTGGTAGCTTATTTGGCTCCTGTCTAAATTGTCCCTAGTATGTGAGTTAGGGACTTCAGATTATGAGGTTCCTAACTCACTAACGGAGGATCCCAGAAGATGCCATTTTTGGGGAAACGCGTTGGGTGTAGTTCATGCGTGATGTGACCGTGGCTGCCAGGATGGGTGACACCGCGGTTGGCTTGATTTTTTTTTTTAATTATCTTTTTATTGAAAGATACACAAAAGATGACAATCTACAATTAAGATAGATAAACGGCCATGCTACATTACAGTCAACAGGGTAAAAACAGTCAGTGTAAATACCACAATCCAACAGTATCTGTTTATAGGACTGAAAAGGGAGGTACCGTATTTATTGGCGTATAACACGCACAGGCGTATAACACGCACATTCATTTTAAGAGGGAAGTTTCAGGAAAAAAACCCCTACATTTTAAATAAGAAACTTTGAAGCAAAATAAGAGTCAGTGCCCATCTGCAGCCTGACCATTGCCATCAATGCAGCCTGATCAATGCCCATCTGTAGCCTCACAAGTGCCATCAATGCAGCCTCACCATTGCCATCAATGCAGCAGCCTCACCATTGCCATCAGTGCAGCCTGATCGAACAGAACAGTGGTCCAATGGTGGCCCAGGAGATGGGGCTTCCTATTACAGAGGCCGCCAAATAAACAGGAGATTCTCACTGAATGTAATCTGACGGCGCTCATCCCGCCCCGCTCCCTGTCCCCTTCGAGGCAGCTAAAATTGAAGTATTGGCGTATAACACACTATTTGCACCCGATTTTTATGGTGAAAAAGTGAGTGTTATACGCCAATAAATACAGTATGTGCAATCAATAAATATTTCAAAGCCTTTGAAAAAATAAGAACTAATAATGATTGACTATATCTTAAACGGTGTTCAGCCATGACAAAGTACATCAGTTTTTGAGCTTAAGCAAAGGTTATAATGGGAAAAAAATAGATAAAAGTGGGGGGGGGGACGTTCTAGTTATCTGTAATGCTGCGTACACACGATCGGAATTTCAGCCTGCAAAAGACCGATGAGAGCTTTTCGTCAGAAAATGCGACCGTGTGTATGCTCCATCGGACTTTTGCTGGCTGAATTCCAGCCAGCAAAAGATTGAGAGCATGTTCTTAATTTTTCGGTTGGAAAAAGTTCCTACCCAAAAATGCGATCGTCTGTGGCAATTCCGATGCGCAAAATTCCTACGCATGCTCGGAAACAATTCGACGCATGCTCGGAAGCATTGAACTTAATTTTCTCGGCTCGTCGTAGTGTTGTAAGTCACCGCGTTCTTGACGGTCGTAATTTCAGCAAACTTTTGCGTGACCGTGTGTATGCAAGGCAAACTTGAGCAGAATCCTGTCGGAAAAGCCATCATATCTTTTTCCGACGAGAAGTCCGATCGTGTGTACGCGGCATGAGTGTCACGGAGACATGCCTATTGTGAAGCTTCCATTGTGGAGATTGAATGCGGGCTGGCTTTAATCTCTGTAACCGAGTTCCATGTTGTTTGGTAAGAGGCCATTTCTTTACACTAAGGAGCACGCTTTGCAGCACTGGATCACCTTTGGAGTGGTATTGGATTGGAAGCACTGAGCACTTTATTTTATTGGCACATTTTTTTTTGATGATATGATATATTCATTTGTATTGCACATCATACAGCACATCAGCACTTGCACTTTATTTCTTGGCATAAATTAGTATTGTACTAGATTAATTTAGGTTTGATAATATAATTTGTTTGATTTAAAGGAACACCATTTTGGTAGTGCACCAATATAAAGGTATATAAAGGTGCACCATTTTGCATTTTTATTTTTATTGTCCAGTATTCAAGGATTTGTTTTGCAGCAGTTCACATTATAACTAGGACCCAGCACAAAAAATATTATTTTCTTTGCTTATTGGTCAGTGCTGGCCCTTCTTTCTTCGGGGCCACTTTACTGGAAAAGAAGCCTGGGATACACTTCTCATTGGTCAAGCACGGTCACATGGCTTTGCTAACCAATGAGTGCTGGCCATTGCATATTCTAATGGATACTCCCTCCAGGACTGTGTATTACAGTGTATAGTATATGGACCGCTACACCAGCAGCATAGGGCATCATGGCCTCTCTGTGCAATGGGCTCCGAAAGGGTGGCCAGGGTATTTGGAGTAAATGCACTTTTCATTTTTGGGGGGAAAAGGTGAACCTACCTTTTTAATAAGTTCCTTCATTGTTTTGTTATAGGGCCATAAGTGCTGTGGATTCCCTGTTGGGTCCTTGACAAGCTAATCTCCCAATTTTCCTCTGCAGGCCCGAATCGTCAGGAGGAGCAAAGAAAAGATGCTATGAAGAAGATGACGATTTCATCATTGAAAGCTGCAAACACAAGCCATAAGTTGACTACCCAATTTTTGAAGCCTTTTATTGTTTTATTGTTCATTGGCACTTTTTACTGGTTCAGCGCTTTGGTGCTTTGTTTCTTTGTCTTTGAAAATGGTTCACTGAAATGTATAAACGCAGCAAGGATCCTTTTAAAAGGTTTGTAACCCCCCCAAAAAAAAGATCCTGGTCCCCTATAGCAGATTAAACAGCACAGTGCTTGTTCTGTCTAATCTGCTCCTCTCTAAACTTTAAAAAAAAACCTGGCTGATCCTGCCACTTCCTGTGTCCCCCCCCTCTTTGTACTGACCACGATAATCATGGCTGCTGAGCCCTGACTACTGTGGTAAGTTTGCTTCCCTCCGTCACCCGCTTTCTCCTCTGTCCCCCTCTTCCCCTCCCTCCCTGCTAGTCAGCTCTGTGTCAGTGTCTCTGTCTCCACCCCCCCCCCCCTTCTGCCACGATTAGTAGAAATAAAAAATTACACATTGTCACTGCCAGCCCCTCTATTATAACTAGTCCTAACGCACAGTGTAAGTGTTTTATGAAAACCAAGCTTGTAAATACCTTTTTAGAGCGATCTTCAGGCCAGCCACGTGACTCCCAGCCGGTCTCAGGGCTACTGCGGGAGGGGCTGAGCGGCCACGTGACCTCCCTGGCTGACATCAGAGGGAGATCTCGGCCTAGGGTTGCCACCTGTCCAGGATTTACCTGGACAGTTCGGGTTTTGAATCATGTGTCCGGGTTTCAGGCAGACTGAAACCCGGACACATTATTCAGACCGGGCTGTGGCTCCCCAAGTAGGAGAAATGAGACAGATCACTGCTCCAGGTGGGTATAATAATCCACCAAAAAGGAAGGGCAGGGTGCTAGCTCAGGCTTGCAACCATTAACTTGTAGACCAAGTGAGAAAAAGCTGCACACCAACATACGTCCAACAGGTTTATTTAAAGACTGCCACCAGGACTAAAACAACGGACCAAGGGGTGATGATGTTTCACACATACATTGCGCTTCTTCAAAATCCCCAAGTAACCAAGATAGTCACATGCAAATCTGCTGTTGTCCAGGAGCTGTGGACGGCTGTCTGGGGGCAGGTTCTGCATCACTGGGGGAGCAGGGCAAAGATGTCGGCAAGAGCGATTTGGCCACACCCACTGTTTGCTGCACACCACATTACTACTCTCCTTGGGGCACACAAAGGTGTCCCAGGCCACTAAAGTGTTCAGGTTTGGCTTGAAGAAAAGATGGAACTCCTATCTCGGCCCCTCCTGCAGTATCCTTGGATCGGAGAAGGAGACCAGCTGGGAGTCACGTGACCGGCCTGAATATAGCTCTAAAAAGGTATTTACATGCCTCATTTTCATAAAACACTTATACAGTGTGGTAGGACTAGTTGTGGTAACATCCACTTTAAGATGGCATGTTAACCTTTATTTTAGTATTTTTAGACTTGTAGATGTTTATTTAATTGTAAAGCTACAAAGATGATAATGATATTGTTTCATATCAAAATATTTAATAGAAGTATTTTCTTAAATGAAATGTTTGTTTTGTGAGATGTTAATTTTAAACAGCATAGAACTGTTCTTAGATACAATGAGTGCCTTGTGAAGTTTGAGTTGGGCCCTGCCCTATAGACTTTAAATGGCAGCAGGACCTTGCTACCACCTTTCGCTGTGTGGCTGGTTGCAGAGCCAGGTGTAGACCTCCAACAGTCCTCAGGTCTCAAATTCAGGAAGGCTGAAGTACCACTTATGCACCTTACAAGAGAGGAAAGATGATTATAAATAACTAACTTTAGCACTGTCGCTAGTTAAGTTATGAAGAAGTTATGAAATTAAAATGGAGCTACACCCAAAAGGGGAAGCTCCACTTGCTTGCTTCCCCCCTCCGCTGCCACATGTGGCACCTTTCGGGGGGGGGGGGGGGGATACCTGTCAAAACCAGGTACCCGTTCCCACTTCCGGGTAAGATCGTCCGCAATCGTTGTGCGGTGATTTACAAAGTTTCTGGCCCCCCCCTCTCCCCCCCCCTGCTGCCTTCTGGGAGACATACAGGCCCCAGAAGACAGCGGGACCATTCAGAAAGCACAGCAGGACTCCCGCATGCACAGTGGGAAACAGGCTGTGAATCTGCAAGGCTTCACTTCCGTTTTCCCTTAGTGAAGATGCCGGCGCCTGCACCCAGAGCTGATGGATGTATCAGCTTGGGGTGCCGAGATTGTGAGATCCCAGGACAGGTAAGTGTCTTTATATTAAAAGTCAGCAGCTACAGTATTTGTAGCTGCGGACATTTATCTTTTCCTAACAGACTCCATGGTAGCAACATGTGGGTTAGCCCGCCTCCATAACTACCCTATAGGACACCTCTACCATAAATCTTTGCTCTGGGCTACCAGCCGTGTCCCTTTTTTGTCCTCCTATGTAGGACTAAGTTGATGGTTCTCCTGCCTGAAGGTGATTCCCCTGTGATCAGGATCGGCTGAGCGACCAGGAGTCGCGTCCCTCTGATAAGCCTTGTCTGTTAAGCAGGGTAAGGAGTGTTTGTGCAGAGTAGCGCTAAAGATTGTGTGGCCTAGCAGTCCGCAGGCAAGAGGGCACTGGCCTGATTGCCTGGCTATAAGCAGGCGGCTGTTCTCTGCAACAAGTCTGGTGTGTGTTGATGTCCCTAAGCATGGATGATCGTGGGGTGGTGAGCGCATATCTTTAGCCATGACAGCAGTGTTTGTATTTAAATGTTTAAATGTGTTTTTTTTTTTTTTTTGTTGAATGCCTTTTCTTTTCCCCTGTGAGCATGGCGGCTGGCTTCTTCTGCGTTCCAGCCGCCGCTCTCTCTCTTCTGAGTCCCGATGTACGTTCTGCGCATGCGCAGACCTGGAACGACAACGAGGCTTGGTTTGTGCATGCGCACGAGCATCTTGTGCCTGGCGCTGGCAGTGACATCACGCGGCGCCACTTTCAAATCCTGGGGAAGAGCCTCGGGAATGATTGTGGGCTTATGCGGCGACTTCCCCTGGCATCTGCGAAGGCTTCCCCAGGTAAGTGCTGGTTCTGTGGGAATGTAGTGCTCCCTACTTGGCAGCTGATCACTCTCTTTCTCTACAGTACTCTGCCTGGATATCAATGGATCCTTCACTGCCTCCTGGTGGCCAGCCCTCTTGCAGCAGGTATGCATTGGGTTTTCCCTGTGTTTTGCCTGCTGGGGGGGAGGAGAGAATCTTTACAAGAGAGGGAGGCTCATCAACCTTGTGACCCCCCCCTCCGGAGCCATTATGCTCTCCAACTGGAGAGGGGCTGGTCCACGATACATGGGAATCTTCCCAGCCAAGCCGCCCATCCGCTCCTCCCTCGAACAGTGAATCGGAGGTAGAGGACCCAGGGATGGGCTTTGAGTACGTCCTGGTTTCCTCTTTGGTAAAAGCGGTAAAGGAAGCCCTGAATCCTGTAGATCCTGTAACTTCCCCTCCAAAGCAGAGGAAATTCTTCAAGCAGCTCAATAAGGAGCGCCAATATTTCCCCTTTCTCACTGAAGTGGGCGACATCATCTCTGATGAGTGGGGCAAAATGGACAAGAAGAATTCTATGAAATCCAAAATTCTGAAGCTGTATCCCTTCAAGGAGGAAGAGGTTAAGCATCTCAAGTCGGCTCCTTTGGTGGACGCAGCACTGATGAGGCTGGTCAGATATGTGACCCTTCCCTGGGAAGACACGGTCTCCTTTAAATATCCCTTGGAAAGGCGGATCGATTCCGATCTGAAGCGGATCTACCTGATGGCAGGCATTGCCTGCAAGCCAGTCCTAGCCTTAGCCACAGTTTCAAAGCCTTGGAAACCTGGTTGGATAGCGTTGACGAGACCCTCAGAGGTATTTCCAGTGAGGTGGCCAGAAGCTCACCTATCCAGGAAATCAGGCTGGCATCCGCTTTCCTGGGGGAGGCTTCCATTGATGTCATCCACCTGGTGGCTTGGGTTATGCTGGCAGCGGTCACAGCCCATCGTGCTTTATAGTTCCGTCCCTGGTTGGCGGATCCGACTTCAAAGCAGGTTTGGTGCCAAATTCCCTTTAAGGGTACTTCTCTTTTTGGCGCCATAACCCGAGCCATAAGTGGCAAATCAGGTTTCCTCCCTCAGGGTCGGCGCTTACAGAGCCAGAGACACACCTTTCTGAGAAGACAAAATAACGATCGTGCCAGAGAGGCACGCAGCTACAGGCCTGATGAGGAGTTTTCTAGATCCTGGAAGGCTAGGCAGTCTTCATTCAAGAAACCTGCTAAAGGCAGTTCTTCCGGCAACCAGGAATCCACAAAGTCTTTTTGAGATTGGGCCCGCTCAGGTATGCCAGGTGGGAGCTCGTCTTCTCCGCTTTCGGCATGTCTGGGCGGCATCAATCCAGGAGTTTTGGACCGTCAAAATGGTCTCCTCAGGTCACACCTGGGTCTTCAGCAGCACCCCCAGACTCAGATTCATCCCTACGACTATTCCACAGTCAGAAGAAAAAAAGCAGATCCTTTTAGCCTACGTGAACTCTTTGGTGGAGCAAGGCGCAGCCATTCCTGTTCCGGAGGACGAACAAGGCCAAGGCATGTATTCTCCTCTGTTTATGGTACAGAAAAAGAACGGCACATGGAGACCGGTTATAGATTTGACCCATCTTAACGCTTCATCAGAAAAGAATAATTCAAAATGGAGTCTTTATACACAATCCAGCAGTCGGTCCATCCAGGAGACTGGTTGGTGTGGATCGATCTAAAAGACGCCTACTTCCACGTTCCAGTGGAAATGGGTTTCCATCAATTCCTTTGCTTTGCAGTAGGCCAGCAGCACTTACAATTCACCTGTCTCCTCTTCGGTCTAACAACATCACCTCGTGTCTTCTCCAAGGTCTTGTTAGCTGTTGTGGCCTTGCTCCGAGTCAAGGGGGTTCATCTTCATCACTACCTAGACGACCTCCTTCTCATAGCACAAGACGGAGGCCAACTTCTAGAACACAGGAGTCTGGTCATCTCCACCCTTCAAGAGTTTGGGTGGCTCCTGAATCTAGAGAAGAGTCATCTAGAACCCTCACAGTCCCTCATGTTTCTCGGGGCCCTCTTCAACACAGTGGAGGGCACCATCTCACTGCCCGAGAAGAAAATGATTGTGATCAGAGACAGAATCCGCTCAGCCCTCACTTCATCTCATCTCTCTGCTCTTCAGTGTCTGAAGGTAATTGGCACCATGGCGGCCACAATCCCCATGGTGAAGTGGGCACAGTGGCACACACAGCCCTTTCAGAAAGGGTTCCTCCAACAATGGAGGTCCGACAGCAAGAACAAGCGCATCCTCCTTACTCAGGATATGAGAGTGTCCCTCCTTTGGTGGCACCAGTGAAAAAATCTTCGCAATTGCCACTCGATCGTCCCCATCACATGGGTCACAATAACTTCAGATGCCAGCAACAAGGGCTGGGGTGCTCATTGCAGAAGTGGCACAGATGGAATTCCCCTTCTCTCAGGATTGTTTTCTCTTTTACATAGAACAGGTAACCAAGAGCCCAAGGGTGACGTGAGATGGGCAATTCAACTGTATTTCCTGCAACAGTAAAGGAAAGTGGTTTTGCTAATAGAGTTGCACCCTTGCTGGCCCAGAACACTGCAGAATCTTACCTGCTCACTAGCAAACAAGCAGCAACTTACTGGTCCTGCCAACGAGGGAGCAACTCAGTGGGAGAAAGTTAGTCGTTTGTCGGTGATCACTTGTCTGACATTACCCTATTCCTTCACTTACATTATATAAGTGTGACTATTACACCTATATGAGCTTGTTGGCCGTCCCATTCCATAGACTTGCCCCCTAGTCCCCCCACCTTTGCAGCTATAAGCTACTCTTTTGGGAAGGCTTTAAAAGGCGTCCGTGCCCATTTAGTCAAAATATTATTTCTGAGGTCAAGTACTGATGTTAGATGAGGAGGCGTGACTTACAATCTTACAATCTACTTTCAAAGTCACCTCAGAAGTGTTGAGTAGGGTTGAGGTCAGGACTTTTGAGTTCCTCCACACCAAACTCATGAAACCATGTGGAGATGGCATTGTGCACACGAACGCAGTCCTACTGGAACAGGAAAGGGCCTTCCCCCAGAATGTTGTCACATAGAAGTGCACATTTGTCTAAAATATCTCTGTAGGATATATCATTACCAGTAACCTTCATTTGAAACACCTGAAGTCAATAGTTTGGAGGGGTGTTCACATATGAATGGCCATATAGGTGGGTGTGATGGTCATGTGTTTACAATTGTTTTCCCGTATAGTGTATGACTATAGTTTAGGTAATAATTAACTTTATTCTTTGTAGCACTTTATTTATTTATGGCAATAAGACTGTTTATGTAGATTTGTACTTAGTATGAGGTGACTCCTGTCAGGGGACAGAGTGGAAGAGATGGCTTTGCTAAACTAAACAAGGAAGAGTAGACCTAAATATACAGTGCCTTGAAAAAGTATTCACACCCCTTGAAATTTTCCATATTTTGTCATGTTACAACCAAAAACAAATTTTATTGGGATTTTATGCGATAGACCAACACAAAGTGGAAGGAAAATGATAAATGGTTTTCAAAATTTTCTACAACTGAATATATAAAAAAAATTGGCGTGCATTTGTATTCAGCCTCCTTTACTCTGATACCCCTAACTAAAATCTAGTGGAACCAATTGCCTTCAGAAGTCACCTAATTAGTAAATAGAGAGCACCTGTGTGTAATTTAATATCAGTATAAATACAACTGTTCTGTGAAGCCCTCAGAGGTTTGTTAGAGAACCTTAGTGAACAAACAGCATCATGAAGGCCAAAGAACACACCAGACAGGTCAGGGATAAAGTTGTGAAGCAGTTTAAAGCAGGGTTAGGTTTTAAAAAAAATATCCCAAGCTCTGTATATCTTACGGCCTAAAAGCAAAACGCTATGTATGGCGGAAAACTAACACTGCACATAACCCTGAACACACCATCCCCACTGTGAAACATGGTGGTGGCAGCATCATGGTGTGGGGATGCTTTTCTTCAGCAGGGACAGGGAAGCTGATCAGAGTTGATGGGAAGATGGATGGAGCCAAATACAGGGCAATCTTAGAAGAAAACCTGTTAGAGTCTGCAAAAGACTTGAGACTGGGGCGGAGATTCACCTTCCAGCAGGACAACGACCCTAAACATACAGCCAGAGCTACAATGGAATGGTTTGGATCAAAGCATATTCATGTGTTAGAATGGCCCAGTCAAAGTCCAGACCTACAGTGCCTTGAAAAAGTATTCATACCCCTTGAAATTTTCCACATATTTTCATGTTACAACCAAAAACGTTAATGTATTTTATGTGATAGACTAACAGAAAGTGGCACATAATTGTGAAGTGGAAGGAAAATGATAAATGGTTTTCACATTTTTTTTACAAATAAATATGTGACGTGTGGCGTGCATTTGTATTCAGCCCTCCTAAGGCTCGATTCACACCTATGCATGTTGCTTTTGAGCGTTTTTGGAGGTTTTTTTTTCATGCTTGCCACGTTTTTGAGCCGCGTTTTTGCGGCGTTTTTGCCGCGATTTGCGTTTTTTTTTTTTTTCATTTTTTTTTACAGTCTTAAAAAAAAATTACCAAAAAAAAAAAAAAAACAAAACGGCAAAAACGCACCAAAAACGCTGCAAAAACGGTGCACTTGCGTTTTTGATGCTTGTCCATTGAAAACCATTACATGCAAAACGCTGCTTTTTGCATGAAAAAAAGTCCCCGACCCTTTCCAAAAACGCAGAGATACAAAAAAGCATTGATGTGAACATGTTCCATAGGAACCCATGTTAAAAAATTCCCGTGCATTTCTGCAAAATGCAAAATGCATCAAAAAACGCGCTAGTGTGAATGGGGCCTAAGTCAATACTTTGTAGAACCACCTTTTTCTGCAATTGCAGCTGCACAAGTCTTTTTGGGGATGTCTCTACCAGCTTTGCACATTTAGAGAGTGACATTTTTGACCATTCTTCTTTGCAAAATAGCTCAAGCTCTGTCAGATTGGATAGAGAGCGTCTGTGAACAGCAATTTTCAAGTCTTGCCACAGATTCTCAATTTGATTTAGGTCTGGACTTTGACTGGGCCATTATAACACATGAATATGCTCTGGTCCAAACCATTCCATTGTAGCTCTGGCTGTATGTTTAGGGTTGTTGTTCTGCTGGAAGGTGAACCTCTGCCCCAGTCTCAAGGCTTTTGCAGACTTTAACAGGTTTTCTTCTAAGATTGCCCTGTATTTGGCTTCATCCATCTTCCCATCAACTCTTATCAGCTTCCCTGTCCCTGCTGAAGAAAAGCATCTCCACAAAAAGATGATGCTGCCACCACCATGTTTCACGGTGGGGATGGTGTGTACAGGGTGATGTTCAGTGTTAGTTTTCCGCCACACATAGTGTTTTGCTTTTAGGCCAAAAAGTTAAATTTTGGTCTCATCTGACCAGAACACCTTCTTCCCCATGTTTGCCGTGTCCCCCCATTTAAATAAATATATGTGGTTCTAACCCACCTAAAGGGCAGTAACTGGTATTCTAAACGTGAAAAATAGCTGAATAATAGTGTAAACACTATAAATAATAAAGTGAACACAATTACTGGCACAGTGATCAAAGATACAAAGTGATAACGTGCAAAAAGGCAATGGAATAAATACAATCCTTAAAGTGCAATGTGCATACAAATACGGACCATAATAAACATCACAAAAAATGAAAGCATATATGTGGACTAATAGGATAAAATATACGAAAACATGTATGAATAACACAATGCAGTCCAACAAAAACATGCAGTGCGACTCCTAGTGGTGACAACCAAATCTTCTCAAAATAATGGGTAAAGTGCAAGTGCAATAGAAAAAGTGTGCAAAAAATGAAGTGCACTGATAATATCTGGCAAGAAAATGTCCAAACAGTTCAAAATTGCATGAAGGTACAATTCCCGATAGCAACCCAATGAGATCTTCTTTAAAAAGGTGCAAAAGTGTGGGTGCAATAAATAATGTGACGACCAGTGTCTAATAGAGTATATCCGATCTTGTTCTGGAGTGCAGCAACAGTTTCCCCAGCCTCTCACCTGAAGTTGCGGCCCCCTAGTGGGCCCGAATCGAGCGTTATACCAGCTTGTAAAAGACTTAAATCCTGGGGATCAGCTTCCAATGGTTGTCACAGCCCCCGGGGACACAGGTACACCAGCCACAACCGACACTCTCCCGTCCTCCAAAGTTATCCTCAGATGGATGATAAAGAAAGCAGAAAAAGCTCCAGAGTGTAGTATTCAGAAGTTTATTTAAAATAAAAGTAGCAACTTACATATAAGAATACTGCGTTCCACAGTAAAGGAGAAGCTTCCGGGTTCGGCCGTACCCGGAAGCAGTGGCACCTGACTCCTCGCTGACGCGTTGCATCACACCACACGTGACTTTATCAAAGGGTGTCCCCCCATTGGCTTCTTGCAAACTGCAAATGGGACTTCTTATGGCTTTCCTTCAACAATGGCTTTCTTCTTGACACTCTTCCATAAAGACCAGATTTGTGGAGAGCACGACTAATAATTGTCCTGTGGACAGATTCTCCCACCTGAGCTGTGGATCTCTGCACCTGCAGCTCCTCCAGAGTTACCATGGACCTCTTGGCTGCTTCTCTGATGAATGCTCTCCTTGCCCGGCCCGTTAGTTTAGGTGGACGGCCATGTCTTGGTAGGTTTGCAGTTGTGCCATACTCTTTCCATTTTTGGATGATGGATTGAAAAGTGCTCCGTGAGATGTTCAAAGATTGAGATTTTTTTTATAACCTAACACTACTTTAAACTTCTCCACAGCTTTATCACTGGCCTGTCTGATGTGTTCCTTGGCCTTCATGATGCAGTTTGTTCACTAAAGTTCTCTAACAAACCTCCGAGGGCTTCACAGAACAGCTGTATTTATACTGAGAATAAATTACACACAGGTGAACTCTATTTACTAATTAAGTGACTTCTGAAGGCAATTGGTTCCACTGGATTTTAGTAAGGGGTATCAGAGTAAAGGAGGCGGAATACAAATGCACACCACAATTTTTAGATATTTATTTGTAAAAAAATGTAAAAACCATTTATTACTTTCCTTCCACTTCACAATTATGTGCCACTTTGTGTTGGTCTATCACATAAAATTCCAATAAAATACATTTAAGTTTTTCATGGTAACATGAACAAATGTGGAAAATTTCAAGCGGTGTGAATACTTTTTCAAGGCACTGTAAATTCAATTGAGAACATGTGGCAAGACTTGAAAATTGCTGTTCACAGACGCTCTCCATCCAATCTGACAGAGCTTGAGCTATTTTGCAAAGAAGAATGGGCAAAAATTTCACTCTTTAGATGTGCAAAGCTGGTAGAGACATCCCCAAAGACTTGCAGCTGTAATTGCAGCAAATCACAGCTGATTGCTTGGTTCTCACAGCTCCCCAAGCAGAGAGCTGCTGACTGTCGAGCCTCTGAGAGCCTGAGCTGGGCCTCTCCCTCCCCCTTCACAGCCCAGCGCTCCAGTGAGCGGGAGCAGCCGTATCAAGCTCTCAGCGGCTCGCTGAGTGGCTGAGCCAGGTGCCGGTGTCTTGCCGAATAAGTTCCCTCGGTGGATAAGTTCCCCCCCTGTACTGCGCAGGCGCAGCACGAACTACTAACAGCCGCCGGAGATAGCCGAAGCTCAAGATCGACAATCAGCTGTACACGTCGCCTGCGCCCTGGGTCCAGGTTCCTTCCCCACCATCCAAGTGGACCTAGAGGGGGAATCTAAAAGAGCCGAGCGAAGCGAGGCCGTGCCCGAAGCGTGGCGAGCGAAGCGAGCCCGCGAGGGGCCCTCTTACAGGCACCGTCTACAGCTGATTTGGACCTATTCCCCTTCGCCTATTTCCGCCAGATCCTACTGCGCAGGCGCAGCGCCTGCGCAGTAGAGGGGGGTCCTTATCCGCCGAGCGGAACTTTCTCGGCAGAACACCGGTCCAGGGATCTGGGCGGATCCTGACTCCATGCTCGTGATGATGCCCGAACAGCAGAGAGCAGACTTCAGCGCGGTCTCTGCTGAAAATGGGCCACAGGAGTGCAAAACGAACTGCACTCCTGTGATCCATAGAAGTACAGCCAAACAAGCTTTGGCTGTACTTCTTCTTTAACCCCTGGTGTCTCCTGGCCCTTTACGAGCTTTCAGACTCCGAGAGGCAGAGGTGGGGATTTTGGTCATGTGACCGCTGTGATTAGCTGTCACAGCGGCCATATACGTGATCCAGCCTGCCCCTGCCACAGTGAATGTACTGTGGCTGGGTGGCAACTGGTTAAGCTTGAAGCTTTGCAAATACTTGCTGTACACTACTCATTCACATACTAAAGCCCACATGTACAAAACCTAAAGGCGTTTTAGTCCACCCAATTTTGGTAGTGTCTAATGGGATGGAGGTACAACCTATTGCTGGGAAATCGCACCAATGAGGTCTCTAGAGATGCCAACAACGTATTTATTTAACCCACCGGTTCGTAACCAAATCTGAACTGTTGGGTCAGGGAGCAGGCAGCTTAGCCAGAGAACTTGTTCCTGAAGTTTACTGATAAAGTCACAAGTGCAGATCAATGTTAAAATAAAAATAAATAAAAGAACGGTTTGTTCAATTTTTTTTTTATAAAATTAGCAAAAAGGAAGACCCTCATTTTAGCATTCATAATTAAAATTAATATTATCTACTCTTTTACAGTTTAAAAAATACATTAAAAACAATATTATTGTACACATAAATAGTCCGTGAGCACCTGAGTTTACATTCTAAATTCATTTACAAGTGTTTGGAGCTTCATGAAGAAGAGAAGCCTCTGGAAGGATTTGTGCTGTGCCATATTGGGAAGAATCGTTTAGCTGAGAAGTCTATTTTCCAAGTACTGGTACCTTGTTATTAAGTTCTATTAGAAATTGGAGAGCCAGTGTGGAAAAGTTGTACAGAAAAGAAAGCAGGTATATGGACACATTGGAAGAACTTGAAAATGCCTTTTTTTCTGATGAAGACCAACGCTGGTGCCAGGAAAGCCCGTAAGATTGCAACCTCTATACTTCTAACCTCCTAGAGCCATGGCAATGCTGATTTGGGTTGTGCTTGGCTGTTCTACACATTCAGCTTCCATCTCTTCACATCTGGCTAGTCCACATACTGAGTCCTCCCAAGAAGGGGAATGTCGACAGAGTACAGCGAGCTTCCAGCCACTTCTTCTTCAAAGATCGTGATCTGCAGAAACAATGAGGTTACTGGGGGATCAGATTGTGTAATGGACAGCAAGAGGCAACAATGGGCTCACCTCATTTACTCCCGGCCAGAGCCAGGTTCCAGGTAAATAAAGGGTCTCTTGAGGTCCAATATTCCAGTAGCGACCCAGGTTCTTCCCGTTCACAAACACCACACCCTTCTTCCAGCCCTGAGACCAGAACAGGAAAGAACACAATTATAAAGAGTCAGTATAGAACATCTAAATAGTCATTTTTTATAAACTACAAGACAGCAGGTTTATTTAAAAGATTTTTTTTTGTTTTTTATAAATGTATTTGATCCATAACTGATATTTAACCACTTCAATAGCGGACACTTTCACCCCCTTCCTGCCTAGGCCAATTTTCAGCTTTCAGCACTGTCAAACTTTGAATGACAATTACTCAATCATGCCATACCCAAATCATATTTTTCACACAAATCTTAATACGTACAGGGGTGGAAAATTGGCAGCTTGTGTTGTCTGAGACAGTCTAGTGTAGTGTGTGGCTTGTGTTGTTGTCAGATTGTATTTTTAAATAAATGTAAACATAAAAACCTGACTGAGGCTCAACATCTACTTATGATTTGTAGCACCACCGAAGAGCAGCACAGATACCTTAGGAGCCTGGGAGACAACTTAGCATCAGGTATAGTTATAAAATCATACTCATATACATACTGTATACCTCACGTTTTGAGGATGACAAAAATATGAATTTTCACAAAGTCTGCTGCTTCAGTTTTTATGCTGGCAATTTGCATTTACTCCAGAATGTTATGAAGAGATCTGATGAATTGCAATTAATTGCAAAGTCCCTCTTTGCCATGAAAATGAACTCAATCCCATAAAAAACATTTCCACCTCATTTGTGAAGAAAGCTTCAGGGTGCCCAAGAAAGTCCAGCAAGCGACAGGACCATCTCCTACAGTTGATTCAGCTGCGGGATCGGGGCACCACCAGTGCAGAGCTTGCTCAGGAATGGCAGCAGGCAGGTGTGAGTGGCACATTGCATGTACAGTGAGGAGAAGACTTTTGGAAAATGGCTTGGTGTCAAGATGGGCAGCAAAGGGGCCACTTCTCTCTAGGAAAAACATCAGGGACAGACTGATATTTTGCAAAAGAAACAGGGATTGGACTGCTGAGGACTGGGGAAAAGTCATTTCCTCTGATGAATCCCCTTTCCGATTGTTTGGGGCATCCAGAAAAAACCTTGTCCAGAGAAGAAAAGGTGAGCGCTACTATCAGTCCTGTGTCATGCCAACAGGAAAGCATCCTGAGACCATTCATGTGTGGGGTTGCTTCTCAGCCAAGAGAGTGGGATCACTCACAATTTTTCCTAAGAACACAGCCATGAATAAAGAATGGTACAAAAACCTTTTCCAAAAGCAACTTCTCCCAACCATCCAAGAACAGTTTGGTGATGAACAATGCCTTTTCCAGCATGATGGAGCACCTTGCCATAAGGCAAAATTGATAACTAAGTGGCTAGAAGAACAAAACATCGAAATTTTGGGTCCATGGCCATGAAACTACCCAGACCTTAATCCCATTGAGAACTTGTGCAAAATCCTCAAGAGGCGGGTAAACAAAAAAAAAAAAAACCTCACAAATTCTGACAAACTCCAAGCATTGATTATGCAAGAATGGGCTGTCATCAGTCAGGATTTGGCCCAGAAGTTGACTGACAGCATGCCAGGGAGAATTGCAGAGGTCATGAAAAAGAAGGGTCAACACTGCATATATTGACCCTGCATAAACACAATGTAATTGTCAATAAAAGCCTTTGACACTTATAAAATACTTGTAATTATACTTCATATACTTCAGTATACCATAGTAACATCTGACAAAACGATCTAAAAACACTGAAGCAGCAGACTTTTGTGAAAATTTATATTTGTGTCATTCTCAAAACCTTTTGGCCACGGCGTTATTCCCAAACAGGGACATAATATTATCAATAATAATGTGTCCTGAATCCTCACTTGTATTCAAAATTGGACCACACCAATAATAGCCTTATTCCTTGGTTGATGAGAATGAACTTGTAAGAAATAGCAGAGAAGTCCCGATGTAGGCCTCTCTAAGATCAGTGGAGGGTTGTTTTACATGTGGATGCACGATGCTGAAAAACTCACAGCGAAGGCTAGTAAGTTACAAATGCCTGGATGGACCATAGAATTCCATAGAAGTCCACCATAAATACAGAGGTGTAGCTGGAACCTTCAGAGCCCCGATGCAAGAAGCCATGAAGGGCCCCCCTGACCCCCCCCCCCCTCCACCCGAGTCCCGGGCTTCCAGTTCTGGGAGGGCTTCCATGGACATCCTCCCAGAGCCCTACAAACAAATGGCCACTGCCCACACCTATAACTGGCCTTCGCAGCAAGGAGCACATGGAAGGGCGACGCATGTCAAACAAAACCAAAGACAACTTCAAGCTCAAGTCACTGACCAGCTTACTAACAAATGAATTATCCTGTCTAACAGTTTGCGTTAAAAACAGGGGTTTAGTTTGCACACATTTACAAATATATGCGTAAGCTGCAGAGCTACTGGCAATGGCACCCCAGTATTATCTGCAGTCCTAACGCTATACATTTTTGAGGGCCTCCATAGTAGAAGAACATGCATAATAATGGAAAGATAAAGGTCAGGTAAGCCTGGAAGGAGCTCACCCCTTCTTAAAGGCGCAGGGGCTTCCTGTGTGCCTCCTGGGCCCGTATCCAGTGCGCTCTGTGACAGCTGATCACAGATCATGGTAAAGGACCAATCACAGCTTGCCGGTTATCGGCAGTCCTTTCCTGGACGATCCTTTCCCGGTCGCAAGTGTGACCCTGGTAGTTCCGCCACTGCATACGTGTGAATAACTCACAATGTTGTATTTGGGGCTCTTTCAGACATAATCCATCTCATATTGGATTTATTAATGTATTGATTAAATATGGGTGGTCTAGTCCATTGAAGGAACTTGGGGGGCCTCCCCGAAGTGCTGGAACGAGGGGGGGTAAAAGAAGAACCTGACCAGTTTCGCTGGTCACGCCGGCTGCAGCAGAGAGGTATCTTGTTATTTTTACTTTATGTATGTGTTTTGGCCCATGGAAAGATCCCTGACAAAGGGAGGGGGGTAGGGGGTGTCTGCATTTGTTGGAAAGGGCCCCAAAATACAACATTGTGATTTATTCACATGTATGGTGGACTTATGCTATGGTAAACCAGGCATTTGTAATATCCCGAGATCTGCTTTACATTTTCGTTTATTTGGTTGCCATGGGAGCAGCGGGGAGAGGAATTTTAGCGCGTGATATTGACGCACCAGCTCTACTCCTACTGATGAAGTCCCGCCCAGGACGTAACGCCTACAGGGGGGGCAGATCTACGTTCATGACGTCATCCCGCAGCCATCTCACTAAGTGACAGCACTTTTGGTTGTTCCTTTATCTTTCATGGGTGGTCCCGTAAGTCCAAGCTTCTGAGCAGAGGAGAGCAGCATACTCTTTGAAGTTTAACCCTTGAAAGGGTAAAGCGCTTTTGGCCTACTGTTGGCTCAGTGCTCATGTTCTGGAAGTGAGCAGCCACTCACTATTTTGAAGGAGGCTCCCCCCTTCACATTGTGTGGGGTTTTTTTCTCTCACAGAATAAATATAAAATCATTTTTTGAAGACTTAGGATCTGCAGGACACATTTTTAATAGTTTTTGTTTTCAGATTGTGTTTTTGTGAAAGAAAGCATTCTTCTCCAGCTGCAATCATTCACAACACAAGCTAACAGTTTCCACTCTCTCCCCTGAATAACAGTCTGCAATGTCAACTAAAATGGACAGATGAACACAGAGAGAGAGGGAGAGAGAGAGATCACTACAGAATGCACAAGAGGCAGGGCTCAGTGCTGGCTATAACTCCCGTCCCCTTTTTTTCGGCTTAGTAGGGTGGAGCTACAGCCAGCAATGACAGAAAAGTCAAATTTATTTTATTTAATGTCTACTGCTTGGATTTTAATGGGGACAACTGCTATGTGAACTGGGACCCCTGGTGTCACTCCATCAAAAGGAAAAATTTAGAAAAATGCCTATAAATTCCTAACCTAAAACAGAAAATTGATGCATGTATCCACTGTTAGTACCCGGTTGGGAGAAGGGAGGCGGTCTCTGTGTCATGCTGTCTCACAGTGAATGGCATCTAACACACATGAAGCACTGAAATACATCATTTACACATTTTTAGTACTTACCTTCATGCACAGGTAAGTGTCCAGTGGAGAGTAACCAATTTCTAAAGCCCCTTGGAAGAACACCGGGCCTGTCCTATCCTCCTCACTCACATCTGACCAACGGACACTGTTCAGACTTAACAAGGATGCAAGATATTAAAGAAGAACTCTACTAAGAAGCAACTTCATAACAAAACTTATCATTTATTTAGAAAGGCTATAACCCACTTCTGTAAAAAGAAAACCCGTTATTTTTATGCTCTCCTATGCCTCTGTCATGCACATAGGAGTTTGAACTTTTTTTTTTGTAGTGTATGGCCACCTGAAGCCACACAGAGGGGTGAAGCTTGGAATGGCCATTAAGTTTTTGGCACACTTCCAGTTTCTCTTGTTGATCCAGGGAACATCCGATTGTCTCTTGGGGGATCAGGAATTCATTTTTTCCCCCTGCTGCAGCAAATTGGATCATTCTTTATTGTTTTTTTTTTTTTTTTGCCTTCCTTTGGATCAGCTGTGGGAATAGGATAGTATATATGGAGGTTTTCCATTTGTGTTTTTTTTTCTCTGTTGGTTGAACTGGATGGTCTTTGTTCAACCAGATTAACTATGTAACTATGTCATGCCGCCCTAGCATTCCTCCATCTCCACAGTGGCTTGTTACTCCTGGCTTGGAGCTAGGGAAGCAATTAGAGGACTGGATAGACGTTCTCTATCCATGCTGTTTCCTTGCCCGCATCCAGTGCCTCCGGCATTTTATCTCTTTAAAGAGGAGCTCCAGGCTCCCCCCAAAAAAATAAAGTCAGCAGCTACAAATGCTGTAGCTGCTGACTTTTAATATAAAGACATTTACCTGTGCAGGGATCCAGCGATGTCCTTACCCGAGTTGATTCTTCAATCAGTTTTGGGTTCAGGCTCCGGCATCCTAAGTGGGGGAAACAGGCAGTGAAGCCTCGCAGCTTCACAGACGGTTTCCTACTGCACATGTGCGAGAAAGACTGTGCCTTGTAAATGGTCTATGCACCCCTGGCCGCCTATGTGAATGTAGCCTGAGGAACAGGAAAAGAAACCTTCTCAAACACAAAATGGCAGCACAGCAAAAAACTTGTGCTGAGCAGACTTTTTCCATACACTTTTAAACCTCAACTTGTATTTCACACCATTAAAAACTTTCAATTTTATTAATCGTGGGAAAAAAAAGTCTTCTTACCCGCTTACAAACGTCGAGTTCATGTCCAGACTGTAGATCCTAAAATTCCGCAGGGGAACATCCCTGAGAAACACATCACCGACTAGACCTGAGAAAGAGAGAAAAAAAGAGATGCAGCAAGATAGTAGAGGACAACCTGAGGTCCAAACACATGGCTGAAGTTCACAGGAGTCATTCATACCACTCAACACCTTCCCAAACTTTTCTATAACTAACTACTGCTTTCCACGACTATTCATTGTCATGCACTTCTATAAAAAGGTGTCTGACAATTGCTTGCACCTTGAAAGGAGTGCTATATCAAAAAGATGAAATAGTCCAATATAAATTTAACTAATGATAAATTGGTCATACAAAAACAGCCAACGCATTTTGGGGGCAAACCACTCCCCCTTCATTGGGGCTCAGCAGTCAGCACAGAGCAAAACGTAAATAGATTCAGAAGAAACAGCAACCACACACATCTTTTTTAGGTACGTAATTCATTTTTTTCTTGTGGAATAATGATGTATGAGTTGCTCCTCAGCAACCTGCAAACAGGTTGAAATGCTTATTAGTAAGACAGCTCCTGCCCTGGCCAGGAGGGAAAGACTTAACCCATTTTCCAGCACTTTTTGCTGAGCTCTGCCTCTTTCCCTGTGCTGTTAATAAAAGGGGGGAGGGCTCTGCCCAGACATACAGTCAGCATAGGAGGAGACATAGACATGACATAGACAAGACACAGCTTGTAATCTCCACAAGCCTGCGTTAGGGATTAGGGTCGTAGTGAAAGACTGCACTTTGTTGAAGTTATAATGTTCTGAACGGTAACGTTTTTGAAACTTTGTCTTTGCCTGGTTTGAACTTACTACAGAAGTGTATGTAAGTAACCGGCACACATAGTCCACAGCTTGGGTCAGTTGAAACGTATTGGGGTATGAAGATAGCTCTGTAAGAGTTAACACAGTGTAGAGGACAAGAAAGTGGTTACCAAGGGTAATGAAGGTTTAACAAGCAAATCTGTCATGACATGTGTACCCGTGACAGGTGGGATGCCCTTTAGAGGGAGTTGTTGTCAGCACTCTGAGCAGTCCATCTCCCATAATAACGAGAGCAGATCAGCACTGCAGAGGGCCCCGGCCTGGTCAAAGGTGTGGATTAGGAAAAGTTAACAGCAAGCATGGAGTCCGCACTAGGTGCTTGGCGGGATTCCATTCTGTTACTGGGAGTGAGGTAGCGTATCGGCTTTATGTGTTCCTCCTAAATGCATTAAGTGACAGTAGTGGTGTAAATTAACATGGGGTTGAAGAGAGTTAACTACAGTTCAGTCATCTGTTCAAGTGTACATGGTGTACGGCCACCTTTGAGTCTTGAGCTAGCCCTGAAAGTGACCTCCACCTTGTCCCAGGGCATTGGTGAGCATGGCACAGGTATCAGTACCCCATGTGTAGGGCAGTGATCCTATTCAATGTGCCTTGTGTAGCCTAAAAGAACCCATCCTTGAGGTTGAGCTAGCCCTGAAAGTGACCTCCACCTTGTCCCAGGGCATTGGTGAGCATGGCACAGGTATCAGTACCCCATGTGTAGGGCAGTGATCCTATTCAATGTGCCTTGTGTAGCCTAAAAGAACCCATCCCGGGGTAGGCCTTCTATGTGACCTAAACTTTGCGCCCAATGAGGGGAACATGGAGGAAGTACCACCCACCCACTACCCCTACCCTACAAACCAATACACTATTACTCCATAAGGAGGGTTTAATTTCAGACATAATACAGATCTGAGTGGTGGTTACCGTTTCTTCTGAATCCATTCAAGTTTTGGTGGGTGACGGTTTACGTTTTATCTTGTATTGAGCTCTGATGAAGGAGGAGTTGCTCGCCCCAAAACGCGTTGGCTGTTTTTATATGACCAATTCATCAACAATTAAAGTATTTTGGATTATTTAATCCCTTTTGTCTATTTCTATGGTTTGAGCTACTGTTAGGCACCCAATGAGGTAATTGCTGTGTGAGAGCCACCTTGCCAGACCCAGTGAACTTGCCTGCGCTGCAAGGGTTAAGTGCTCTTTTTTGTCTAGGAGAGAGGAAAAGGGGATATATTTGCCTGATCCTTCGATCCTCCCAGCACAAGACCTGTGGCTCTTTCAGTCTAGTGGTCTTGAGAGATGGAATGTTTCTGACATCATTAAGCCCACGCTGGATCGCGGGGGAGCACCATTTGCCATGAATCTGAGGATTGGGTGAGTATAAGGCTTCCTATTCTCCCCTGGACAAAATGATCAGGCCCACTGCAAGGGAAAACTTTTTTTTTTTGCCAGCAGTTGGGCTTGACGTTTTTCTTCGCTTGTTTGTACAAAAAAGTTTTAATATCCCATCGCCTCTATGATTGATAACTAGATTTATAATTGATGCCACTAGTCATACAAGCGTAATCCACCTATGTGAGTGGCCACATTTAATTTATGCAAACTGCAATAATTGTTGGAAAGCTTCACTTGTGGCATACTTGAATTGCTCATATAGTTTTGGCCTTACGATGCCAGAAAAAAGACCCACTAAAGGGTTAACATGCAAAAGTGCATTCAAAGGAAATCTATTACAAGTTTAGTATAACACCCCAACCGTAGAATTCATAGGCAGCCCAGGAATTAGAGAAAGGCAGTTTCCATGTGATACTTCCCACTCAGGTGTTCTCCTCTATTACAGATACTCTAAAGTGCATCTGTAGTTATTGGTTGGACCTGAAGCTGCACAGAAAAATGGTAGTGAAAAGGTGTGCTCCCTTCCCATTATAACATGGCTGGATAATTTAACAGAAATTCACTTCACTCTAATTGCTTCAATTAATCAGTATTCATGTGATGCTAACAATCACCATGAAGTCCCCGCCACTGAGACCTTACCTTTAACATGTTTCACCCAAAAGGGCTTACTCATGATCTCTATGAGTAAGCCCTTTCAAGTGAAACATGGTAGAGGAGAGGCCCCAAAGGTAGGGACTTCATGGTGATTGTTTGGGATCAACAGTGTGTGATGCTATTTGAGTGCTGGCTTATTCATTTGACGATTTGTTTCTTAAACAGTTTCAAGTGTGCTAGCAGGTTTTCTGCTGAAGAAGCCCTTCTTGGGCAAAACATGTTGGGATCAACAATTTATGAAAATGATGACACTGAAACAATGCAACACAAAATTAAGTTTTATTGGATTGTTCTTAACATTTATATTGAATAAAACTGCTAAATGTTCTTAGCTAGTGTGAAAGTTTTGTCTTTGTAAGCACCTCTAAAGTCTCAGAGTTAGGGATGAGCTTCGAGTTCGAGTCGAACTCATGTTCGACTCGAACATTGGCTGTTCGCAAGTTCACCGAACAGCGAACAATTTGGGGTGTTCGCGGCAAATTCGAATGCCGCGGAACACCCTTTAAAAGTCTATGGGAGAAATCAAAAGTGCTAATTTTAAAGGCTAATATGCAAGTTATTGTCATAAAAAGTGTTTGGGGACCTGGGTCCTGCCCCAGGGGACATGGATCAATGAAAAAAAAAGTTTTAAAAACGGCCGTTTTTTCAGGAGCAGTGATTTTAATAATACTTAAAGTCAATCAATAAAAGTGTAATATCCCTTTAAATTTCGTACCTGGGGGGTGTCTATAGTGTGCCTGTAAAGGGGCGCATGTTTCCTGTGTTTAGAACAGTCTGACAGCAAAATGACATTTTGAAGGAAAAAACTCATTTAAAACTACCCGCGGCTATTGCATTGCCGACAATACACATAGAAGTTCATTGATAAAAACGGCATGGGAATTCCCCAAAGGGGAACCCCGGCCAAAATTAAAAAAAAAAAATGACGTGGGGTTCCCCCTAAATTCCATACCAGACCCTTCAGGTCTGGTATGGATTTTAAGGGGAACCCCGCGCCAAAAAAAAAAAAAAAAACGGCGTGGGGTCCCCCCAAAAATCCATACCAGACCCTTATCCGAGCACGCAACCTGGCAGGCCGCAGGAAAAGAGGGGGGGACAAGAGTGCGGCCCCCCCTCCCTCCTGAACCGTACCAGGCCACATGCCCTCAACATTGGGAGGGTGCTTTGGGGTAGCCCCCCAAAACACCTTGTCCCCATGTTGATGAGGACAAGGGCCTCATCCCCACAACCCTGGCCGGTGGTTGTGGGGGTCTGCGGGCGGGGGGCTTATCGGAATCTGGAAGCCCCCTTTAACAAGGTGACCCCCAGATTCCGGCCCCCCCCCCTGTGTGAAATGGTAAGGGGGTACATAAGTACCCCTACCATTTCACGAAAAAAGTGTCAAAAATGTTAAAAATGACAAGAGACAGTTTTTGACAATTCCTTTATTTAAATGCTTCTTCTTTCTTCTATCTTCCTTCATCTTCTGGTTCTTCTGGCTCTTCTGGTTCTTCTGGTTCTTCCTCCGGCGTTCTCGTCCAGCATCTCCTCCGCGGCGTCTTCTGTCTTCTTCTCCTCGGGCCGCTCCGCACCCATGGCATGGGGGGGAGGCTCCCGCTCTTCTCTTCTTCTTTTCTTCTTTTCTTCTTTTCTTCTCTTCTTCTCTTCTTCTCTTCTTCTTCATTTTCTTCTCCGGGCCGCTCCGCAATCCATGCTGGCATGGAGGGAGGCTCCCGCTGTGTGACGGCGCTCCTCGTCTGACAGTTCTTAAATAACGGGGGGGGGGGCGGGGCCACCCGGTGACCCCGCCCCCCTCTGACGCACGGTGACTTGACGGGACTTCCCTGTGACGTCACGGGGAATGCCACAGGGAAGTCCCGTCAAGTCACCGTGCGTCAGAGGGGGGCGGGGTCACCGGGTGGCCCCGCCCCCCGTTATTTAAGAACTGTCAGACGAGGAGCGCCGTCACACAGCGGGAGCCTCCCTCCATGCCAGCATGGATTGCGGAGCGGCCCGGAGAAGAAAATGAAGAAGAAGAGAAGAAGAGAAGAAGAGAAGAAAAGAAGAAAAGAAGAAGAGAAGAAGAGAAGAGCGGGAGCCTCCCCCCCATGCCATGGGTGCGGAGCGGCCCGAGGAGAAGAAGACAGAAGACGCCGCGGAGGAGATGCTGGACGAGAACGCCGGAGGAAGAACCAGAAGAACCAGAAGAGCCAGAAGAACCAGAAGATGAAGGAAGATAGAAGAAAGAAGAAGCATTTAAATAAAGGAATTGTCAAAAACTGTCTCTTGTCATTTTTAACATTTTTGACACTTTTTTCGTGAAATGGTAGGGGTACTTATGTACCCCCTTACCATTTCACACAGGGGGGGGGCCGGGATCTGGGGGTCACCTTGTTAAAGGGGGCTTCCAGATTCCGATAAGCCCCCCGCCCGCAGACCCCCACAACCACCGGCCAGGGTTGTGGGGATGAGGCCCTTGTCCTCATCAACATGGGGACAAGGTGTTTTGGGGGGCTACCCCAAAGCACCCTCCCAATGTTGAGGGCATGTGGCCTGGTACGGTTCAGGAGGGAGGGGGGGCCGCACTCTTGTCCCCCCCTCTTTTCCTGCGGCCTGCCAGGTTGCGTGCTCGGATAAGGGTCTGGTATGGATTTTTGGGGGGACCCCACGCCGTTTTTTTTTTTTTTTTTGGCGCGGGGTTCCCCTTAAAATCCATACCAGACCTGAAGGGTCTGGTATGGAATTTAGGGGGAACCCCACGTCATTTTTTTTTTTAAATTTTGGCCGGGGTTCCCCTTAATATCCATACCAGACCTGAAGGGCCTGGTATGGAATTTAGGGGGACCCCCACGTCATTTTTTTTTTTAAATTTTGGTTCGGGGTTCCCCTTTGGGGAATTCCCATGCCGTTTTTATCAATGAACTTCTATGTGTATTGTCGGCAATGCAATAGCCGCGGGTAGTTTTAAATGAGTTTTTTCCTTCAAAATGTCATTTTGCTGTCAGACTGTTCTAAACACAGGAAACATGCGCCCCTTTACAGGCACACTATAGACACCCCCCAGGTACGAAATTTAAAGGGATATTACACTTTTATTGTTTGACTTTAAGCATTATTAAAATCACTGCTCCTGAAAAAACGGCCGTTTTTAAAACTTTTTTTTGCATTGATCCATGTCCCCTGGGGCAGGACCCAGGTCCCCAAACACTTTTTATGACAATAACTTGCATATAAGCCTTGAAAATTAGCACTTTTGATTATTCATGTTCGTGTCCCATAGACTTTAACGGTGTTCGCATGTTCGAACGAACTTTTTTCCTGTTCGCATGTTCTGGTGCGAACCGAACAGGGGGGTGTTCGGCTCATCCCTACTCAGAGTTGTATACTTTTTTGCTAGTCTTATGGTAATTGGCATGTGGTGCCAATTCAATTAATTCGTCAACTACCCATACACTCAACCTTATTTCTGCAGAGTTTCTGTGTGTTCATGTGTTAAAGATTCCACCAGCACAGAGACCAGAGCGAGAGCAACAGGGCTTGGAGTGGAGGAGATTTTTTTCTATGTCTGTTATTTCCCACCACCTATTCATTTTATTTCCACCTCCTTTGAAATAACCATGCAACAATGATACATACCAAGATCTATTCATCATTGAAAGATCCAAGTACAGAGTTTACCCCCTTTACAGCGTGATGCTTACTGTTAACCAGCATGAGCAATTCACAGTGTTAGTATTGCACAGGACAGAGTTACAAAGTTGCAGCTTGGCCTTCCGTCTGCCATATTTGAAGAGATACAAGATACCCTTGTTTTTTTTGTCATTTTTTTGGTTGAGGGACAGCCATGAGACACAACATAAAATGTCATTTGAGTTGATTTAGTATATACCTCCCCCCCCCCCCCAAATGTTAATAATACAATAATATGTGGATACCTTTACGCTGATCATTTATTCTGGTCCCATAGTTAACTCGTCCACAGTTTTCTACTAATATTCGAAGCTTTCTATAACCCTTTGAATAGAAATTAAACCAAAATTGGTGTGCCTGTATTACAGTGAGAATCATAGCACGGTTTACTTGAGAATATCAAAGGTCAGAGTTCATCACTGAAGAGTTCCAGTACCATATAGCAGAAAGGCCAATGCCATGGAACTCCCCAGTTTTTAACAAAGAAAGTAGCTTATACTTTATAAAGTAAACTTAAGGCTGAACTCCGGTCATTGCAAAGAAAAAGAAAAAAAAAAAAATCTTACAGTGGCTCGTTAAGTCTTTGGGTTGAGGAAAAAGCTGTAATGCTTACCTTATTCTTTGCTCCAAAACCTAAGTTGGACAGGTCCTCACTGCCCCTGTGTATAATGCAAGACTATTGGTCTATTGGTTCTGCATCTGATGACTCTGATGACATCAGAGTGTGACCGCTGGCTGGAGAGAAGAGGCTTTGGGGGACTGGTCGTACAACATGAAAGAAGCCTGCCAAAGCAAGGCATAAGTTGAGCATTACAGCTTATGTCTTTACCCCTAGACTTAACAAACATTTACCCCTTGAAGTGGAGGGAAGGGGGTACTGGAAGGATTTTCCTGGAATGGGGCATTAATAAAACATATGTTTGACCTTCCCTGATAGTTATAAGTTCTACCATAAAACACTTTCATTCTATGAACACATGACATTCTAGCTTGTCAGATAACTCACTTTTTGTACAGACAGCTAAAAAGATTATTGTGTTACTACAGATGGCTCTGCAGTTGACCCCAGAACTATGCAGGCTCCATCAGATGGGAGGTCTGTCTGCCACAGCTCAAGGAACCCCTAGTAATATCTGAAGGAACCCTATTATTTGACAATGTCTATTATAGAGTGTCAGCTCCGTGTCTGCTGGGGCTTCTCATGTCTCATCTCAAGGCTTTTGGTTATCTACAAAAGTGAGGCATTTACAGGTAAATAACATGTATAAATATGTTCAATACACAAAGAAATCTCATTTGAACATGGGAAGATTTTTGTTGAAATTAATGGTCTGGCCACAGGGTCTCTTTATGGAAAGCCTTTATTGGATAACTTAAATGGTAAAAAACATTAAAAAAACATTATTATTATTATTATTTTTTTTAAGTTATGGAAAGGATTACATCTCCTATCGGGTTCTTATTGCTATCAGGGGCTGCATTGGAGACATTTACCCTCACTTCCTGTCCTGCTGGCAATGTTTCACCAGACAGGATAAGAGGAGAAATCTGCAACAGGAACACATATGGAAATAAAATCTTTCCATACGCTACTAAAGAAAGTGAGGGTACATCTTCTTGAAGGAGCTCCAGATAACAGAAAAAAAACTGTCAGGGCTTCCAATACTTCCACACTCCATCCAAAACCAAAAAAAGAAAAAAAAATGTTGGCTGGATGTACGCTTTAAGGCAGTTAGTTTAGTTCAACCAGCGAAAAAATTACTCAATTCCTTCATTCACACATTCAAAGTGGATGGAGGAATTTTGCTGCGCCTGTGTATTCTGACAGTGGGGAGACTTCCCCGCCATCAGAATACACTGAACAGCATTACAATCTATATCTGGCGGAAATTTTCCAACAGGGCGGTTGTACAGAAGTTGAGCGGTAGCTCAACTTCTGTACAACCACCCTACTCATACATGAATGGAAATTCGCCTTGTTCCTGCTAAACCAGCTAAAATTCAATCCATCTATTGCCAGCTTTAATGCAGGGTTTCGGGATCTATTATGTTCCTTTATCAGGCATTACTGTAAATGTATTGCATAATGCTTGAGGAAGAAACCTTATATGTCCTGACTTTTAATAACTTACGTTAGACAATAGAGGGTATCACTTATAGTCCAAACAATGCATAGCTAAGACTCTAAACTGCTCTAAAAGACAAAGGAATTTGATTGGTCATTAGTGGCCATGCAGCTCATTCTTCCTGTACCTTAGTCCACCTAAAAATCATATGAAGTAGATGTGGAGACATATGACATGTTGGCTACTTACTGGAACCTCTGCAATGTCCAGCTCCTGGTTCTTATAGTCTATGAATCCCACTGATTGCGTGCTCACGAAGACCTGAAAAAGAAATGGGTTCACACTATAAGTCTACTCAAATTATGTATCTGATAACAAAGGTGTACAGGACACTGGGATGGCACCTGTGCTCGGTCCCTGACATGTCCTTTGGTCTGGAACTTTCCTCCTCCGTATATCACTGTCTCGTATAAAGTGTAGCCGTAGGACTGGCCGTTTCCATCGTTCACTGGCAAGTTCTCCATGTTTACTGGAACCTCCGACTTGAATGGCTGCAGACGGAGAGCCAGGAATCAAAGCAAAACAGAATATCAGTGGTTAGTCCAGGGCACAAGTATCCTTCTAAAATAATTATTATCCAACTATCCAAAGGTGGTTCAATCCCAGAAAAACTTAGGGCTTTAAGTTTGGTCAGAGGGTATCATCACATAGACATCTACAACGGCCAGCAGGGTCAGCTTTGTTGAGCAAAATATATCTTTCTTTATTGTGATTGCGTTAAATTGGTGAATACAAAACCAATACAGATGGGGGTAACCAGTTATCCATTTTGTATATTTGTTAATGATGGTTGTTTCTCTTTTACAAAACAGCAAATGTTTTTTACATGCATTTGCTATTAAATTAATGATTATTTATTCATTTATTTCATAGAGAATACAGCTTACTAGAGGTCACTGTCTCTTATATTTACTGGTCTGATCCACAAAATGTACATAATATTTTATTGATACCACTTCTAAAATGAATCAAATTCATAGGCCCTTGTTAGGGTTTGAAAGCTTATGTCTCCCACCTGAGGTCCCCAGTCACACTCGATCAGCGATTTACAATCTTATATTGGCTCACATCCACAGTACGCCTCCCACTTTCACTAAACTTTGGTCCAGGGAGCTGGGATATGAGGCTTCTGCAGGAGCATTCCTTTTTACCCACAAATCTTCTATTTCAGATTATACTCAAGAGAATAATTACAAATTCATATCTAGGTGGTATAGAGTCCCGGTCACTATTAACCGGATCTTTCCATCAATTGCGAACACAGGTTGGCGATGTCACACGGAGAGAGGAACGTACCTCCATATATGGTGGGATTGTGACACTATCCGCCCCTTCTGGTCACAGATCTTCCAGATATACACGGAGGTCTACGATAAACCTCTCACCCCCTCCTCCTCTGTAGCTTTACTGTTTATTCTCCCGGGTACCATTAAATGCTGAAAGTCCAGCTTATTAAAATTCTTCCTGTCTGCAGCTAGACAATTAACTTCCAAGGTTTGGAAGAATACCGCTGCCCCACCCCCATCTTACTGGGTGAACAAAATCAATAATATCATGTTGATGGAGGAGATGAGTGCTAAGGAGATCGATAAGTGGGAGAATTTTAAAAATACTTGGTTTATATGGATGCATTAATCCTCTTTGGACAAACTGAGGAATAGAGTCACTCAATAGATTTACTTCTCTCCCTTTTGTACTCTCATTAGTTTTTTCCCTTAAAGTGAACTTGTTTCCTATTATCTTTTCTTTCTTTTTTCTATAAATTTTCCTTTCTCCTTCTTTTTGTTTGCTATATTTTCTGCCTTTTTCCTTTTTTGACTGCTGATTTATTTTATGAACCATATGATACACACAATGATTAAACATTGTTCTATGGCACACATCTATATTTGTTTTAAGGGAAATATCTTACTCCATCTTTTTATAAGCCTATTTGTGTATTTGACACAGAGATTTCCTTTACTTACGTTTATGCACCATTGCACTCATTATTACGAGTGACTGTTTGTCGTTTTCCAATTCTTGGTAAAATGAATAAAATATATATTCAACCTTAAATCTATGTAGTGCAGACTATAAAACTGCTGACCCCAGAACTACAGAGTATAAAGCAAGCAGGTAAGAAAATATTCCCCACCCCCTCACCTCTCCTGTCAGAAGCAGGACGTCCCACAGTGACAGGCTGCGTTTCAGCTTTACAGTATAAGCTCCTTTTGGCAGCAGGGAGGGTGCAGGTAGAAGCGGCTCCACTGTAACATTAAACACATATGACATAGTAATTATATGGATATGTATGGATTATCTATAGGACTTATCTGTATTGGGCTGACCACAGACACAGGATGGCTGTAACAGTGGAGGATGAGCGTCCTAGAGAATAGTCTTAAGTTTTTTGATTGTCAAAACATCTTTATTGGTAAATGTGTGTATAAATTTGTTCAAGTTTGGATTGCAACTGAGAATTGATCTATTGCTTTACATCACTCAAAATGTCCAATCTCCCACTATAACCCACACTAAACAGCAATCTTGAGTTTTTAGCCCTGAAGAAGGGGTATAACCACAAAGCGGGATGGCTGTATACATGGCTACCAATAAATTCAAGCTTTCGTAGCACTGAAAAGTTTTGAGACAATTTTTTGAGTTTTGAAACATAGGACATAGTTTTGAGACAAAGGGCTCCTCAGTCTCCAATGAAGGACCAATCACTCTTAGGTCTTTCCATGAGTTGAGCAGCCATAGAGGTCCAGTGCTACCTCACACACTTACACGGACAAAAACATGAGATGACCGTTGCCTGTAGAGGGAAATTATCTCATGTGTATGAATGCTCTGTAGTCTCTGCAGACCTTCCTGGCTGATCGGCAAGCATGTGGGATTCCCTTCGGTGGGCATCAATAGTTTCAAGAAACTATCAGATAAACACCTGAACGACCGCAACATACAGGAATATACAATGTAATACTGACACATAATCACACATAGGTTGGACTTGATGGACTTTTCAACCTCACCTACTATGTAACTATGTAACTATGATCAATCTTAAGCTGGCCATTCCTGATGAACCAGCCAAAATTCTCAATGTGAGCGGTCCCATCGGGTCCCTCCCGCCTGAAAAGTATTTTCGCCAAAGAGCAGTTGTATTCAATGCAGTTGCTTTTTGGGTATTCTGATGGCCGTCTGCGGCAGCTGTCACATTGCAATGGGCACAGTGGGAGATTTGTCTATCCCTAGTGTATAGCATGGACAGAGGAATCTGCTCATTCAGCCTGTGGGCTGAACTAAAAAAATTCTAGCAGTGTATGGCCCAGCCTTAGGGTGGAGAGAATGAACAACACTAAGGCCTGGCACACACAGGCCGAATATCAGTCGGTTCAATAGAAACTGACCGACATTTGGCCTGTGTGCACACCAGCCTGTCCAACAGAAGCTGGACGAATGGGCATGCTGGAAAACCAGCACTGGCAGCCAATGGCCATGAGTGCTGACCGGTGTGGTAGTGTGTACTAGGCTTAAAGATATGGACAGTCTGTGTCCACTATGTGAATAAATGCACGGATTTGGTCAAAACACTTTTGTATATTTATGAAAAGAGACAGCATTTCATACTAAAAAAATTAATGGTCAGATTTTCCTGCTGCTATCCCTGGTTAAAGCTGGCCATAGCGGGCTGAACAAAAAAAAAAAAAAAAAATCAAACACATTCCTCCATCCACACAAATAAGGGGGATTGAGAAATTCTCCCCGCTGTATTTTGACATTGGCTCCTGGAATACATTGATCAGCAGCTGCAACTGACAATCGAGAAATGTTTTCCCAACTTTGATTTGTTGATCTAACTATTGACTCCTGTTGAACAGGGAAAGCCGCACACTGGTCAAAAAGTCATCAGGTCGCTGTTGAACTGGCTACATTTTGATCCATTTAAAGTGATACTAAAGCTTCCCTTTTTTATTCAATAAAATAACTAACATGTTATATATACCTGTTCTGTGCGATGGCTTTGCACAGAGCAGCCCAAATTCTTCTCCTCTTGGGTCCCTTTTTGGTGCTCCTGACTCCTCCCCCACTGAGTGCCCACCATATTATTATTATCATACAGGATTTATATAGCGCCATCAGTTTGCGCAGCGCTTAACAAAATGAAGACAGATGGTACAGTTACATTACAATTTGGTACAAGAGGACTCAGAGGGCCCTGCTCCTTAGAGCTTACAATCTAAGAGGGAGGGTCAATTGATACAAAAGGTAATAGCTGTGGGGGGATGAGCTGATGGAGAAAGTAAAACAGTGTATAAGTTAGAAGCAGGATAGGCTTCTTTAGTGCCGGCTCACACAGGGGCGTCTTCAAAGCAACTTCTGTATAGAAGTCAACGCAAGCCGCTCCGAAGTCGCCCCAAAGTAGTACAGGAACCTTTTTCTAAGTTGTAGTGACTTGAGTCGCTCCTATTAGAACGGTTCCACTGCAATGTATGGAGCGTGACTTGTCGGGCGGCTAAGTCGCCTGACAGGTCGCCCCTGTGTGAACCGGCACTTAAGATGGATAGATTAGGAGACAGTCGGACAGATTGGGGTAGGAAGTTCCAAAGGATGGGAGAGGTTCTGGAGAAGTCTTAGAGTTGATCATGGGAGGAGGTGACAAGGGAGCTAGAGAGTAGGAGGTCTTGGGAGGACCAAAGAGAGCGGCTTAGTTGGTATTTTGAGACTAGGTTAGTGATGTAGCTGGGGGCAGAGTTGTGGATGGCTTTGTAAATGATTGTTAGTACATTGAATTTTATTCGCTGGGTGAGTGGAGGCCAGTGGAGGGATTGGCAGAGAGGGATGGAGGACACTGAACAGTTGGTAAGGTGGATGAGTCTTGCAGCAGCATTCATTGTGGACTACAGGGGGGATAGTGTATGTAAAGGTAATCCAATGAGGAGGAAGTTGTAGTAGTCAAGGTAAGAGATAACCAGGGAGTGCAGCTGCTTCCTATGGGGGCACTTGTGTTTGAGCTTGCTCCCAAGCTGGGCTGTCTGCGTCTATTCAGACACACAGTCCGGCTCGGCCCTGCTCTATGCTCAAGGGTTTTGATTGACAGCAGCAGAGCCAATGGCTTCCACTGCTCTCAGCCACGCCTGTAACAACCGGGAGAGCTGCTGCAAACGTGCACAGCACTGGACCAAGATCGGGTTCAGGTAAGTATTTTGGGGGGGGGGGGGGCTGCAGGGGGATCTGCATGTAAAAGGTTTTTTTACCTTAAAGTGGGGGTAAACGCCCATCTCTGACTTTTACCTATAGGTAGGCCTATAATAAGGCTTACCTATAGGTACTGTAAATATCTCCTAAACATGCACTGTTTAGGAGATATTTACAGTACATGCAGCCGGTGATGTCACTGACGCATGCGCTCTAAAGGAACGGACACCCAGGCCATCCTTTTAGAGTCCTGTGCCATAAGCGGCAGCTCCCTAGCGCATGCGTGGGAGTGACGTCATCGCAGCTCCAGCCACTCACACAGCCGGGCTCCGCGAATCCAGAAGGAAGACCAGGTGAAGATGTGCTCTCAGTGGTGACAGCACAGAGCTGGAGGGCTTCATTTACAGGTAAGTTTCACATAAAGTGCTAGTATGCGATGCATACTAGCACATTATGGCTTTACCTTCCAGGTTGCAAAAAAAAAAAAAAAAACACACACACAGCAGTTTACTACCACTTTAATGCAGAGAATGCATTAAGGTAAAAAACCTTTTACCTTTACAATAACTTTAAGGGTCGTCTTAGAATGCTACAGCATTATACAGTAAGTGCATCACACAATCTCTTCTCTGATCCCCCTTCACACAGTAATGAGCTCACATGCTTGTCATAAAAGATAGAACATATATAAGTGCCAAAATTACCATGATGTTTGCTGAATAGTTCTCGCAGTTTGAAATATTTGGATGTGTAATCCCCGGCCTCAGTCAGCGGAGCATCATAATCTAAAAAGGTACAAAAATCTCAATATCAAATATCACACATGAGTGGATAATACAAAATTACCCTCCTAGATTGCATAGTATGGATTGTTAACTACAAAAAAGCTATTAGGACACAGGATACATTAGGACACAGGATACAAAAGAAATGTCTTTTTTTAATTTTTTGGGGGGGATATTTATTATAGCAAATGTATAAAATATATATATTTTTTCAAAATTGTCGCTCTATTTTTGTTTATAGCACAAAGAAAAACGCAGAGGTAATAAAATACCACCAAAAGAAAGCTCTATTTGCAGGAAAAAAAGGACGTCAATTTTGTTTGGGTACAGTGTTGCACGACCGCGCAATTGTCAGTTAAAGGGACGCAGTGTCGTATCGCAAAAAAAGGCCTGGTCATTAAGGGGGAAAATCTTCAGGTCTGTAAGTGGTTAATATTAAATTATGGAGGTTTCATTTGCTTTAATATTACTTTATGGAGAATCCACTGGGGAATTTTGATGCCACCATTTGAATTTAATGGCTGCAAGAGTTGGACAGAATTGGGAATTCTGGTGGGGAGATCTTGCCTACAGACTTCCACAGAGACACATCACAATTCAACGTGACAGCATTCATGTGACACAGAATTATCAAAGCTGGGAATTGATGGATTTAACCCAAGCCTCTACTACTCCCAAAGTCTCAACTCATTAACAGGAGCATTAACATTCTATAAAAAAGAGAGATTGAGCTTACCATAACTGGTGACATCTGAACGATACTCATGAAAGTGAAGAGCGCCGGCCATGAATCCGAAGTTAGTGCCACCATGAAACATATACAGGTTAATGGAGGCTCCTTTTGTTAGTACATCAGATACGGTTGAAACCATCTCTGAGGGAAATAAAGAATCTGCATTCATTTACTGGAGCAGAAGACCAAACCCATGCCAAGCAAGCAAGAAAAACTACTCACGGTCAACATCAAAAACATTGTGGTCTCCTCCCCAGTGGTCAAACCACCCCGTCCAGTACTCCATCACCAACACTGGCTTGTTACCCTAAAATGAAAAAGAGACCTGTCACTACTCTCCCTTTAGATATAGTTGTATGAATGAATGCACAATTAATAGCAGCAGTATGTCGGGAATATTTAGATCCTGTGAGAGACAGAGACCTGCCCATTCATGAGAAAGTGAGGGCCTATCTGCACGTGTTCTGCCGCGTACACACGACCGGTTTTACCGTCGGAATAAACTCCGAAGGTTTCTCCGACGGAACTCCGATGGAATTCCATTCAAGCGGTCTTTCCTACACATGGTCAAACCAAAGTCTGACCAAAGTCTGACCAAAGTCCAACCGTCCAGAACGCGGTGACGTACAGCACGTATGATGGGACAAGAAAAAGGAAGTTCAATAGCCAGTAGCCAATAGCTTCCGTCCCGTACTTGCTTCAGAGCATGCATCATTTTTGGTCCGTTGGAACAGCATACAGACGAACGGTTTTCCCGATAGGAATTGGTTCCATCGGAAATATTTACAACATGTTCTGTTTCTAGGTCCATCAGAATTTTCGAAAATTCTCTCCCAGCTCCCCTGGCCCCTTCCTGGGGAAGCCATGGAGGCTAGTGGGGCCTCTACTGCTGGAAGCTTGCAGCCATCTCCTGGGTTGACTGGGGTGACATGCCTGCCCCTATACAAGCCATGGCTGGTGATCTCTCTGCCCCTGGTGAGGATGAAGGCTCGGAGGCCATTCGGGAGCGAGTGAGGCCAGGATTAAAGTCCTGAATAGGGAGAGAGACAAGCACTACAAGCTCCGAGCGGAGCTGAAGCGTTTGCGGAAGCAGCGAGAGGGCTTGCACAGCCAGAAACGTGGATCCATGGATTCGGAAATCCAATTGGCTAAAGTCCGTGTGGAACACCAGGAGACCATTGTGTCCATGATGGAAGGCAGAGATGGGCCTTTAAAGGAAAAGTTTTGCAATGACCGAAGGTTTGCAAGGATGACAAAGATGGAGGTGGAGGAGGAGGAGACCCATAGTTCTGACCCCCTGCCCCTCAGGGAGGTAAGCAGCCCTAAGCCTTCTCAGCACTCTGGAGGCATGCTGAGAGTAATCCAGGCAATGGAGTCTCCTATGCGGGGAGATCAGCTGGTGTTTAACGATGAGAACATTACTGATGGTGTGCCTGACAAGGTAAAGTCTGTCAAGCCCCATGTGGTGGATAAAACTGTTTTTTTCCCATCTAGCACCATGACTGATGCTGACAATGTGCCCAGTGATAATCAGGCTGCTAATCCTGTGTGTAGCAATGTTGTACCTGCTGATGCTGCAGTGCAGCAAAAGTTGCATTTAAAAAATGAAATTCCTGCAAAGGAACTACAAGTGTCAGCCCAACCTATTAACCCTCCTTTAGCTGAGTCCAAAGCTGTTTGCCCCACAGCTGCTGAAGACTCTACAGCACAGCTTCAAGAGACAGCTGGTATTGCAGCAGAAACTGTGACTATTCCTGATGGGAATTTGAATGTGGGCTGGGTTGATAACAATCATCCCATTACAGGTATGATGGACAATGGTCCCAGTACAAGTATGATGAACAATCCTACCACTAAATGTGTGAAGAACAATCCTACCAACTCCGTTCAAGCAGTTAATAATAATAATAGTAATGTACAGACTAATGTTACATCAGTGTGGGGCAAGCTGATTGTAGCCAATTCGTTTTTTGTACAACTTGGGTACAACCAGCATGTCATATTTTTAAATGCGATTATTGCCAGAGGCTATACCTGCTAGCAATAATCACTGTGTTCTCCCGGGAAGGGATGGCTTCCGCATACCCCCCCCCCCCCCCCCCCCCCAACTGCTGGGAGAACACAACAAGCAATTTTGCAGGAAAGAAAATCGCATGGTCCATGTCCTGATCTTACTATTGAATCCCCAAGGGACATAAAAAGCTATCAGGTTATTTAACTCTCCAGCACCCACCAAACACTGACATATCAGCTTGGGAAGGGCAGACTCTTTAAACTGGTTGTATAAATTATAAAGTCCTTCGCTTTAAGGCCGGTTTCACATATGGGGTCCAGTGTGTTCCTGTACACCTGTTCAGCTGCGATTCAGGTGTGAATTTTAGCCTGAATTTTCACCTGAACCGGACCCAAAAACGCACATATGTGAACTGGCTCCATTGAAAGCCGGTCACACTTGCCTGTCATGTGAATTGGATGCAGGGAAATCCGTATCCAATTTGCATGTGTCTGTTTCACACTGCAAATTATCAGATACAATGTGAAGACTGATCGGTTTACCTGGATGGATTCCAGATATGAGAAGAGGATGGGTTCAGTCTTCTGGAAATTGATGGTCGCCAAAACTAGAGAGAAAAGTAGCGTTATTTAGTAACTACTCAAACTACTATGCCACATGCAGCTTTTTCCTGCTTCAGAACATAATGCCGCTGTATTATTGCCACAAGATATACAAGAAGTTCTCCATACATTGGTGGAATGGTCATCCTATCGTGTTTCTACACAACTGGCTTTAAGGCTGCATTCACACTTCAGCGTCTTGAATCGCGGGCAAATTTGCCACAAATCTGCCTGTAAATTGAAAGCGCTGATGTGTAAATGACAAATCGCGGGACTCGCATTTGAGATGCTATTTATTCAAATGACACCTCAAATTGTGGCGCAGGTCTGCTGCTATTGTCGCGCGATAAAAACCCGCATCACGGGAAGCATGTTGCCCAAAAGTAACTCCTGAACTTTTTTTGGGCAACATGCTTCCCGCGATGCGGGTTGCAGCGCGATTTATTGCGTGTCAATTGCGGCAAACCCGTACTGTGATTCAAATGAATGGTCTCTCAAATGCGAGTCCCGCGATTTGTCATTCACACATCGGTGCTTTGAAATCACAGGTAGATTTGCGGCAAATCTGCCCGCGATTCAAAACTCTGTAGTGTGAATGCAGCCTTAAGGTTAGGTTCACAGGAAACTGTGAGGGGGAGGGGAGGAAAAAAAAATCACACATTACATTCCTATACTTTTTGTGGGCTGCTACAACGTGAATCATTCATTCCTCCTTAAAGAATAGTAAAGCCATTTTTTTCTCTTGGATAATGTATGGAAAGGTTAGGACCCCTAACATCGGTTTTCCATTTGGGAGACTTCCCTTTATTTCTTGCCTTGTAGACACAACAGGAAGAGAGAATAGTTCTCCAAAGTGAGGGGAATCCACTCTCAGATATTTGTCATTGGAAGAACACACATTTATTTCTAAACCTAAAAAAAAAAAAAATTGGGTCTAAATACACTTTAGGTGTTTTAATTCAAAATAAATTAGAAATCCAGCAGGAAAAGTGGAAGGTCTTGTAACTACCAGGGTAGGCATGCAAAAACCTCAACACCAAAGACTCTAATACAGTAGATTGTTAAAGAAGTTGTAAAGGCAGAAGGTTTTATATCTTGATGCATTCTATGGATCAAAATAAAACCCCTTCTGTGTGTAGCAGCCCCCCAGCAACCTCTAATTATTTACCTGAGACCCTTCTCTCTGTAGCGATGTCCACGAGTGTCTTAGCCATCCCAGACAATCCTTCTGATTGTCTGAGACAAAGCAGCGGCGCCATTGGCTACTGTGGCTGTCAATCAAAATCAGTCAGCCAATAAGGGGAGAGAGGGTGGTGGGGCCAGTTCGGGGCTCCGTGTCTGAATGGATACACAGAGCTCTAACTGGGCTTAGGTGTCCCCTGTAGCAAGCTGCTGGCTGAAGGGGCAGTCGATAGGAGGAGGAGCCAGGAGAGCAGAAGAGGGACCCGAGAAGAGGAGGATCTGGGCTGCTCTGTGCAAAACCAAATGCAACAGAGGAGGTAAGTATAACATGTTTGTTATTTAAAAAAACAAAAAAAACAAGCCTTTACAATCACTTTAAAACTAGACTTAAAGCAAACAGCTAAATTCACACCTGGCATCCCTTAAAATGTAACCACTTGCCCTCTACCCACAGTACATTTCCTGGGGGTGGCTGGTAGGGGCAGGCTGGATCACGTACATGTACATCATCCAGCCTGTTTCAGGTAAGGGGTACGTAGAACGCCGCACCTGCAACCGCTGTGTCCGGAGGACATCACAATGTCAAAACAGCTGTTATGAATTCATTTCATTCATAACAGCTGTTTTTCCTGCAGAGTGATCTATGATTGGCCCGCAGCTATCACATGGGCCAATGACAGCACCCTGTACCATGTGATTAGCTGTAGTCAATCACAGATCACTAGCATTCCCAGCTGTCATGAATGTAACCAATTCATAACAGTTGAAAACATTGCTGTTCCAATGATCATCGATGTAACAGCAAAGTGGGAAAATCCCCAATTACCCCCTCAGAGTAGTACAATGTTTCTATGGTGGCACTGAACTACTCTGATGAGAGTATGTAAAAAACAAAACAAAAAAAAAAACAAAAAACCTGTAAAATAAAAAAAAAAAAAATGAAATAAATTAAAAAAAAAAAAATGTACAAAATGTATAACTTTTTTTTTTTTTTAACATACTGTCACCAGTCAGTACCCCTGATCACCGGGGGCATACAGGAAGCTAATCCATCTGTGAGGTGTGAGATTACACACGGACCGCGCTCACATTGTCACAGAGTAGAACCGAACGGTAATAACTTAATGTGTGTGAACCCAGGTGCAGGGAGAAATGCACAATGAAATGTAAGCACATTAACTAATGTATGTCACATATTGAAGTTAATAAAAGGTTTTACACTACTGGAGCTCTTTCTCCTCTATTTTTTTTTTTTTGACAATGGAGAACATGGATTGAGAGAGTAAAGCAGAAGCCCTGGATGTTTAACCCCTTGGGGAAAAGCGCATTGAGACCTTGCTCTTAAATGAGAGGTCATTACCATTGCCGGGTATTATTGGTTGACCTACAGTACATTTCAGTGTGAACTTTCAGGTTGACCTTGAAAAAGTATTCATACCCCTTGAAATTGTCCACATTTTGTCATGGTACAATCAAAAACGGAAATGTATTTTATTGGGATTTTATGTGAAAGACCAACACAAAGTGGCACATAATTGTGAAGTGGAAGGAAAATGATAAATGGTTTTCAATTTTTTTTACAAATAAATATGTGAAAAGTGTGGCGTGCATTTATATTCAGCCCCCTTTACTCTGATATCCCTAACTAAAATCTAGTGGAACCAATTGCCTTCAGAAGTCGCCTAATTAGTAAATAGAGTCCACATGGCCGTCCACCTAAACTGACAGGCCGGTCAAGGAGAGTATTAATCAGAGAAGCAGCCAAGAGGTCCATGGTGACTCTGGAGGAGCTGCAGAGATCCACAGCTCAGGTGGGAGAATCTGTCCACAGGACAACTATTAGTCGTGTTCTCCACAAATCTGGCCTTTATGGAAGAGTGGCAAAAAGAAAGACATTTTTGTAAGAAAGCCAAAAGAAGTCCCATTTGCGAGAAGCCATGTGGGGGACACAGCAAACATGTGGAAGAAGGTGCTCTGGTCAGATTGAACAAATTTAACTTTTTGGTCTAAAAGCAAAACGCTATGTCTGGCAGGAAACTAACACTGCACATCACCCCGAACACACCATCCCCACCGTAAAACATGGTGGTGGCAGCATCATGTTGTGGGGATGCTTTTCTTCAGCAAAACAGGGAAGCTGGTCAGAGTTGATGGGAAGATGGATGGAGCCAAATACAGGGCAATTTTAGAAGAAAACCTGTTAGAGTCTGCAAAAGACTTGAGAGTGGGGTGGAGGTTCACCTTCCAGCAGGACAACGACCCTAAACATACAGCCAGAGCTACAATGGAATGGTTTAGATCAAAGCATATTCATGTGTTAGAATTGCCCAGTCAAAGTCCAGACCTAAATCCAATTGAGAATCTGTGGCAAGACTTGAAAATTGCTGTTCACAGACGCTCTCCATCCAATCTGACAGAGCTTGAGCTATTTTGCAAAGAAGAATGGACAAAAATGTCCCTCTCTAGATGTGCAAAGCTGGTAGAGACATCCCCAAAAAGACTCGCAGCTGTAATTGCAGTGAAAGGTGGTTCTACAAAGTATTGACTCAGGGGGGCTGAATACAAATGTACACCACACTTTTCACATATTTATTTGTAAAAACTTTTGAAAACCATTTATCATTTTTCTTCCACTTCACAATTATGTGCCACTTTGTGTTGGTCTATCAGATAAAATCCCAATAAAATACATTTATGTTTTTGGTTGTAACATGACAAAATGTGGAAAATTTTAAGGGGTGTGAATACTTTTTCAAGGCACCGTATGAAGAAAACATTAAAGATATTTTTTGCTCTCAAAAAAGGGAATTGGGAATCCTAATACCATTAACTTACTAGATTTTTTCTGAAATCCTGAAATAGATCAGCTCTTTATTGAAAGACACATGTGCCTAGCCTTATAAGCTGTAATTGTGTTCCTGAATATGGAAAAGGTAATAGGAACTGAAAGACTATCAGGCTGATCAGAATGGAGAGTAATTGAGAGGGGATCACCAGTCTAGTTATGTTGAACAGATCAGAGGGAACTGTAAAGCCCTTCTGACCCCCATATTATAATTTGACAGTTGGGCCGTCCTGTTACCATCAAGCCATGCAACACTGGCATCTTGTGGCCAAAAATTAGTATTACATCTTTAAAATGTTATGCACTTTAGTTAAACAACACTTAAAAGGTATGGGAACTCCTAGATTACTGTAAAATGAGCCAGTCACTTCTTAGTAATATCATTTGCTCTCTGCAAATCTGTCAGAGAGCAACACAACACTGGTATTATAAATTCTGAAGAGGGCGCCTTACCTCCTTCCATACTGCCTGAGCTGATCCCATCTTTGTTGTCAGATGTCATTAACAATTCCACAATTCCTCGCCGTACAAGAGCCTGATGCAACAAGATATATAGATCGGTTAAACGGGCAAGCTCCATGATACCCTCACATATACATTATAATCTACTACCAAACAACTACGCTGTACAATTTTATATCTAGTAATCAGTGACATTGTTGTTTTAGCTGGAGATCGGCGAAGGCACCGCTATAAAATATAATGTATAATGTACTCAAGAGTGTAAAGCTGATCATAGACTATGCAATTTTCAGGTTGCAGGAAAGAAAACCTCTCGATTGCCCCATCAACACAGTCAGTGTTGATGGGAGAATACCTCCCACAGAGCTTTTGTGTTTTCCCAGCAGGGGGATGCAGAAGCTGTCTCTGCTGGGAGAAAACAGTGATTATTGTTAGCGGCTAATAATTGCATGACAAAAATACGACATGCTGGTTGTACCCAAGTTGTACAACAACCTAACTGGGTACAATCAGCCAGCCTGATGGTTTAAATCTCAGTCGGTCACTGCTGAACCAGCCGAGATTCAAACCACCTATGGCCGGTTTTAATCATTGCAGCAAATTGACTCAATCCATTAACATTAGAGATCGACAGATTATCGGTGAGGCTGATTATCAGCAGCTGATATTCACTTTTTTTTAAAGTATCGGGCACAAATGTACCCGATATTACCGATATTGCTTCAAGGGGTTTTACCGGAGTGATGCCTGCTGCATGCATCACCCCAGTACCGTTCTTTAGAGCGGACGGGCAGCTTTATTGTAATAAGAACCGATGCGGCTCAGCATCCGCTCGGCTGTTATTACAAGCAGCGGGAACGGAACGTTCCCCTCCCTCCCGCCGCTCGCCCGGGTTCTCCCGTCTCATCGGGAGGCCAGAGCAACCAGCTTGCACATTCGCCGGCTGGCCGAAGACCCGAACAAATTCGATGCTTCGTTGGGGTCTCGGATCTAGTAATCCGGCAGCGATGTCATGACGTCACTTCCCGGATTACTGGCATCTTAAAGGCCCCATTTTTAAAAAATATAAAGTATTCAAAAACGATGATCTTGACATTTTGACTACTTTTAAGTGCAGAGGAGGGGTCCCTCCATAAAGAGTACCTGTCACTGTCTATTCCTGACACAAGGGATGTTTACATTCCTTGTGACAGCAATAACAGTGATAAAAAAAAAAAAAAAAGTGTACCACCCAAAAATGGAACTTCTGCTTTTCTGAATCCCCCCCCCTCCGGTGTCACATTTGGCATCTTTCAGGTGGGAGGGGGAAGCAGATACCTGTATAATCCAAGTATTTGCTCCCACTTCCGGGTATAGATAGCTGCAGTATCCGCGGATATCTATGCCATATCCGGCGCCTCCACCTTCCCCCACCCGCTGTCTTCTGGGAGACACACAGGTCCCAGAAGACAGCAAGAACCAGTGGGGTCGCGACTTGCGCATGCGCAGTAGGGAACCAGGCTGTAAAGCCGCAAGGCTTTACTTTCTGATTCCCTTACCAAAGATAGCAGCGCATCCACCTGAGAGCCGAGGGACAGATCGGCTTCGGGTGCCAACATCTCGGACGCTCCAGACAGGTAAGTGTCCATATTTTAAAAGTCAGCAGCTGCAAACTTTAAAAAAAAAAATTGGCGGAACTCCTCTTTAAGTGTACAGAATATTGGCATACAATATCAGCTATCGGCCTGAGAGGTGGCCGAAATATCGGTATCGTATCGGCACCAAAAAAACTATATTGGTCGATCCCTAATTAACATCATCAAAAGATGGATATTTTTTAAACTAGTGCAGGCTGAAGATTAGGTTATATTTTCGCAATAACCTGATGCAGAAATGAAACACAAATTCCATACACTGTAATATTTGTCTTGAAAGAGAAGAAAAAGAATGAACCAAGCTCAACATTTTAGTACAAAGTAAAAAAAGCAGAAATACATTAGCTGCCTGTGAGAGATTAAAATGCAAATAAAAAAATGTAGTGAAGGAAAGAGGAAAACTTTATAAATACTGTATCTTACTTTTTCCAAACCTGGTACTTTTTGTATGTGCCGGAGATTATCTCTTAACCCTTTCATGACTAAGCCTATTTTTGGAATTTGGTGTTTACAAGTTAAAATCTGTATTTTTTGCTAGGAAATTACTTAGAGTTCCCAAACATTATATATATATATTTTTTAGCAGAGAATCTAGAGAATAAAATGGAGATTGTTGCAATAGTTTATATCACACGGTATTTGTGCAGAGGTGTTTTAAACGCAAATTTTTGGAAAAGGGACACTTTCATGAATTTTAAAAAATCCAAACAGTAAAGTTACCCCAATTTTTTTCTATAATGTGAAAGATGATGTTACGCCGAGTAAATAGATACCAAACATGTCACGCTTTATAATTGCACGCACTCGTGGAATGGCGACAAACTACGGTACCTAAGAATTTCCATAGGCGACGCTTTAAATTTTTTTTTTTTACGGTTACCAGGTTTGAGTTACAGAGGAGGTCTAGGGCTAGAATTATTGCTCTCACTCTGACGATCGCGGCAATACCTCCCATGTGCGATTTGAACACCGTTTACATATGCGGGTGCGACTTCCGTATGCGTTTTCTTCTTACTACTTATTACTTAATACTTTATAAATTGTGTTTAAAAAATTTTTTTTTTTTTTTTTTTACTTTTATTGCTGTCACAAGGAATGTAAACATCCCTTGTGACAGTAATAGGTGGTGACAGGTACTCTTTATGGAGGGATCGGGGATCTAAAAGACCTCCGATCCCTCCTTTGCACTTCAAAGTATTCAGATCGCCGAAAACGGCGATTCTGAATACTGTATATTTTTTTTTAAAACCGGCGCCATTGGCAGCCGAGTAAACGGGAAGTGACGTCATGACGTCGCTTCCGCGTTTACAATGAGAAGGCTGGAACGAAGCCGCCCACAGCTTCGTTCCAGCCCGCCCCCAGCCGCTGAAGGCAGCCGATTGGACACCGGGCCTCCCGATCGCACGGGAGGCCCGGTAAGAGCGGCGGGAGGCGGCGGGAGGCGGCAGGATGTCCCCTCCCGCTCCTCCGGTATAACAGCCGAGCGGCTTTTAGCCGCATCGGCTGCTATACTGGGATAGCCGATCGCCCGCTGTAAACAACGGTACCGGGATGATGCCTGCAGCTGCGGGCATTATCCCAGTATTACCCCGGAAAGCCGAGTACGCATATCTGCGTACGGTCGGCGGGAAGGGGTAAATAAACGTAAACCCTAAATGAATTACATTTGCAGCCCCTTCCATGAGCGGGGTCAGTTCCAGGGCCTTCCAGTCCCATAAAAAAAAGTAGAAGAAGAAGAAGTAGAAAAGTAGAACATGCTGCATTTTTTTTCTGCTCTGGACTGTACTGGAACATGGTAAAACACATTAAAAACACACCGGAATGCATCAAAAATGCACCGGACCCAAGAAAAAAGAAGAAAAAAAAAGCATCTGGAATGCATCCAGAAATGCATCAAATACACACATGCAGAAACGCATCCAGAACGTATCTGGAGTGCGTTTTTGTGGTGTGAACTGGCTCTGAAAGCAAAATTTTGGGTTGTCCACAGAAAACGAAAAAATGCTAGTTTTAGTGACCTGGGGGTCCCCAAGGTATTCCCGTAATTTTAAAGGATTTCCTCTCACTTCCTGTTTGGCTATGGGACAGGAAGTGAAGGGAAATCTCTGAAATGGGACACAGATAGGGAAAAAAAAAAAAAAAATCTGACAACCCTCCCTTGCTTTATTCAAAATTAAAAGAAAAAAAGTTTAGCCTATAGCTCCAATTGAAAAGCAAGATAAAAACACTGATATTGTGCTGTGCACTGTCCTGGTGCACTACAGTAAGATCACTTTAGCATACATATCTCACAGCATCGACACTGCATAGGACACTTCCTAGTTCAGCGTCTCCTGGCTTCACCACCAGTACAGTGCACAGCATTATACGAGTGTTTATCTCCAGCATTTTTTGGTTATGTACATTAGATCAATTGTACTACCCAAGGACTAATGCAGAGCAAAGACTGAAATAATACTGCAGCGACTTTCTATTACATTATCAGCGTCCAGCACCAACAAATCTGTACTGATAGGTGTAGAACTCACTGTCTTTATGAACTCCATGTAGTTGGCATCCTTTGCATAAGAGCCATACTCATTCTCCACCTGGACAGCGATTATCACTCCTCCCCTGGTGTACTGCAGAAAATAAAACGTGACAGATTAGGTCAGGGGTGTCCAATCCGCGGCCCGGGAAAGTACAACATGTGTGAAGCTGTGTTCATTTAGTCGACTAAAATATTTTCATTTTCTAAATTAATACTATTTTCATTGACTAAATTAATACTATTTTAGTCGACCAAATTAATACTATTCTATTCGACTTAATACTATTTTAGTCGACTAAATTAATACTATTTTAGTCTACTAAAATATGACTAAAACTCAAACAATTGAGAAGACTAAAATACAACTAAAACTAAAATGGCATTTTAGTCAAAAGACTATGACTAAAACTAAGTTGAAATTTGACATCAAAATTAGCACTGCACTACCACATAAGAATAAGTAGAGAGCATTTACTAAGCTGCTAAAAGAAGAAAAAAAAAATAAGAAAAAGGCTTTTCTTATTTTGTGTCTTAATATTTAATGTTGGTAATATATTCAGGTAATACCCTGTTTCCCCCGAAAATAAGACCTAGCGCGATGGTCGGTGATGGCTGCAATATAAGCCCTACCCCCCAAATAAACCCTAGTTAAAGTCCTTGTAGGTCTTATTTTCAGGGTAGGGCTTATTTTTGGGGAAACAGGGTAGGGCTTATTTGGGGAGTAGGGCTTATATTGCAGCCATCACCGACAATCACGCTAGGTCTTATTTTCGGGGAAACAGGGTATTTGCAATGTCATTACAGCCAATAGAGTTTACAGTTTTTTTTTGTTTTTTTTTATATTTTTAAGTTGTACTTCTGTTTGTCAAAAAGCAAGATTTTTGTTTGTTTATGAAACCTTTTTTATTTATTTATTAATTTATTAACGGCTAAATCTGTGTCTGTAATGCATGTTCAACTCTTCATACCAGAAATAATAACATTTTATTTGATTTTTACTCCAGGAGTATATAATGAGTTTGTCAATTCTAAAGAAATGCTTAAATAATACATTACACAATTTAACTAAACCCGTTCAATTTTAGTCGGCTAAAATGTACTGGAGATTTTAGTCGACTAAAATATGACTAAAACAAAAACAATTCAGATGACTATAATACGACTGAAACTAAAATGGCATTTTAGTCAAAAGACTATGACTATAACTAAATTGAAATTTGACGTCAAAATTAACACCGGTTTAATTACTTGCCGACCAGCCGCCGTCATTATACGGCGGCAGGTTGGCTCCCCTGCGGGAATTGCCATAGCTGTACGGCAGCCGCTTTAAAAAGTATAGGGGGCGTGCGCGCCCGCCGTGCGACCCTGGAGCCAATGTGCGTGGGCGGCCACCCACGATCGCTCCTCAGAGAGCCAGAACGGGGATCTGTGAATGTAGACAGATCCCCGTTCTGACAGGGAAGTAGAGAGAGATCTGCTGTTCCTAGTGATCAGGAACAGTGATGTCTCTGTACTCCCAGTCAGTCCCCTTCCCCCACAGTTAGAAACACCTCCCAGGGAAAACATTTAACCCCTTGATCGCCCCCTAGTGTTAACCCCTTCTCTGCCAGTGACGTGTATACAGTAATCAGTGGCTATTTTTAGCTCTGATCGCTGTAATGATGGGGCACTATTCCTCTCACTGATACCAATACTGGAGCACTATTCCTCCCACTAATACCAATGATGGGGCGCTATTCCTCCCACTAACAATTACCAATGATGGGGCACTATTCCTCCCACTAATACCAATGATGGGGCACTATTCCTCCCACTAATACCAATGATGGGGCACTAGTCCACCCACTTAGGGGTTGATGGATATAGTTTTTTCAGTGCCGATACAATACCGATATTTTGGCCACTACTCAGGCTGATAGCCGATATTATGTGCCGATATTCTGCAAAAAAATAAATAATTTTTACACTGTCCTTTTACATTTTTTTTTCTTTTATCACTGTTATTGCTGTCACAAGGAATGTAAACATCCCTGTTGACAGGAATAGACAGTGACAGGTACTCTTTATGGAGGGATCGGGGGTCTCTAAGACCCCAAACCCCTCCTCTGCACTTGAAAGTATTCAAAACGTCAAGATCAGCTTTTTGGAATACTTTATTTTTTAAAACTGGCGCCTTCTTTAAGATGTCAGTAATCCGGGAAGTGATGTCATGACATTGCTTCCAGATTACTAAATGCAAGACCCCAACAAAGCATCAGCTTTGTTGGGGTCTTCGGCCGCCGGCTGGTTGCTCGGGCCTCCCGGTGGAACAGGTGAGCGCGAAAGAGCCCGGGCGAGAGGCAGAAGGCGGCGGAAAGGGGGGACATCCCCTCCCGCTGCTTTTAATAACAGCCGAGCGGCTGCTGAGCTGCATCGGTTGTTATAATAAAGCTGACCATCCGCTCTAAAGAATGGCACCGGGGTGATGCCTGCAGCTGCAAGCATCACCCCGTATAACCCCTTGAAGAAATATCGGTAATATCAATCAGTTTTGTGACCGATACTGATACATCTAAAAAAAGTGAATATCGGCCGCCGATAATCGGTCGATCCCTACTCCCACTGACACCAATGATGGGGCACTATTCCTCCCACTGTCACCAATGATGGGGCACTATTTCTCCCACTAATACTAATGATGGGGCACTATTCCTCCCACTGATAGCAATGATGGGGCACTATTCCTCCCACTGATAGCAATGATGGGGCACTATTCCTCCCACTAATACTAATGATGGGGCACTATTCCTTCCACTGATACCAATGATGGGGTACTATTCCTTCCACTGATACTAATGATGGGGTACTATTCCTTCCACTGATACCAATGATGGGGCACTATTCCTCCCACTGACACCAATGATGGGGCTCTATTCCTCCCACTGTCACTTAGAATAGGGCACTATTCCTCCCACTGATACCAATGATGGGGCACTATTCCTTCCATGGATACCAATGATGGGGCACTATTTCTCCCACCGATACCAATGATGGGGCACTATTCCTTCCATGGATACCAATGATGGGGCACTATTTCTCCTACCGATACCAATGATGGGGCACTAGTCCTCCCACTGATACCTATGATGGGGCACTATTCCTCCTACTAACACCAATGATAGGATTACTCCTCCTACTGACCACAGGCGTTAAGTAATTTTTTGACTCTCACTGACCATCAAGCCTGAGGCATTGCTCCCGATAACGTTGGGATATTTTCTACCCCCACCGGTCCCTCTAAAGTCTGAAGGACACTAAACTGGCCCTTCATTTAGAAAGTTTTGAGACCCCTGCTGTATGCAAATACATCAAATCTATTATAAAAGCCTGCACACATGAATCACTTGCTTTCCCTTCTAATCATTTCTTAAAAGCGAACTTCATTAATTGCCATAAATAGGTCTGGAGATGTTTAAAGCGTGTAGTCAGCTCTCTGGTGTACCACATGCAACATCTGGGTTCCTATGAAGGATAAAAGGAGGGGAAAGACAGGTCCCCCTCATCAGTGCCTAAGACTTTAAGCTGAGAGGAGTCTAAACTGCTTTCAGATATGAGTATCTAAAGTTTTCCTGAAGAAGCGAGTGTTGTCTCGTGAAACACGTCAAATTATTTGGATACCATGTCTAAGTATTCCATATCTACGGATCATTAATCGTGTTGTAAATTATGCAATTGTGTATTTTTTTGTGCACCGTCTTTGGATTTTTAATATGATATACATATTTTAAGATATGTCCTTTAAATAATATTATATCTTTTTTTTACTTATTTTGGTGTGTCTCTCAAAGTCCCTTAGGCAATGTTTTTCTATGTACAGTAAATCCTTGGATTGCGAGCTCAGTTTGTTCCAGAAACATGCTTGGAATCCAAAGCACTTGTATATCAAAGCGGATTTCCCCATAAAAAATAATGGAAACTCAAATGATTTGTTCCACAACCATTTATTCATAGGTCCTTCAGTTTATAGTCCATAAAAAAAAAAAAAGATTATAGCCATGTGACCAGGTTGTGTAACCATAAAATGTCCATCCACAAATGGAAGCATCCACAAGGGGATTAGAAGCAAAATCCAGCAGGAGCTCCAGAGTATAAAAGAGAAGAGAGGCGTCTCTAAGTGTAGCAACATGGTTACATTTAATGAAGGTGCAACATTTAGCAACTCACATGGTTGATGATTAAAAGAGGCACATCTAAGTATGCAGGCATCAGGGGTAAAGATGTCCACATAGCACATCCTCCACACCACCGCCTCTCACCGCTGTCAGTCTGCAAACATGACCGGGAAGACTACCCTGCAGGACAGCGATCTGAAAGTGAGGCTTGAACCGCTCATGGAACGCAGCGTGGAAGGGAGGACATCGATGGCGGTGCGGGGGATGGTCTATGTGGACAGCTTTACCCCGGATCTCCGCATACTTAGATGTGCCTGTTTTAACCGCTTGCTGACCAGCGCACGCCGATTTACGTCGGCAGAATGGCACTGGTGGGCAAAAGGGCAAACAGGTACGTCCCCTTCAAGAAGCGGTGCTGCCACATTCTCTGTGACCGCGGGTCACGCGGACTCGATGTCCGCCAGGTGCCCGCGATCGTGTCACGGAGAGGTAGAACGGGGAGATGCTTTTGTAGACAAAGCATTTCCCCGTTCTGCCTAGTGACAGGACAGAGATCACTGTCGTGTGTTGAAGCCCCCCCCACAATTAGAATCACTACCTAAGACACACTTAACCCCTTCACTGCCCCCTAGTGGTTAACCCCTTCACTGCCAGTGTCATTTACACAGTAATCAGTGCATTTTTATAGCACTGATCGCTGTATAAATGTGAATGGTCCCAAAATAGTGTCAAAAATTTCTGATGTGTCCGCCATAATGTTGCAGTCCCGATAAAAATTGCAGATCCTCGCCATTACTAATAAAAAAAAAAAATTATAATAAAAATGCCATAAAACTATCCCCTATTTTGTAGACTCTATAAATTTTGCGCAAACCAATCAATATAAGCTTATTGTGATTTTTTTTTTAACCAAAAATATGTAGAAGAATACATATCGGCCTAAACTGAGGAAAAATATAGTTATTTTATATATTTTTGGGGGATATTTATTATAGCAAAAAGTTAAAAATATTGCTTTTTTTTCAAAATTGTCAATTTTTTTGTTTATAGTGCAAAAAATAAAAACCGCAGAGGTGATCAAATACCACCAAAAGAAAGCTCTATTTGTGGGAAAAAAAGGATGTCAATTTTGTTTGGGTGCAACGTCGCACGACCGCGCAATTGTCAGTTAAAGCGACGCAGTGCCGAATCGCAAAAAGTGCTCTGGTCAGGAAGGGGGTAGAATCTTCCGGGGCTGAAGCGGTTAATCATCAATCATGTGAGTTGCTAAATGTTGTATCTTCATTAAATGTAACCATGTTGCTACACTTAGAGGCGCCTCTCTTCTCTTTTATACTCAGTTGTGACATTACGCTACTCTTATATCAAGACATCGCTTGTATATCAAGTCGAAATGTATTTAAAAATTTTGCTTGTCTTGCAAAACACTCTCGAACCAAGTTACTCTCAAATCAAGGTTTTACTGTATATAAGAATCTGAACTGAACATAGAGATCCTTGGGGATAAAGGGCAGTAAGATCATAGACGGCTTGCTTTGACCTCTGGTTGAGTTGCATGGTTGACTGAAACAGCAAACAAAGTGTGTTGCCTGTGGTGCTGTAGAACAATCAAAAAGAGAAAAAAAAAATACTTTCTCTTTAATTTTTCTTCTCTTGGATATTTTGGTCCCTCCTGCTAGTAGTGACCTAGCAGCTTGCCAGTCTTCTAAATACACAGCAGGAGGAGCACAGAAGAGAGAACAAAGTAATGAGCCCCCACTTTAATGACTTTATTGCTTCACTTTTGAACTTTTAGCATTAATTGTTCCACAGTGCCTGCAGCTACAGAGGTCAGCGTGGGCTTGTTTTTAAAGCTCATTTAGAATAGAAGAATGTCCATAGCCTGGTCACAGTTTTACTTTAAAGGTCAATTCCACTTGAAACTGATGTTTATCTGCTGCTTGGCGCTATTGTTTGTAGGTTTAATCACACTCGTATATCTGTCATGAACCCAACAGTAGGACAATCATATCTCAGACCAGTGGCGTCGCTAGGGGGTGGCTTTTGGGGCTATAGCCCCGAACCTGGGGCCCATAGCCCCGAGTCTCTGCAGGGATCCCCAAGGGGAGGGGAAGCTCTCTGGGTACCCTGAGTTTAAAGGGGAGGCCCACTGGGGACCCTGATGCAAGGGGGAGGCCCTCTGGGGACCCTGATGCAAGGGGGAGGCCCACTGGGGACCCTGATGCAAGGGGGAGGCCCACTGGGGACCCTGATGCAAGGGGGAGGCCCTCTGGGGACCCTGATGCAAGGGGGAGGCTCTCTGGGGACCCTGATGCAAAGGGGGGGCTCTCTGGGGACCCTGACGCAAAGGGGGGGCTCTCTGGGGACCCTGATGTAAGTGGGAGGCTCTCTGGGGACCCTGATGTAATTGGGAGGCTCTCTAGGGACCCTGATGTAAGTGGGGGGCCCTCTGGGGATATACACACACGTATATTACATGTGTATGCCTGCCAAGCGTATGACTTTCTTTACTACGCTGCTATGGGCTCTAGCCCCAGATCTTTTGTAGACCTAGCAACGCCCCTGTCTCAGACCGTAAGATATTTGTAATTGGTGAAAAAAAACAGTATTGATTTTTTATCCTGTAAACAGGCTGATGTTACACTCACTTGATGTCCAGCCACTGTGGGTATAAGGTGATCAAAATATGCTTCAGTTGCCTCTGAAAAGCCTTTATACGTGGTACGTAGTTGCATGTCCTTGTCTCGTAGTAGCCAGCTGTGAGGAGAAACAATGCCAGAGTGGGACACATGGGGCAACTTGTCTGAGCCAGCAGATTATGGAATGTATGCCACATATGCAGCTGGCAGGTGACGCTGGGACACACAGCTGGGTGTGACCCCCTGTAACCTGCAGTACAGCCTGTATACACTCACCTAGGCAATCCTCCCAGATCCCACTCCGAACATATGTAGGGCCCTGGGCGAAGAATTACCCATAATCCCACATCAGCCGCTATAGTTAGAAAGGTCCTGTATACAATCAGAGAAAGTAATTATTATCAATGGTCAACTTGGAGAGCACTGACATGTTCTGCAGCATAAAGCACCTGTACTGTAGTGCCGCGTACACACGGTCGGAACTTCCGACAACAAGCTTGTTGTCGGAAAATCTGACCGTGTGTAGGCTCCATCAGACATTTACTGTCAGAATTTCCGACAACAAATGTTTGAGAGCTGGTTCTCAAATTTTCCGACAACAAGTTCCGATCGTGTGTACACAATTCCGATGCACAAAATTCCACGCATGCTCGGAATCAAGCAGAAGAGCCGCACTGGCTATTGAACTTCATTTTTCCCACCTCGTCGTACATCTTGTACGTCACCGCGTTCTTGACGTTCGGAATTTCCGACCAACTTTGTGTGACCGTGTGTATGCAAGACAAGTTTGAGCCAACATCCGTTGGAAAAAAATCCACGGTTTTGTTGTCGGAATGTCCGAACGTGTGTATGCGGCATTGGAGTTGAAATTGACTCCATATGATTAAAAGTATACCAAGGTGGATCCTAGACAATATGGCTACTACATACTGTATATTTGGCTCAGACTCAGCTTTCTAAAGCATCCCAGATTGCAAAACAGATTGCAGTTGCCTATGAATGTACCTTCTGACTGCAGAAAGATGTCCATGGAAGAATATTCTGATGTTCATGAAAATACAACACAGATACACTATATTGTCAAAAGTATTGGGACACCTGCAACGCTGTATCCTGGCTTAGGCCGACAAGGCCCAGGCCTAGGGCAGCACGGAAAGAGTCCCCACCGGCTTGCGCGGAAATTTGTGCTTAAAGTAGAACTACAGGCAACACTTTTTTTTTTTTTCATTTTGGATAGAATAAGGGAGGGTTATAGCCCCTGACAGTTTATTTTTTACCATCCCTGTCCCATTGCAGAGATTTCCCTTCACTTCCTGCCCCATAGCCGAACAGGAAGTGAGAGAAATTTATGTAAATTAAGGGAATCCATTGCCCCCCCCCCCCAACTCCCTCAGAACTGGGGTCCCCACTCGAAAAGTTTAGGGCAGGTCTTAAGCAGCAAGGGGTGTGGCCTTGACAGGAAGGGGTGAGTCATAGTTAAATTAGGGGCTGCACGAATTTAGCCAGGCCTAGGGCAGCACAGAACCTAAATACACTACAGGACGCCTGCCTTTACACACACATGGACTTTAATGGCATCCCAGTCTTAGTCCGTAGGGTTCAATATTGAGTTGGCCCACCCTTTGCAGCTATAACGGCTGTCTATGGGAATGTTTGACCATTCTTCCAGAAGCACATTTGTGAGGTCAGGCACTCATGTTGGATGAGAAGGTCTGGCTCACAGTCTCCGCTCTAATTCATCCCAAAGGTGTTCTATCAGGTTGTGGTGTGCAGGCCATTCCCATCGACACACTCCTAAACCTTGTGGACAGCCTTCCCAGAAGAGTTGAAGCTGTTATAGCTGTAAAGGGCGGGCCAACTCAATATTGAACCCTACAGACTAAGACTGGGATACCATTAAAGTTCATGTGCGTGTGAAGGCAAGTGTCCCAATACTTTTGACCATATAGGGTCTACACTGTGTGTGTGTGTATATATATATATATATATATATATATATTAGGGGTGCAACGGATCAAAAAACTCACGGTTCGGATCGTTCCTCGGATCAGGAGTCACGGTTCGGATCATTTTCGGATCAACAAAAAAAAAATCTCCCCCACTGTAATATCCACAATCTCCCTATTGGCAGAGTATTGGCAGAGTATTGCAGGGTATTGGCGGGTATATTGGCAGAGTATTGGGTATATTGGCAGAGTATTGGCGGGTATATTGGCAGAGGATTGGCGGCTATATTGGCAGAGGATTGGGTGTATTGGCAGGGTATGGCACACTATTGGCAGACTATTGGCAGGGTATTGTCAGGGTATGGAAGAGTATTGTCAGGGCATTGCAGAGTATTGTCAGGGCATTGCAGCAGGGTATTGCAGAGTATTTGCAGGGTATTGCAGCAGGGCATTGCAGAGTATTGGCACTGCTGCCATCCGATCTCTCCCTCCACTGTACAGATCAGTACACAGAGGGGAGAGAGGAACTGGAGTCATGACGGAGCGATCACATGCTAAACGGCCGCCGGGTGTACCAAGATGGCCGCCGCTCCGGAGCTAGGTCAAAGCCGCGGCCTTTCCTATGGCCGAGGCCACAGAGCGCTCCGCGGATCGCGGGTGTCCCGTACGGATCAACCTCCGCGAAACGGATCACGGATGATGATCCGTTGCACCCCTAATTTTATATATATATAAAAAACATTCATTATCAGAATAATAAAGCAAACAACCCTGTCTTGTAGTTTGTATTGTATTTACTAAGAAATTTACTTTGTGAGATACTTACAATCACCAATCTGATTTGGGGGCTCACTTGGGGGGGTTGAGCACTGAGCTGAGCGAAGCAACTTTTCTCTCCAATTTGCTCTTCTTTCTTCTCCTTCATTCTGTTTTTACCTCTAGACCCTTTCCTCTCCCTTCTCTTTCTTTTCTCCCCATTTCTCTTTTTTCTGACTATTTCTACATGCTGAATTTACGGAGAATGTTGATCCTTTATTCCTAAAGCCTGGTACACACGGGCCAAATATCGGGTGGTTCAACAGAAACCAGCTGTAATGTGGCCTGTGTGTCCAACAGAAGCCGGCTGAACAGGAGCGGTCCCCCTGTCAGAACAGTCCCCCTGTCAGTGGGGAGATCTCTCTACTAACATTGAATAGTTAGTACAGCGAGCCCCTCAGAGCTCCCCAGTTTTTTTTTTTTGTTCAGCCCACTGGGAAATCTGTCAGTGTGCAGCAGGATTTAAAAGAAAAGTATGGGTAACTAAAGGAAAAAAAAATTATACTCAGCTAGGTGAATGCAGCATCAATCCGATGCTACATCTGTCCCCTGTCAGCTATAAGACTGAGAACTGAGCGATCAAAGACCACTGATCACTCAGTTCTTAGTGTTTCGTGAGCAGAGAAGTGGTGACTACCAGTCTACAGCTCTCTGCTCTGCCCTTCCAGTGCTCATCGGAGCAATGGGCTGTGGAGGTAGCTGGAGAGGCTGTCTCAGGCTCTCGGTGGAACGCCGAAAGGCTGAGCCAGCTGCTGATCCAGGCTTCTGGGTGGATCTGACCATTAAGAGCTTTGGCTATACTTCTCCTTTAATTCCGCGTACATACGGTCGGACTTTCCAATGGGAAATGTTCGATGTGAGCTTGTTGTCGGAAAGTCCGGTTGTGTGTATGCTCCATCGAACATTTGCTGTTGGAATTTCCGGAATTTCCAAATGTTTGAGAGCAGTTTCTCAAATTTTCCGTCAGCTTCACTTTTTGTCGGAAAGTCCGAGCGTGTGTACACAAGTCCGTCGCACAAAAGCTCACGCATGCTCGGAATAAAGCAGAAGGAGCCGCACTGGCTGTTGAACTTCCTTTTTCTCAGCGTGTCATACGTCACCGCGTTCTCACGTTTGGAATTTCTGACATTTGTCTGACCGTGTGTATGCAAGACAAGCTTAAGCCAACATCCTTCGGAAAAAAATCCACGGTTTTGTTGTCGGAAATTCCGATCGTGTGTACGCGGCATAAGACTAATGCATAACCTGTATGTAATTTTGTCCGCTATTTACTAATGTTGGCAATTCACCAGATTGTGTTATATTGCTTTGTTATGGTGGATAATTCCCCATTTTGCTATGGTCCGGATACTCATTTGTACCCGATTTTGTTTTCAGTTTTAATTTCAGTAATACTTATTGAAATTTTCATTGTGGTCACAAACATCCACATATTACTACAGCTACTACGGATGGCTTCGATGTGTCACATTACCAAATATCCAGGTTCCCAGTGAAGTCAAACTTTCCCCTCTGTGGCTCATGAAGGTTCCAGGGAACATACCTGGGAGGAGATAAGAAAAAAACATTTCAAAGGGCATGTCAACCAGTCTAAGATGAGCTAACAAAAGCTTGCATGAAACTGACCAGTATGGAGAAGTCAGAAGCTGTAGCTTCACAAAGTCACCAGGAAAGCTCTACAATAGATTTCCTCATTGCCTTATCCAGTACTAGTTCTGGGTCAACGGCTCAGAGTACTGAAGAACAAGGGTCAGCGTATCAGCCAGGACAGTAGCATCTTCAGAAGGAACGGATGTGATCGAGGCGTTGGGTTTGAACCTGCTGTTTATATTTCACTCCTGGACCCTTTTTATTCATCGTCTTCAAAAAAATGAATGTTTGATGATTGTGACAATTTGAGTCCTCTCGAGTATACACACTGTGTGAGCCCTGGAGAAGAGGCAAACCTGTGTACTCCTGAAACGCGTTGTTTTTTTTTTTTTTTTAAATATTGTTGGGTTAAAGCGGAATTCCACACAAAAATGGAACTTCCGCTTTTCGGAACCCCCCCCCCCTCCGGTGTCACATTTGGCACCTTTCAGGGGGGAGGGGGGTGCAGATACCCGTCTAAGACAGGTATTTGCACCCACTTCCGGCATAGACTCTCATGGGAGTCTACGCCTCTTCCTGTCCCTCCGCGCTGTCTCCTGGGAAACACACAGCTCCCAGGAGAGAGCGGGGACCACTTGGGACGCGCAGCGCGACTCGCGCATGCGCAGTAGGGAACCGGGAAGTGAAGCCGCAACGCTTCACTTCCTGATTCCCTCACCTAGGATGGCGGCGGCAGCTGTCGAGAACCGAGCGGGTTCTCGGCTTCGCCTGCCGACATCGCTGGACTCTGGGACAGGTAAGTGGCCTTGTATTAAAAGTCAGCAGCTGCAGTATTTGTAGCTGCTGGCTTTTAATATTTTTTTTTTTTAGATGATGTAGGTGGACCCCCGCTTTAATGAACACCATCACTATAAGATTTTGGATTGGAGCTCTCAAGTAGCATTTTCACATGCAGAAGTCAGCATTGACAGGCTCCATGTTTTTTCCTCATCACAACCCTATATTTACTGAACCACATTTATATTAAAGTCTAGGCAGTATTAATAAGGGAATTCAGCAGAACCACTTGAAGCCTAATGCCTCGTACACACGATCGGATTGTTGGCCAACAAAACCGTGGAATTTTGTCCGAAGGGCGTTGGCTCAAACTTGTCTTGCATCCACACGGTCACACAAATGTTGGCCAACAATTACGAATGTAGTGACGTACTACGTGGTTTTTCAGCTCTTTAGCGCCACCCTTTGGGCTCCTTCTGCTAATTTCGTGTTAATAGAAGTTTGGAGAGTGTTGATTCGCGCTTTTCTTTTCGCGTTTTTCATTTAGTGCTTTTTAGTTCACGCTTTTCATTTTGTGCTGTATACACACGATCGGAAAATCCGACAACACACATTTGTTGGCGGAAAATTTGAAAACCTGCTAGCCAACATTTGTCCGATGAAGCATACACACGGTCGGATTGTCCGCCAACAGCCTGACATCTAACATTTCCTTTCGGAAAGTCAGATCGTGTGTACGGGGCTTAAGGCTAGGGCCAGACTATTGGGGGTCCTGCGTGCCGCGTTTGTGAGGTGCACAGCAGCCTATTCATTTGGATGGGCTGCTGTACTTGAGGGAAACACAGGAAAGAGATCCCAGAGCCTACTCCAAAATGCACCTGCAGGGCAGCCGCACAGAACTGCATAGTGCTGCGACATTATGCGGTTTCACGTACCCCAAAACACACTTTGTTTTCATATGTGTGGAGGTGCCATTAAGAGTTAAAGGAGAGGTCCAGTGTGAGCTTGTTTGGCTGGGCTTCTTCGTACACTCGGCAGGAAGGGGTTAATTTTCTTTTTTTAGGCTAGGAACATTTTCAGCACATAAAATAATACCAGTTGATCTTCCAGAAATGTCACTTCCTGGTAGCTGAACTGAAATCACAAACAGTGTTATCTTCCTCCTCAGCTATCTTCTGTAAACTACAAATTCCTCTGCCCCCATGTAAGGGAGATGAAGATGTGTTTGCTGTGGCTCCCCCATAAATACAGTGCAGTAAGCAAGTGTTGCCATCCCGGGACAGGATGAGTGTCACTGGTGTAGCAAAATCCCGAGCCTCTCTAGGCCCAATGGTGACCTCCAGGGTTAGGGGCAGCTGACATCCTTCAGTGTAGAGTGAGTTATGAGGCATGGTGGGTGTAATGCAAGGTAGATTGATGGGCGCCAGACATTTCTTGAATGCAAAGAGATTTATTGTCTCTTAAACAAAACTGTGGGAGAGAGGGTTAGGGCCAGGACACCCTTAAGTAGATGCAATGTTAATTGGCAGACTCCGAGACTTCTATAGGCAGACAGCCATGCAGGGAAAGGTATCCAGCCAGACACCACATCTGTATGAGTAGGAACGATGTCTCCTATGGCAACAGTCTTGTAACAGTTTATAACAAAGGTTGCAATGAACTCTTTCACTTCTTCTACAATCTCCTAGTGTAGAACTTCACTCCACTGAGCTCTTAGTCTTTCACTAGACTTCCTGATCCACTGGATCCCCTGCACTTCTCCAATCTAGCACTCAGTATCTTCCTCAAGCGTTACCCCCACTTCACTGCTAGGTCTCTGGTTTGGCACTCACAGATACTCCTCAAGCTTCACCCCTGCTGACACGTTAGGTCCCTGGCTTGGCACTCCACAAGTGTCACCTCTGCTGCCCCGCTTGGTCCCTGACCTGGCACTTGCTGATGCTTTCCCTCTTCTTCACCGTCCCCGGTTGGCGAGAAGTCTGCTCTGGTACTGGCCTCAGCTTACTCACAATGGTCTCCAGTAACAAGGTGGATAGTCCCTTAGTGGTGACAGCTTCCCCTCTACCTCCGACCACGACTGGTTCCCCGGCCGGCGGAACCATTATTCTGGATGGACTACAAGAATGCAGTCCCAACCCTACGCTGCTTCTTGCTTCTGGATAGGCCCTCAGACAGCCTAGCAGCCAGACATCCCCCCGGAATAGGCCTTAGGTTTCTGGCCTAGCAGTCCGGCATTACAACACACGTCCACCCAGACTGACGTTTAGGTGGTACAGAACCCCGATCACCTGACTCCACACAAATAAATAGGCTCTCCCAGCAGGCCAAGGGACCCAAGAAAATCCCTGCCCATTGGCTGAGACACCCCATTCATTCTAATCTGTCCTTGTAATGCCCTTGTCTTATCTAATGTCACCAGATATTGGGGCCATCTAGTGACAGAAGAGAGAAGTGCAGCAATTCCAGAATTAGGGTGAAGTCAACTGACTTCCTATCAATTGGCCAGGGCAACTATCACTTGGCAAATAAATTTAATAGCAACCCCACCTAAACATCAGGGTGCTACACTGGCAAGATAAAAAAAAAAACAAATGCAGCTACCACAAAGGATGGAAAAGGACCTGGGGGTCCTAGGAGATGACAGGCCATCAAAGTACCTGTCACCACCCATCAGAGTACCTGTCACTACACTGGGGGGAGAACCTCTGGGGGAATCTAGGATGGAAAAGGACCTGGGGGTCCTAGTAGATGATAGGCTCAGCAATGGCATGCAATGCCAAGCTGCTGCTAACAAAGCAAACACAATATTGGCATTAAAAAGGGGATCAACTCCAGAGATAAAATGATAATTCTCCCGTTCTACAAGACTCTGGTCTGGCCGCATCTAGAGTATACTGTCCAGTTCTGGGCACCAGTCCTCAGGAAGGATGTACTGGAAATGAAGTGAGTACAAAGAAGGGCAACAAAGCTAATAAAGGGTCTGGAGGATATTAGTTATGAGGAAAGGTTGTGAGCACTGAACTTATTCTCTCTGGAGAAGAGACGCTTGAGAGGGGATATGATTTCAATATACAAATACCGTACTGGTGACCCCACAATAGGGATAAAACTTTTTCGCGGAAGGGAGTTTAACAAGACTCGTGGCCACTCATTAAAATTAGAAGAAAAGAGGTTTAACCTTAAACTACGTAGAGGGTTCTTTACTGTAAGAGCGGCAAGTATGTGGAATTCCCTTCCACAGGCGGTGGTCTCAGCGGGGAGCATCGATAGTTTCCAGAAACTTTTAGATGAGCACCTGAATGACCGCAACATACAGGGATATACAATGTAATACTGACACATAATCACACATAGGTTGGACTTGATGGACTTGTGTCTTTTTTCAACCTCACCTACTATGTAACTATGTAACCACATCTAAGGACCGCTAAGCTGCAATATATAACATTTTTGTTTTGGTGAATAGATTGGCTTTAAGGGGTCTCATTTTCACAGCTAGTGTCTAAATGTGTTTAATTTGCAGAATACAGCAGAAGGAATGAGACTCCCTTGCTTGCATTTATAATAGGGTGAGGCAGAGACCGTAAGTCAGCCAGTAATAGCTGTGAGATGTAACATGCCACAGGGTGCCATGAAAGGATAATGGGTCTGTGTTTTCACTTTAGTTGAATTAAAGTTTATTGAATTAAAAAAAGAATTATGCAGTTTAAACGTCAGCCCAGAATCTGACCCTTTAACAAATCAATAACAGTCCTTCATCAGTTTACAGGACGTACGTAGTGAGAACATTGAGGCCGCAAGCCTTCATCTTCAGCATGCGATCCTTCCAGTATTCTTTAGGGACTCGAAAATAGTGCATGGAGCCTCCCAGAATCCTCAGCGGCTCCCCCTCCAGCATAAACTGACCGTTCTCTGCTTGGAGACCTCGGTGTCGAGTCCACATCCTCAGTGAAAAGGAATTTTGCAACCTGCAGACAAGAGGAAAATGACATTAGCAGTGTACATAACACTCCATTCTTCTCAAGACCTCCTACTCTCAAGCTCTCTCGTCTCCTCCTCTCATGCTCGTCTCCAGGATTTCTCCAGAGCCTCTCCCATCCTCTGGAACTCGCTACCTCCACCCGTCCGGCTAGCCCCTACTCTTGCTACCTTCAGGCGATCCCTGAAAACTCATCTCTTCAGAAAAGCCCGTAACGTCTCCAACTAATCTCCTACCACTTCCATCAGCTCATTCCCCACAGTTACAACCTTTTGAACCACCTGCCCCACCCTATTAGATTGTAAGCTCTTCTGAGCAGGGCCCTCTTAATCCTCTTGCATTTTATTGTATTGTAACTGTATTGTCCTTTTATATTGTAAAGCGCTGCGTAAACTGTTGGCGCTGTATAAATCCTATATAATAATATAATAATAATAATACATTTGTGGACGGCTTTAATCAAAGTTACATCCCAGATCAAGGCTGTGGCTTCAGTTTCAGTATTCCTAACCATGGATCTCCATTCCCTCCACTTCTCCACTTGTCCCATGCAAGTACCTCAGTGGCCAATGACAGCACTGTCACCAATTAAGGGCGAAGGTGGGTGGGCAGGTGAGTAAATGAAGAAATGTCAATGACATTTGATCAACATGACAACATGCTAACCATAATTCTTAAAATGAGAGGTCAGCAATGGCAGCCTACATGTACCTTTAGTAACCGTCACCAGGAAGTAAAGACATACGATCCAATGAGAGCGCCAAACAAATCCCCAGGAGTCCAGGGTAAATTTAATGAGTAGATTGATTCATAGCAGGATAGTAGAATCCTTAACCCGACGCGTTTACAAGAGGTACTCCTTCCTCAGGGGTATGCAGGATATCCTGTATACCCCTGAGGAAGGAGTACCTCTTGTAGACTCCGAAACGCATCGGGTGAAGGATTCAACTCACTGTCATCTATTTTGACTACTTGCGATATCAGTTATGGTTGATATGTACGCGTCATGATTCATGTTTTTATCTTTGTATTCTCTAACTAAATATATGACTATCTTTATATAATTTTTTGAATACTATTTGAGTGCCGCTAAAGTCCTACCCCAAGGGGAACTCCTTTCTTATTGCATTTGTCTATTTGGATGTTGGCACTGCGACACAATAACTGCTATCTCTCTCATAGCAGGATAGTCAACGCGTTTCAAGGCCCAATCCATCAGGCCCAAGGCCCAATCCATCAGCTCCATCTGGGCTGAATATAACACAGACTCTTGCAGCCCAAGTGCAGCTCAGACTTCCTCCAGTAAATACAAGGTCTTCAGCACTTTGAATCAAAGATCTTGTCTTGCACTTATGTGGGATGAAGTGATTTGGCAGGTCATTGACTCAAAGTACTGAAGACAATGAAACTGCATGACCGCCACCAAACTAGTATTCTCTGGAGGAAGTCTGAGCTCTGCTGCACTGGGGCTGCAAGGGGCTAAAACCAAGTTTTATTCAGCCCTAAAGAAGGGTGAGTGTATTTGGCCCTCAAAGCGCGTCGGCTCTTTTCTGCTATGAATTAATCTCATCATTAACTGCTTGCCGACCAGCAGCCGTTATTATACTGTTCTGAGAGGAGTGACAGATCGTGAGCTCCTAATAGCTAGGAACCACGATCCATCACTTCCTCTAGGTCAGTCCCCTTCCCCTTCAGTTAGAAACACACCCAGGGAACACAGTTAACCCCTTGATCACCCCCTAGTGTTAACCCCTTTTCCTGCCAGTGCCATTTTTACAGTAATCGGTGCATTTTTATAGCACCGATCGCTGTATAAATGCCAATGGTCCCTAAAATGTGTCAAAATTGTCCGATGTGTCCGACATAATGTCGCAGTCCTGATAAAAATCGCAGATCGCCGCCATTACTAGTAAAAAAATAATAATAAAAATGCTATAAATCTATCCATTTTGTAGACGCTATAACTTTTGCGCAAACCAATCAATATACGCTTATTACAATTTTTTTTTTACCAAAAATATGAATAATACATATCGGTCTAAACTGAGGAAAAATTCGCTTTTTAAAAAAAAAAAAAAAGGGGATATTTATTATAGCAAAAAGTACAAAATATTGTGTTTTTTTCAAAATTGTTTCAAAATTAAGACATTTTATTTTTTACATTGTATTAATTGGATTTGTATTATAGCAGAAAGTAACAAATATTGTTTTTTTTTTTTCAAAATTGCTGGTCTTTTTTCTGTTTATAACGCAAAAAATAAAAAACGTAGAGGTGATCAAATACCAACAAAAGAAAGCTCTATTTGTGGGAAAAAAAGGACGTCAATTTTGTTTGGGTGCAGCGTCGCACGACCGCGCAATTGTCAGTTAAAACGACGCAGTGCCGAAAAGCAAAAAAATGGCCTGGTCATTCAGCAGCCAAATCTTCTGTGGCTGAAGTGGTTAAATTACCTTGGATTCTCGGTTGTTTGTTTGGCGCTCTCATTGGATTGTATGTGTGTGGATTCCCCAACTCAGGGTCCTTTCCCTCTTTCCGGAGGGTGGTCCCAGTTTTGTGGAGTGTTGCTGAACTGGAGCCAGTATTCCCAGTCACAATTTCAGTGACCCTTAGAAAAATCTGAATCCAGTGCCCCATTGGTTCTTGTACCAGGCAGCAAAGAGCTTGGTAAGCTCGGAGGCTTTTCTGGCTGAGAGTTGGTAATAGCTCCTTGTGGTGAATGGGCTTTTGGCAGGATCTCCAATATTAAATATTAATAGTAAAAAATAAATCTTAATATCAAAATTTTAAAACAGCTGAAAGGTTGGCCAGCTAACATGCTAAGGTCTATTGTTGCTGTGTTATGATGTACGGATTCTTTCTTCGGTTGATACCCTCAATGGATATGTATGTCATTAACCGGGCTTTGTCCACTGTTTGGGTTGTTCTATTGACCTTTATACATCTTTGTCTGACCTTTGAAAATTATAAATAAAGAATGTAAAAAAAAAAAAAAAAAAAAAAAAAAAAAAAAAAAAACAGCTTGCAGGTTCACTTTAACAGAGAGACTTATTTAAAGTGGGGTCCACCCAAAAAAACAAAAATACATGAAAAATCCTAAAAAAACAAACAAAAAAAATTTGGATATTTTTTTTTTTTTAACTTACCTCTAAATGCCTGTTGCTAGGTGGTCCCTCGTAGTCTGCCCCTTCCAGTGCCTGGGCTGGTGACATCACTTCCCCCTTGGCACAGGAAGGGCTCCGCTCTGCTCCTTCCCTCCTGTCAATCATCTGGGACCCATTACAGGTCCCAGGTGACTGAGCGGCCAATCACGGCGCGCGGCGCCGCTCGCGCATGCGCAGTGGGTGCCAGGCTGTGAAGCCACAGCCCGGCGCCCACAGTTGCAATGCCGGCGCCTCTGAACGGAGGGGGAGACGAGCGGGGCTTCGATCCCCTGGATCGCTGGACCCCGGGACAGGTAAGTGTCCAATTAAAAGTCAGCAGCTGCAGTATTTGTAGCTGCTGACTTTTAATTTTTTTTTCATGGGCCCCCCTGGGTGGAACTCCTCTTTAAGGCAATAGTATTTAAATATGCAGGTAAGGATTTTATTTAAATACATAGCTAACAAAAAATCCACGTGTGTGTGTGTGTGTATACACTATATTACCAAAAGTATTGGGACACCTGCCTTTATACGCACATGAACTCTAATGACATCCCAGTCTTAGCCGGTAGGGTTCAATATTGAGTTGGCCCACCCTTTGCAGCTATAACAGCTTCAACTCTTCTGGGAAGGCTGTTCACAAGGTTTAGGAGTGTGTCTATGGGAATGTTTGACCACTCTTCCAGAAGAGCATTTGTGAGGTCAGGCACTGATGTTGGATGAGAAGGCCTGGCTCGCATCATCCACTCTATTTTACCACAAAGGTGTTCTATCGGGTTGAGGTCAGGACTCTGTGCAGGCGGGTCAAGGTCCTCCACCTCAAACTCGCTCATCCATGTCTTTATGGACCTTGCTTTGTGCACTGGTCCATATCATTTGGTGGAGGGGGGATTATGGTGTGGGGTTGTTTTTCAGGGGTTGGGCTTGGCCCCTTAGTTCCAATGAAGGGAACTCTTAAAGAGGAAGTAAACCCTGGTGGGTTTTTCTTCTTTTATTCTTCCTTGCAAAGTAAAGGCATAATGTGCTGGTATGCATCGCATACTAGCGCATTATGTGACACTTACCTGCAAACAAAGCCTGCATCATCCCTGCTGCAGGCCGCATCCATCTTTGCCCATCTTCCTTCCGGGGCTGCAGACTCTAGCTCTGTGACTGGCCGGAGCCACGTGACGTCACTCCCGCGCATTGCATACGGTAGTCGCCGGTCACGGAACACTCGCCTGCAGAAACGGCACAGGTGGCCGTTCCTTCAGAGCGCATGCGCCGATGGGAAATAGCCTAGCGAATGACGTGAAGCTCTGGTGACTTCTATCATCCAATCACATGCTAACAAATATAGAGATTGGGTATTCTTTCACCACATTCACTAAGCTCACGAGAAATTCCTATGCAAAGTAGACAACCTATTTGCCTTTAGTAAATCACTGCCTATATATTAGTTCGGATTGGATGTACACTTTTTGCACAGCAGGAAGGGGCTGGTCTCTTGCAGTATACCAGATTTGCACCCAGCGCACTGCCTGGGTATGTCCGTCCTATACAAAGCTCTGCATTAAATTCACGTCTCACCCAGATATCAGACGATCAGCCGATCTGTAGTCACAGTGATGTGAAGACGTCTGGATTTCTTGTACTGCACTTTCACCCCAAACGTGTAATGGTTAGCTTATGGTCTGCCAATCACATTACAGCTGCCTCTGATTCATTAGTCACATGACAGAAAAACACTGAGTCTTTAAAGGAGACCCATCAGTACAAATGTAGTATAATGATCCATCCAATTGTCAGTACTCTATTTTTTAGGGCCCTTTCACACTGATCAGTTTTTGATGCGCTTTTGATGCCTTTTAAAAAAAAAAAAACTGCACCAAAGATGCGGCATGCAGGACTTTTCAAAGCGGAGCGCACCTATAGTGTGACCAGTTTTATAGGATTTAAAGAGATGCATTTTTCATGCATTTTTTTTAAACTCCAAAGATGCATCAAAAACTGATCAGTATGATGGGCCCTATGTTTTATATAGATTTGTATAGTGCAGTGCACAATTGGGCAGAATCTCCCCCAATTCCTGTCACCTGGGCAGGAATCAAAGGTAAAGGGGTTGTAAAGATATTTTTTTTTTTTTTTTTTTTAAATAACAAACATGTTATACTTACCTTCACTGTGCAGCTCTTCTGCACAGAGTGGCCCCGAACCTGGTCTTCTGGGGTCCCTCGGCGGCTGTTTCAGCTCCTCCCCGCAAGCATTTACCACCTTAATGCGAGCTCCCTCGCATGGTGGTGAGTGCTTGCGGGCGCGCTCCCGTGATACAGCCGGCGGCTATAGCCCCTCGCTGTATCACTCGGCCCCGCCCCCCGGCGCGCCGCGTCATCGGATGTGATTGACAGCAGCGCGAGCCAATGGCTGCGCTGCTTTCAATCCATCCACTGCAGCCAATCAGCGACCAGGCTGAGCTGCAATGAAGATGACGAGGACGAGCAGCGAAGATTCGAGGCGTCAGGTAAGTAAAACGGGGGGGGGGGCTGGGGGCGGCGGTACTGTCAAAAGTTTTTTCACCTTAATGCATAGAATGCATTAAGGTGAAAAAATTTTTACCTTTACAACCCCTTAAGCCCCGGTTCACACAGGGGCGACTTGTCAGGCGACCTAGCCGCCTGACAAGTCGCCTCCCGTTCTGTACAATAGTATTGTTCTAATAGGAGCGACGCAAGTCGCTCCGACTTAGAAAAAGGTTCCTGTACTACATTGGGGGCGACTTGCATAGACTCCTATACAGAAGTCGTTTTGCAAGTCGCTGTGGCAGTCGTGTGCAGGTCGCCTCGGTGAGGCGACCTGCAAGTCGTGCCGCCCCTGTGTGAACCGGGGCTAAATGTCCCCACTCAAAAAAAACAAACAAAAACAAAACATTTATAATAAAAAAAATTATAATAATAATAAATATATATATATACACACACACACACACACACACACACACACACACACACAGACAGTGGGGACAGAAAGTATTCAGACCCCCTTAAATTTTTCACTCTTTGTTATATTGCAGCCATTTGCTAAAATCATTTAAGTTCATTTTTTTCCTCATTAATGTACACACAGCACCCCATATTGACAGAAAAACACAGAATTGTTGACATTTTTACAGATTTATTAAAAAAGAAAAACTGAAATATCACATGGTCCTAAGTATTCAGACCCTTTGCTGTGACACTCATATATTTAACTCAGGTGCTGTCCATTTCTTCTGATCATCCTTGAGATGGTTCTACACCTTCATTGGAGTCCAGCTGTGTTTGATTATACTGATTGGACTTGATTAGGAAAGCCACACACCTGTCTATATAAGACCTTACAGCTCACAGCGCATGTCAGAGCAAATGAGAATCATGAGGTCAAAAGGAACTGCCTGAAGAGCTCAGAGACAGAATTGTGGCAAGGCACAGATCTGGCCAAGGTTACAAAAAAATTTCTGCTGCACTTAAAGTTCCTAAGAGCACAGTGGCCTCCATAATCCTTAAATGGAAGACGTTTGGGATGACCAGAACCCTTCCTAGAGCTGGCCGTCTGGCCAAACTGAGCTATCGGGGGAGAAGAGCCTTGGTGAGAGAGGTAAAGAAGAACCCAAAGATCACTGTGGCTGAGCTCCAGAGATGCAGTCGGGAGATGGGAGAAAGTTGTAGAAAGTCAACCATCACTGCAGCCCTCCACCAGTCAGGGCTTTATGGCAGAGTGGCCCGACGGAACCCTCTCCTCTGTGCAAGACACATGAAAGCCGCATGGAGTTTGCTAAAAAACACCTGAAGGACTCCAAGATGGTGAGAAATAAGATTCTCTGGTCTGATGAGACCAAGATAGAACTTTTTGGCCTTAATTCTAAGAGGTATGTGTGGAGAAAACCAGGCACTGCTCATCACCTGTCCAATACAGTCCCAACAGTGAAGCATTGTGGTGGCAGCATCATGCTGTGGGGGTGTTTTTCAGATACAGGGACAGGACGACTGGTTGCAATCGAGGGAAAGATGAATGCGGCCAAGTACAGGGTTATCCTGGACGAAAACCTTCTCCAGAGTGCTCAGAACCTCAGACTGGGCCGAAGGTTTACCTTCCAACAAGACAATGACCCTAAGCACACAGCTAAAATAATGAAGGAGTGGCTTCACAACAACTCTGTGACTGTTCTTGAATGGCCCAGCCAGAGCCCTGACTTAAACCCAATTGAGCATCTCTGGAGAGACCTAAAAATGGCTGTCCACCAACGTTTACCATCCAACCTGACAGAACTGGAGAGGATCTGCAAGGAGGAATGGCAGAGGATCCCCAAATCTAGGTGTGAAAAACTTGTTGCATCTTTCCCAAAAAGACTCATGGCTGTATTATATCAAAAGGGTGCTTTTATTAAATACTGAGCAAAGGGTCTGAATACTTAGGACCATGTGATATTTCAGTTTTTCTTTTTTAATAAATCTGCAAAAATGTCAACAATTCTGTGTTTTTCTGTCAATATGGGGTGCTGTGTGTACATTAATGAGGAAAAAAATTAACTTAAATGATTTGTATATGTATATATACAGGTTTAGGAGATATCCAGGGTAGCTAAAGGTAAGCCTTATTATAGGCTTACCTGTAGCAAAAAGTGGTCTGTAAAGCCTCGTACACACGATCGGATTTTTGGCCAACAAAACCGTGGACTTTTGTCCGAAGGGCGTTGGCCCAAACTTGTCTTGCATACAAACGGCACACAATTGTTGGCCATCAATCACGAACGTAGTGACGTACTAGACGTATTACATGGTTTTTCAGCTCTTTAGCGCCACCCTTTGGGTTCCTTCTGCTAATTTCGTGTTAGTAGAAGTTTGGTGAGTGTTGATTTGCGCTTTTCTTTTCGCGTTTTTCATTTTGTGCTTTTCAGCTTTTCTGAATGGTCATTCGTCAATCAGAAATGTTGCGGAATCGGAGGAGATAACGTGTTTTTTATTATCTAGCATCGTCCTTACCCCGCTACCCGTCCAGATATCCAGCGTCGTCCTCACCCGGGTACCCGTCCAGAGATCCAGCGTCGTCCTCACCCGGGTACTCATCCAGAGATCCAGCGTCGTCCTCACCCGGGTACCCATCCAGAGATCCAGCGTCGTCTTCACCCGGGTACCCGTCTAGAGATCAAGCGTCGTCCTCACCCGGGTACCCATCCAGGGATCCAGCGTCGTCCTCACCCGGGTACCCATCCAGGGATCCAGCGTCGTCCTCACCCAGGTACCCATCCAGAGATCCAGCGTCATCCTCACCTAGGTACCCATCCAGAGATCCAGCATTGTCCTCACACGGGTACCCATCCAGAGATCCAGCGTTGTCCTCACCCGGGTGCCCATCCAGAGATCCAGCGTCGTCCTCACCTAGGTGCCCGTCCAGAGATCCAGCGTCGTCCTCACCCGGGTACCTGTCCAGAGATTCAGCATCATCCTCACCCGGGTGCCCGTCCAGAGATCCAGCGTCGTCCTCACCCGGGCCGGTTCTTCTCCAGTCTTCGGGTCTCCGTCGCTGGCGTGTTTGGTGTGGGAAGCCTGCTGTGACTTCTTGCTGCTTCACACAAGTGCGAACTGTGCTGTGCCCTGTGAATGATCCTGCAACCTCTTGGACCTGTGATGTGTGAACTTTCTAGGCGACTCCAGCGAGAGTAAGGAGCAGGTACCTGCCAAGACCTCATACTTGCTCCCCCCACCCCCCCAAAAAAATTGCCAAGAAATGGTAAGGGGGGGGGGGGGGATTTCAAAAAGCGGAACTTTCCATTTAGGCCTCATGTAGACTTCTGCTGCTAAACGGACAGTCGGGCATATTTTTCATTTGCCCCTGAACTCTCCTCTATGTTATCTTATCAGTACATGTACACAGGGTCCTTTATAGTCGTTTTTAGGCAGTTGAGTTTAGAGGCCTTTTTTGGAAAGCAAAAAAATTAGTTCAGATGCTGAGTTTAGAGGCATTTCAATCGCCAAACGCTTCTAAACGCAGTAACTCGCATTTAGCCGCATTGTGTTTACAGGCGTTTTTCATTTTTGGCTATTTTGAAAAAAAAAAATAATAATCATTTTATTTTTTTTTCAAACGCTTTTAAAACGCGGCAAAACGCTGCTAAATGCGGGATGTAAACGCGTCAAAACGGACATCTTAAACATGCGTTACTATCTGTCAAGTTAAATCGTTTAGGAGAGGTTGTAAAAACGTCCCTGTACATTAAGCCTAATGCCGCGTACAGACAATCGGAATTTCCGACAACAAATGTTGGATGTGAGCTTGTTGTTGGAAATGCCGACCGTGTGTATGCTCCATAGAACATTTGCTGTCGGAATTTCCGGCAACAAGTGTTTGAGAGCAGGTTCTCAAATTTTCCGACAAGAAGACTTCTTGTCGGAAATTCTGAGCGTGTGTACACAATTCCGACGCACAAAAGTGCCACGCATGCTCGGAATCAAGCAGAAGAGCCGCACTGGCTATTGAACTTCATTTTTCTCGGCTCGTCGTACGTCTTGTACGTCACCGCGTTCTTGACGTTCGGAATTTCCGAGAAGATTTGTGTGACCGTGTGTATGCAAGACAAGTTTGAGCCAACATCCGTCGGAAAAAAATCCACGGTTTTGTTGTCGGAATGTTCGATCGTGTGTACGCGGCATTAGGGTGAAGTTCCGCTGTAAGTAGAATATATAGTATATTGATCTCTTTTACTAGGTCCGCAGGGCTCACATAAATCAGTCGGCGTATTGCTCATGTATTGATTTAGGAATGATTTAGTGGCAGTCCTACCTTATCCTCAGACTCTTGCTGCCAGTGTAGCCGATATATCATGAAGTAGACAGAACTGCTGACAAGGTGTAAAGTACAGGGACTGAACTATAACATAGATGAACTTTACACATCTTATCAAACAATGGCAATGTCCAAGGCTCCACGTATGATATGGATTCTATTACTCTTCCGCAGGACCCATTGGCTAAAATAATGGGAATTCAGTGCATCTAAACCCAAGAACAAACATGTAATATATTGCAGCTTACCGCCTTAGATGTGGTGACTGCATTATTATTTTTTAAGCTTTTTTTCTCTTTATTTTTACCTAGTGACCCTGCCAAGAACACACTTCCTGCCCTAGAGTGACAACCTGGAGCCGTTGGCTCCCAACTGCAACCCCTTGCTTGCCTTTATTTGGCCCTTGGGGCACTATTCCTCCCACTGACACCAATGATTGGACACTATTCCTCCCACTGACACCAATGATGGGACACTTTTCCTCCCAATGACACCAATGATGGGACACTTTTCCTCCCAATGACACCAATGATGGGACACTTTTCCTCCCAATGACACCAACAATGGGACACTATTCCTCCCATTGACACCAATGATGGGGCACCATTTCCCCAACTGATACCAATGTTGGGACACTATTCCTCCCAATGACACCAACAATGGGACAAATGATGGGACACTCTTCCTCCACTGACACCAATGATGGGGCCCTATTCCCTCCACTGATACCAATGATGGGACACTATTCCTACTAATGACAGCAATGATGGGGCCCTATTCCTCCCACTGATACCAATTATGGGACACTATTCCTCCTAATGGCACCAATGATGGGACACTATTCCTTCACAGACACCATGATAAGGCACTATTCTTCCCACTGACACCAATGTTTGGACACTATTCCCTCCCAGACACCAATAATGGGGCATTATTCACCCCATTTATACCAAACAATGGGGCACTATTCATCCCACTGACCCCAATAATGGGTTACTATTTCTCTCACGGATGCCAATGGTGGAGCACTATTCCTCTTCCCTAATACCAATAATGGAGCATTATTTACTCCCATTCATGCCAAGACATTTTCCACTCCCACTGGTAACAGTCTGCCCCCCCCCCCCACTTAAGTCTGAAGGTCAGTAAACTGGCCCTTTGTTTGGAAAGTTTGGAGACCCCTGACCTAAAGTAAAGCCGACCATAGATGGATTGAATCTCGAACGGTTCAACAGAGACTGGCCGAGATTAAATCCATCTATGGGCAGGCTGAAGTCGATCCATCGATTAACTTCAGTACAACCAGCCTGTTGGATTTTTTTGCATGTGATTACTGCTGGCTGCTGTAGCTGCCAGCATTTATCATTGTGTACTCCCAGCAGGGAAGGCTCCCCACCAGCAGAACACAATAGCACTGGGAGGGATTCCCCTATTGAAGTGTTTCTTAACCCACATGTCTTACTTTATATAATCCGCTCTGTCTTCTAAGAATATGTCCCCCTGTGTGTGTGTTTTATAAAAAAAAAAAATGCAGTATATACCTCATTTCTGAGTGCTGATCAGTGGTCACATGACCCACCGGCTTTCTCCTCTCCCCATCTGACAGATGCAGCAGGAGGGGCCAAGATTCACCCCGCTCACGTCAGTCTGGAGGGGAGGAGGAGATAGGTCACATGATCAGCGCTCAAAAATAAGGTATATATGGGGTGGGGGGAGCCGTCAGGCAGGGAGGGAGGGGGAGAGGACGGGGAGAGACAGGAGAGCTGCGGCTGACGGAGGCATGTAAACTGACCACGGTGTCAGGGCTCAGCAGCCATGCTACACTGTGGTCAGTTTACATAGAGGAGAGTATAAACTGGCAGGATCAGCCAAGTTTTTCAGATGATATAGGGGGCCAAACGACACAGCACAAGCACTGTGCTGTATAACACGCTTTAAGAGAACAGGATCATATATACACCGTATATATATATTTTTTTTGGTTAACAAATGCTTTAACACTGACTGTGTTGATGGGGAAATAAAGCAATTTTCTTGCAGGAAAGAACATTGCATAATCTATGGCTTGCAAGATTTCTGGCAGGATCGACAGGTGTTTTATGCACTTATTGAAAAGATATAGCAAAACACTTTCAACGGTATATTTAACAGACCAAATAGGATCAAATAAGAGAAGTTCATTGTTTGGGTTTAGGTACACTTTAAGGGCTCATACGCATGCAGGCAGTTGGGCTGCAGTTTTAACGTCACCCCCCCCCCCCCCCCTTGATCACGCAGATGATCAGAGCTGTACACGTCACAGCAAAATTTAAATGAAAAATCTTGCTTTCGGCAGACAGTATCACCGCCAAAACCTGAATGAGGCCGTGCTGCAACCACCCTTCAACCGAGTACAATGCACCCGGTTGTAATGTGGTGTGCCTGCATTTTGGGTTAAGCAGACGGTGGGCTAAGCAAGGCTGTCAAACACCCTCTGAAAAGTGATCCACCATGGACTGCTTTTCAGATGGGCGGCAGTATAGCCACACATGTGAACATGCCCTAAGGGCCTTCTTCAATAGGCAGTCTAGAATAGATTGTTCAAAAGTAACAACCTTGGATAGTGAAGTTGACTTTGGAGAGAAAGTACATGTGTAGTCCATCCTGATAATGCTGGTAGATGAGGATGGGGCCCACAGTCACATAAATACTACAAAACACAAATAATCTGCTGTGATTTTTGGCAGAATTTACTTTCTATTTATAAAAGCTCCCATAGTCACTTGTATCCAGAAACAAGAAGGTAATGTTGTGTTCTATCACCAACAATGCGGTTACATATTTTTTTCCAATAACAGCTTATAAGAATGACCGAAGAAACGCCGGGGGAATAAATTAGGTGAAATGTGACTTCGGCTTTTTCCAATGCAGTTGGAAAACTTAAAGCATATGTAAAGGTTTGTTTAAAAAAAAAAATTCATACGTACCTCCTCTGTGCAGTTGATTTTGCACAGAGTGGCCCCGATCCTCCTCTTCTTGGGTCCCTCAGCGGCGCTCCTGGCTCCTCCTCTTCTCGAGTGTCCCGTTGGAGAGCCGCTCTCCCTCTGGGCACTCATGCGGGCACGCTCCCGTGTCCTGCTGCTGCGACCATTGACACAGACAGCAGATAGGTGGCAGTGATGGGTGGCAGTGATGGGCACTGATGGGTGGCAATAATGGGCACTGATTGGTTACACTGATAGGCAGCACTGCTAGGGGGCACTGATTGGCACCACTGGTGGGCATTGATAGGTGGCACTTGTGGGCATTGATAGGTGGCACTGGTGGGCATTGATAGGTGGCACTGGTGGGCACTGTCAGGTGGCAATGGCAGGTGGGACTGGCAGGGGGTACTGGTGGCATATATGAGGCAGAATTGCCTCTTCCTCTTCAGGACTGATGTCCCTTGCTGATAAGCCGGTGATCGGCTTTTTTTTATCCATGCGCTGTCAGCGTGAGGAGAAAAAGAAAACGATCACAGAGCTTTTGTTTTGATCATGTGATCAGCTGTCATTGGCTGACAGCTGATCACATGGTAAGGGCCCGGGACCGGCCCCTTACTCGGATCGGTGATCATCCGAGTCTCAGTGACTCGGTGATCACAGCGCGCTCCACGCGCGCCCTGTAGGGCGCGTGCACAGGGGAGGCCTTCCTATGACGGCCTCCCGGGAATTCAGGTCCGTGCTGTAGCCGTCATTCGGCTATAGCGCGGATGTCAAGTGGTTAAAACGGTTGTAAACCTCAGACATGAAATATTAAAAAAGCTTATCCCTCTATAGTGTGTACTTGTCTCAATTAAGAGCACTAAGTGTCATTTCTGTCTTCTGCCTCCTTCCTCTGCTATCAGCATGAATCACTTCTGACAAGTTTTCCTGACACCAAGAGAAAAATGGTGACACGGGAGGAGGGATCTCCAGCCGATTGACAGCCTCAGCTCTGTTCCTTTGTGCTGTGTAGAGGGGTGTGTGTCCTCCAATCAGCTCTCAGAGCTCTCCTTACTGAGCTCTGCAGCGTGTAATTTCATCTTTCCGCCCTCTTTGTTCTGAACTCTCAGACAAGCTGTATAAATTCCGGACTTTGATGTAGAGAAGAGAAGACTGTAGATAAACTGGAACAAATTATGTAGGAGGATTTGTTTCATCTCCGTGTATCACCTGAGGCCAGTCACTTCATTTGGTATTTGAGGGTTTACAACCATTTTTAGGGAAGCCTCTGGTTTGTCATTATGGTGATATTAAACTCCAAGGTCCAGACTTACATTAGCTGTTGCTTGTCTTTCCTTGAAAACATGGCGTTCTTCCTGCTGAGGCAGTCTTATTTTCACTGCCTCATGTTGGTGGGTGTCACCTTGCCCTAGCAGGGTTTTATAGTGACATCTGTGCGTCCTCCCAATGTGCAGAGTGGGCTAGATGACGCACCCCTGAAATCTGCACTCTATACATAGGGTACCCCTGAACTCTGCAATCGGTACGCAGAGCACCCCTGAACTCTACACAGTGTACGCAACGCATCCCTCAACTCTGCACGCTGTACGCAGCGCACCCCTCAACTCTGCACGCTGTACGCAGCGCACCCCTCAACTCTGCACGCTGTACGCAGCGCACCCCTCAACTCTGCACGCTGTACGCAGCGCACCCCTCAACTCTGCACGCTGTACGCAGCGCACCCCTCAACTCTGCACTCTGTACGTAGCGCACCTCTAAACTCTGCACTCTGTATGTAGCGCACTCCTAAACCCTGTGCACTCTGTACACAGCGCACCCCTGAAATCTGCACTCTGTAGGCAGTGCACCCCTCAACTCTGCACTCTGTAGGCAGCGCACCCCTCAACTCTGCACTCTGTAGGCAGCGCACCCCTCAACTCTGCACGCTGTACGCAGCGCACCCCTCAACTCTGCACGCTGTACGCAGCGCACCCCTCAACTTTGCACTCTGTACGTAGCGCACCTCTAAACTCTGCACTCTGTATGTAGCGCACTCCTAAACCCTGCACTCTGTACACAGGCTCCCCTCAAGTCTGCACTCTGTACACAGGGTACCCTTCAACTCTGCACTCTATACGTAGCGTACCCTCAACTCTGCACTCTGTACGTAGCGCATGTAGCGTACCGCTCAACTCTGCACTCTGTACGTAGCGCACCACTGAACTCTGCACTCTGTATGGAGCGCACCACTGAACACTGCACTCTGTATGTAGTGCACCCTTGAACTCTGCACTCTATACACAAGGCAGCCCTAAACTGCATTCTGTACACAGGGCACCCCTGAACTCTGCACTCTGTACATAGGACACCTCTGAACTCTGCACTCTGTACATAGGACACCCCTGAACTCTGCACTCTGTACATAGGGCACCCCTGTAATCAGCAGTCTGTACATAGCGCACTCCTAAACCCTGCACTCTATACACAGTGCACCCCTAAACTCTCAATCTGTACATAGGGCACCCCTAAAAAGAGTAGATACATTGTCTTACAGATACAAGCGGCCTTTGAGGTCAACCATACTGATGATGCAGCCCGCAATGAAATTGAGTTCAACGCCCCCTGGGGCTCATTCACATTTGCAGCAGCCTATGCCTCCCCTCTGAAAAGCGATCTGCGGTGGCTTGCTTTTCAGAGAGCGGTTTGAACCCTGAAAAGCCCACACCACCACACAAATTGCACACGACTGCAGGGCAGTTGCGGAGAAGCAGCTGAACATGACATGGAGTATCATTTCGCCACAGCATACACGCAAACCTGTTGCCTTGGCAGCTTAGGGGGCATTGTAAAACTGCGGCTCAACCGCATATTTTTCCTGCTCTTTCCCCACCCAAGGTCGTCTGTGTGAAGGAGCCCCTATTGTAGAGCTTCTGAACTATTGATACAAAGACATTTACCGTTTCCCTGCTCAGCAACAGTGTCATTAGGACAACAAAACATGAGGCTTTTCGTATTACTTTAAGAAGCCAATTTTTATGCTCAGTAAACACACGAGGCCATAGTGGAAAAGACCTTTTTTGCATGGGAGTCTGGTGGAGGCTTCTATGACTTCCAATGATCACATTTCACATCAGGTTGGTGGCGCACACCTGCAAACAAAACCATTCCGTCCCCAGCAGGTGTGCACATCTCATCCAGAATACTGAGCCGGTGATCATCAGGGGGGTGCTGAGAGTACACACTCTCCGCTTTCTTCTGCCGCTTCAGAGCCGCGTCCATAAAATTCAATTAGCAGCCCGGAAAAGAAGATGAGAGATACGGGAACTAGGGAGATGTTTGTCCGAATGTGCAGAATTAGGAAATCATGATCCAAATCTCCCCAGAAGTCACATGACAACATGCTGATCTGCACGATATAAAAGGTCTTGTTTATTAAAGGCTAATATATAGTGTTGGTATGTGTATATATATATATATATTATATATATATATATATATATACACACACACAGTATCTCACAAAAGTGAGTACACCCCTCACATTTTTGTAAATATTTTCTTCTATCTTTTTATGTGACAACACTGAAGAAATGACACTTTGCTACAATGTAAAGTAGTGAGTGTACAGCTTGTATAACAGTGTAAATTTGCTGTCCCCTCAAAATAACTCAACACACAGCCATTAATGTCTAAACCGCTGGCAACAAAAGTGAGTACACCCTAAGTGAAAATGTCCAAATTGGGCCCAAAGTGTCAATATTTTCCATGGCCACCATTATTTTCCAGCACTGCCTTAACCCTCTTGGGCATGGAGTTCACCAGAGCTTCACAGGTTACCACTGGAGTCCTCTTCCACTCCTCCATGATGACATCACAGAGCTGGTGGATGTTAGAGACCTTGTGCTCCTCCACCTTCCGTTTGAGGATGCCCCACAGATGCTCAATAGGATTTAGGTCTCAAAAATACTGGAGGAACATTTGCATTCATCAGTCAGGAAGCTGCGCATGGGACGTACTTGGGCATTCCAGCATGACAATGATCCAAAACACAAGGCCAAGTCGACCTGTCATTGGCTACAGCAGAATAAAGTGAAGGTTCTGGAATTGGCCATCTCAGGCAGTCTGCTGACCTCATTATCATTGAGCCACTCTGGGGAGATCTTTTTGAAAGATAAAAAGTGCATTTGATATACAACTATATGGATCAGACCAAAATGAGGGACAAATGAGGGGGAGAGAGGGACAGAGGGACATTGCTCCAAATCAGGGACAGTCCCTCAGTATCAGGGACAGTTGGGAGCTATGCCCTGGGGTGCACAGACCACTGGCTGAGAACCTGTACTGTAATACTGCATCACATCTAAGCCATCTCTGGTATACATTTTGCTCCCCATTACAATCTATCACTGTCCAGGCTGTAAATACGGAGCCCGGATCTTGTCACACGTGTCTATGTACACCTGGGACTGCAGGAGTTGCTGCTGACAGACGTTAAGTGTACATTATACAGATCCTGTGTTTTTATTTCCATTTGAAGTGAGAAAAAAGATACAAGGCAATGCTTGTATGGTTTTTAGACCACTGGAAGGGTCAGCATGATGTAAACAACCTGATCGGTGTGTGTTGGGGCTCGTGCGCACGGCTGTAAAGGGGCCAGATAGCTTCCAGAGCCTCTGTAAAAACTTTCCCGGGACCCTTTGCTGCTGCCCATAGACATCAATTAGAAGATGTGGCTGCATACAGTTATTCGCCTGGAGTTGCCTAATGCATGCGCACGGACGTGAGCTCCAAATGCAGATATTGTGTGTTCAGAGTGTAGGCAGGTGCAGTCTATTTTCTCCACTGCAGGTGGCGCTCAATGCCAGCGGCATTGCAGAGGGAGAAGTCGTCGAGAGGATCATGGTTCATCTATGGTTTCCTGAGTCACTCGAGAAGCTATCCAATTGGATGCTGCCGTCCCATGTGACTCCAGCAGCCAGCTTGGTTCAGGCAGAGTCTATTTAAGGCCCTGGCTCCCAGGCTTGGGGTGCATTTCTTGGGACAGTGATTAGCGACAGGGAGGGGTTCCAGTGGACTAGGGACAGGGTAGGGACACGCTATCCTTCTGGAGACCTCCTCATTTGGGCTCAGGCCACATCCCATCCCGCAAGATAGGCTCTATTGGCATATCCAGACCTGTTCTGCTGCACATTGCTGGTATTGAGTGTTCCCAGTTGGGTGTCTCCCGCTGGGCTTGTTGTGAATCATTGGATTACTATGAGTTCTGTTTTCTGCAATGGGACTCTGTGTGTGTTTACTGCTTTCGCACCATAGAAATTGACTTGCCAGAATGCAGGACTGCGTGACCTGACTTTTCTCTACTGCAGTTAAAGCAGTATAAAACCCAAAACCAGCAATGCAATATATTGCAGCTTACCAACCATTAGATGTGGTGGCTGCATTCATTTTCTTTTCTTTGCCTTTTTCCCTCTGTTTTCACCTTGTGATCTGGCCAGTAATACACCTCCTGTGTTATCGAGACACCACTCTGGATGAAGGAGCACAGGGGTCACAGCAGACAGCAGCATTGTCAGTCTGGGGGGAGGGGATGAACTTGATGTACTGGAACAAGGGTCTCCAAACTTTCTAAACAAATGGCCAGTTTACTGTCCTTCAGACTTTAGGGGGCCGGACTGTAGCTACTGAGAGTGGAACAAGTCCCAATGTCAGTGGGAAAAAATAATGCCACATCTTTGGTGACAGTGAAAAGAATTGTGCCTCATTGTTAGTGTCATTGAGCCCCATCATTGGTGTCATTGGAAGGAATTGTGTCCCATCATTGGTGTCATTGGGAGGAACTGTGTGCCATCACTGGTGTCACTGGGAGGAATTGTGTCCCATCATTGGTGTCATTGGGAGGAATAGGGCCCCATCATTGGTGTCATTGGGAGGAATTGCGTCCCATCATTGGTGTAATTGGGAGGAATTGTGCCCCTTCATTGGTGTCAATGTGTGTGTGTGTGGGGGGGATTATGCCCCATTGTTGGTATCATTAGATGAAATAGTGCCCTAAAGGGGTGGATAAAAACAAGCAGAGGGCCGCATCTGGCCCCCCGGGCCTCAGTTTGGAGACCAATGTGCTAGAAGATTTAATTACACTAACAAACTGAAGCCAAATTCCAGCTAATGCTTTATAAGCAGTTACAGGAATAAAAGAGATTGGGATAATGGTTTTGCATGAATAAAAAAAGCTGATCATTGTAAGCACAGGTTAAAATTAGGGCCACTCGCATGTATTATGAAAGAACAGGCTCATTCGCGGCATGCACAGAAAGCGACGCGACGTTGCCTCCGCTTTTGATGCGTTCCATAGTGGTTCCGGAAAAGAAGACGCCATCTTTCCTGGTACCGAGTCTCATTGCTACCTGACAGCGAAGATATGGCGATGGATTGGACGCCCCCACTACTGAGAGGTTTATTATCAGCGATGAGCCTGTCCTTTTATAATACATAAATCAAAAAGAAGTATTTTGCGCTAACCATATAAAAACGGTGCAGCCGCTTGTGTAAGCCAAAAATACAAAAAAGACCCAACAACTAATAATATAAAGTGACAAGCGCACATCCAAACAAAGTATTTAGTGAAGTACCGTATCTAACAAATATTGTGTTATCAACACTATTAATGTGACAAAAATTATTTGATATATGTGAAACTTGGTAAAAGATATTAAAGTATCCTTAAATCTGTCACAACATGCTTCAAACACCGTTGTTGAAGGAGAAAAAAATCATGTATAAAAATGTGTCTTTATAAAAATGTAACCACCTAAAAATCGTGTTATGTGATGAAAAACAAATACAAAAAAACAACAATGTTGCTAGAATGTAAAAGGAACAATATTATCGTACCCACACACCAAATTGTGTCAATTTAATTGGTCAATTAGTGAGAGCTTTCAAGCATATAAAAGTGCAAATAAAACTCCTATTCATTAATAGGTGTAAAAATTATCATAAGCAAAAAAAATGTCCACATGAAAACATATATTAGGGTGATGATAAACCGCAATCTTCTGCTCTTGAATAACTTGATGTTCTTCCTGCACAAGATATGGTAAAATTAACCGCTTACCGGATCAGTTGGATCTCAGGTTATAGAGATCTTATAGGATTGTTGCATTCGCCTGCCGGCATCAGTGATTTCCACCTGAATAGCGATCAAGGGAGATGTCCTCAGCCACTTCTAATGATCAGCAAGCAGGCACTCTCTTTCTTGTATTAATCACTGGTTTCTACAACTACGGAGGGGACGGTTGATTATCTCCCCAAGACCATCCATGGTCTCCTCTCTGCCGCTCCGTGTCCTCGTCCCCTGCCTTGCTGTGCTTTGTGTCCTGACTGCCCCGGCGGGATGGTGTGGATGGAGCACAGATCTCTGGACTAACCCAGACCTGGTCAACAAGCCTATAAGATCTCTATAACCTGAGATCCAACTGATCCGGTAAGCGGTTAATTTTACCATATCTTGTGCGGGAAGAACATCAAGTTATTCAAGAGCAGAAGATTGCGGTTTATCATCACCCTAATATATGTTTTCATGTGGACATTTTTTTTGCTTATGATCATTTTTACACCTATTAATGAATAGGAGTTTAATTTGCACTTTTATATGCTTGAAAGCTCTCACTAATTGACCAATTAAATTGACACAATTTGGTGTGTGGGTACCATAATATTGTTCCTTTTACATTCTAGCAACATTGTTGTTTTTTTTTTGTATTTGTTTTTCATCAAATAACACAATTTTTAGGTGGTTACATTTTTATAAGGACACATTTTTATACATAATTTTTTTCTCCTTCAACAACGGTGTTTGAAGCATGTTGTGACAGATTTAAGAATAGATACTTTAATATATCTTTCACCAAGTTTCACATATATCAAATAATTCTTGTCACATTAATAGTGTTGATAACACAATATTTGTTAGATACGGTACTTCACTAAATACTTTGTTTGGATGCGCGCTTGTCACTTTATATGATCTTTTATAATACATGTCAGTGACCCTAATTAAGTCAGTCTATGCTGACTACATCCATCACAGAGACTTTTAGTTTAGACTTTAGACTGAGTCAATACTTTGTAGAACCACCTTTATTGCAATTACAGCTGCAAGTCTTTTTGGGGATGTTTCTACCAGCTTTGCACATCTAGAGAGGGACATTTTTGCCCATTCTTTGCAAAATAGCTCAAGCTCTGTCTCAGATTGGATGGAGACCGTCTGTGAACAGCAAGTTTCAAATCTTGCAACAGATTTTCAATTGGATTTAGGTCTGGACTTTGACTGGGCCATGCTAACACATGAATATGCTTTGATCTAAACCATTCCATTGTAGCTCTGGCTGTATGTTTAGGGTCGTTGTCCTGCTGGAAGGTGAACCTCCGCCCCAGTCTCAAGTCTTTTGCAGACTCTAATGCCCCGTACACACGATCGGACTTTCCGACAACAAAATCGTGGATTTTTTTCCGAAGGATGTTGGCTCAAACTTGTCTTGCATACACACAGTCACACAAATGTTGGCCCAAAATTCCGAATGTGAGAATGCGGTGACGTACAAGATGTACGACGAGCCAAGAAAAATGAAGTTCAATAGCCAGTGGGGCTCCTTCTGCTTGATTCCGAGCATGCGTGGAACTTTGTGCACTGGACATGTGTACACACGTTCAGAATTTCCGACAACAAAGTGAAGTTGGCGGAAAATTTGAGAGCCTGCTCTCAAACATTTGTGGCCGGAAATTCCAACAGCAAATTTTCGATGGAGCCTACACAGGGTCGGACTTTCCGAGGACAAGCTCAGATCGAACATTTCCCGTCGGAAAGTCCGACTGTGTGTACGCGGCATTACAGGTTTTCTTCTAAGATTGCCCTGTATTTGGCTCCATCCATCTTCCCATCAACTCTGATCAGCTTCCCTGTCCCTGCTGAAGAAAAGCATCCCCACAACAATATGCTGCCTCCATCATGTTTCACGGTGGGGACGGTGTGTTCAGGGTGATGTGCAGTGTTAGTTTTCTGCCACACATAGCGTTTTGCTTTTAGGCCAAAAAGTTACATTTTTCTGACCAGAGCACCTTCTTCTACATGTTTGCTGTGTCCCCCACAAGGCTTCTCACAAAGTGCAAACAGGACTTCTTATGGCTTTCTTTCAACAATGGCTTTTTTCTTGCCACTCTTCCATAAAGGCCAGATTTGTGGAGTTACCATGGGCCTCTTGGCTGCTTCTCTGATGAATGCTCTCCTTGCCCAGCCTGTCAGTTTAGGTGGACAGCCATGTCTTGGTAGGTTTGCGGTTGTGCCATACTCTTTCCATTTTTGGATAATGGATTGAACAGTGCTCCGTGAGATGTTCAAAGCTTGGGATATTTTTTATATCCCAACCCTGCTTTAAACTTCTCCACAACTTTATTCCTGACCTGTCTGGTGTGTTCCTTGGCCTTCATGATGCTGTTTGTTCACTAAGATTCTCTAACAAACCTGAGGGCTTCACAGAACAGCTGTATTTATACTGAGATTAAATTACACACAGGTGGACTCAATTTACTAATTAGGTGACTTCTGACGGCAATTGGTTCCACTAGATTTTAGTTAGGGGTATCAGAGTAAAGGGGGCTGAATACAAATGAACGCCACATTTTTCAGATATTTATTTGTAAAAAAAAAATTAAAGACCATTCATCATTTTCCTTCTACTTCACAATTATGTGCCACTTTGTGTTGGTCTATCACATAAAATCCATTTACGTTTTTGGTTGTAACATGACAAAATGTAGAAAATTTCAAGGGGTATGAATACTTTTTCAAGGCACTGTATATTGAGAGGCCAATACTCCTAGTGCGTCCATTCACCCACTATTTCTAGAACATTGTGAGCAGCCCTTCGGAGTAGATGTGGACAACTTCCCACCCTGTCAGCCCTCTGAGCCCGTCTGTCATTAGGAAGTTGCTGAGCAGGATGGTACAACCGGTGCTGCTCCTAATGAGCGGTGCCTGGAACCTCAAGGGGCCGTTTCCATAGAGACAAGAGCGTTCCGAAGACAAAGGAGGAAATGATTGCATTGTCTGATATGAGACTGAAGTATCCAGAGGGAAAGATGCAAATTATTAAGATATTTTATCCTATGTTATTGTAAATACTGTATTTATTGGTGTATAACACTCACTTTTTTCACCCTTAAAATCGGGTGCAAATAGTGTGTGTGTGTGTTATACGCCGATACTGCAATTTGGGCTGCCAAAGAGGGAACAGGGAGGGGGGTGGGACGAGCGCCATCAGTTTACATAGAGCGAGAATCTCCGGTTTACTCAGCGGCCTCTGTAATAGGAAGTCCTGTCTCCTGGGTCAGAATTGGACCAGTGTTCTGTCTATCATAGAAGCCGGTCCAGGAGACTTTGTATTAAAGAGGCTGCCGATTAAACAGGAGATTCTCGCTGTATGTAATCTGATGGCGCACGTCACGCCCCCCCCTCCCTGTCCCTTCTGAGGCAGCGGTAATCTGAGGTGAGGCTGCAGATGTAGATGGGCATTGATCAGGCTGCATTGATGGGCAATTGTGAGGCTGCAGATGGGCATTGATCAAGCTGCAGTGATGGGCAATTGTAAGGCTGCAGATGGCATTGATCAAGCTGCAGTGATGGGCAATTGTGAGGCTTCAGATGGGCATTGATCAGGCTGCAGTGATGGGCAATTGTGAGGCTGCAGATGGGCATTGATCAAGCTGCAGTGATGGGCAATTGTGAGGTTGCAGATGGGCATTGATCAGGCTGCAGATGGGCAATGGTGAGGCTGCATTGATGGGCACTGACCCTTATTTTGCTTCAAAGTTCTTAATTTAAAATTTAATTTTTTTCCCTGAAACTTCCCTCTTAAAATGAAGGTGCGTGTTATACGCCTGTGTGTGTTATATGCCGATAAATATGGTAATTAAATGCGCAATACTAAAAAAAATGCTCACCCCCAGCCATACACACCTTATGTGGCCACATCAGAAGCAGTCACATGGGTGAGCATAGACCCGCAGTGCTGTAATGTTTCTCATCCCAGCTTGGGCCATAATCATAATGGGACGCTTCTATCAGATTTGCAAGTCGCTCCCTAAAGCCATCGCCATTACAAAGTCAATTGACGGTGTCACAATCTGCAGATGGATTTTCCACAATGTGTAATTAGTTAAAAACCAGTCCTCTGTTATGGCCTTTTAGAAAAGGGGTCACAAAGTGTAGATTCCAAGAACCTGGCTGCTAATTAATCCTATTTAAAGTGGAGCTCCTCCTCCCCCTTTTACTTATCTGAACCCCCTGATCCAGTAATGTGCACAAGAGCATCGTCTCTCTCTCTCTCTCCTCATTGACAGAGAGGTAGCAGCCGGAGCCATTAGTTACAATGGAGGAGATTTACTAAAACTGGAGCACACAGGATCTGGTGCAGCTCTGCATTGTAACCAATCAGCTTCCAGGTTTTAGTATCAAAGCTTAATTAAACAAGTTGAAAGTAGAAGCTGGTTGGTTACTATGCTCAGGTGCACCAGATTTTGTGTGCTCCAGTTTTAGCAAACCTCCCCACGGTGTTATACTGTGGAAGCTGAAAAACAGTCCTTTGTTATGGCATTTTGGAAAAGGGTCACAAACCGTAGATTCCAAGGATCTGGCTGTTAATTAATCCTATTTAAAGTGGAGCTCCCCCTCCCCAGCCCCCCCCCCCCCCCCCCCCATTTTATTACCTGAACCCTCGATCCAGCAATGTGCACGTGAGCAGTGGCTCTCTCTCTCCTCATTGACAGAGAGGTAGCAGCCGGAGCCATTGGTTCCTGCTGCTGTCAATCACAGCCAGGGAAGAGAGATTGGGGGGCGGGGCCAAGCTGTGCTCCATGTGTAAATGGACACACAGAGCTGGCTTGGGAACAAGCATGCAAGAGTGCACAAGACACAGGGGGGAGGAGCCAGGAGCACTGGGGGGGCGACGACCTGAAAACAAGAGGATTGGGGCTGCTCTGTGCAAAACTATTGCACAGAGCAAGTAAGTATAACATGGTTGTATAAAAAAAAAAAAAAAAATTACCTTTAGAATCACTTTAAGATTGAAACCTAAAAATAATCCCTTGGAGTGGGGCGGCGCATGCACTGTAAAGGTCAGTTGCTTGCTTAGGTCTAGGGGACACAGAAAACAATATCTACTTACCTGATCCTCCACTACCCTGCACTGATAGACCAGTCCCCATGGCATCCCCTCCCCCGTACTCCAACAGTCTAAGGATGGCCATAGATTACTTTTTTTTCATTTTAATTAGCCACATAGCTAATGGAAAAAAAAAATAGGTTGGATTCCCCCATACACACAAGTTGGATGGAAGAATTCCCCCCCCAACCCCGATGTATTATAGCATTCTGGTAGCAGAGACTGCTCTGCTCTCAGACTACACTGATCAGTGGCTGCAGCCCCCGATCAACAAATGTTTTCCAACCTTCCCGTTCGACGGAAGTCAATCGTTAGCCATACTGTACATGGATCAAAATTTGAGTGATTCCTGCTAATTCAGAGGAATTTCGATCCATCTATGGTCAACTTTAGGCCCTAACGTCATCATCAAGACCTATACAGGGTTCGTATACCTGCACTGGACATGAGGATGCCAAGGGACAGCCCACCACTGTAAAGGTCAGTTGCTTGCTTAGGTCTAGGGGACACAGAAAACAATATCTACTTACCTGATCCTCCACTACCCTGCACTGATAGACCAGTCCCCATGGCATCCCCTCCCCCGTACTCCAACAGTCTAAGGATGGCCATAGATTACTTTTTTTTCATTTTAATTAGCCACATAGCTAATGGAAAAAAAAAATAGGTTGGATTTCCCCATACACACAAGTTGGATGGAAGAATTCCCCCCCCAACCCCGATGTATTATAGCATTCTGGTAGCAGAGACTGCTCTGCTCTCAGACTACACTGATCAGTGGCTGCAGCCCCCGATCAACAAATGTTTTCCAACCTTCCCGTTCGACGGAAGTCAATCGTTAGCCATACTGTACATGGATCAAAATTTGAGTGATTCCTGCTAATTCAGAGGAATTTCGATCCATCTATGGTCAACTTTAGGCCCTAACGTCATCAAGACCTATACAGGGTTCGTATACCTGCACTGGACATGAGGATGCCAAGGGACAGCCCACCACTGGAGCACACTGGAACAGGTAGTTTCTGTATTTAAAAAAAAAAACAACTTTTTTATCCATTACTAATAGTACGCCCTCCACCCACTTCCGGATTCCCTGTCTAGGCGAGGGCGATGTATGATTGGCCACCCACAGCCTCCTGGGATACCCATTTCATGCACGTTCCAGTATGTGTCAAAGTAGGGTGGTGTTTTGATTCATGCCCACCGGCATGTCTGCGTATGAAATCAAAGGCATGTCAACGGGGGGCTCCTGTGAAAATGGGAAAGAGACCGGGCTCTTGAATATTAATGATTCAAGATGGCGGCATGGGATGTGCGGTGGAAGAGGGGTGGAGGAGAAAAGGAAAATGCAGGATTCGCTGGGCTTGTGTGAATGTTTAGTGAATATGTGGCACATGGAAAATATTCATCGGCATCAGGTATATCATTAACCGCTTGCCGACCATAAAACGTACATATACGGCAGTAAGGTACCTCTACTGCGCAGTATCAGGTACCGAGTACGTGATCCTGCACTTCCAAGCCTGGGGAGCACACGTGCGCACCACCGGCGACCCGCTCCCACTGTGATTATGCACAGCGGTAGCTGATCTGCGGGTACTGTGGACTCGATGTCCGCTGGCACCTGTCGATCATTAGAGAGCCAGAACGGCGATTTGTAAACAAGGCAGATCGCCGTTCTGTCATTAGGGAAGGCATTGATCCTGTAAAGCAGGAACATGAATCCATGCCTTCCCCTAGTAAAAGCACCTCCCCCACAGTGCACAAACACTGCTAAGGCACACAGTTAACCCTTTGAACGCCCCTGATGTTAACCCCTTCCTAGCCAGTGTCATTAGAACAGTGCAGTGACAGTGCATATTTTTAGTGTCAAAAGTGTCAGTTAATGTCTGATTTGTCCGATGCAATATCGCAGTCCCACTATAAGTTGCTGATCGCCGCCATTACTAGTAAAAAAAAAAAAAATTATATTAAATAAAATAAATATATCCCATAGTTTGTAGACACTATACCTTTTGCACAAATCAATATACGCTTATTGGGATTTTTTTTTACCAAAAATATGTAGCAGAATACATATTGGCCTAAATTGATTAAGACATTTTATTTTTTACATTTTTTTATTGGATTTGTATTATAGCAGAAAGTAACAAATATTGTTTTTTTTTTTCAAAATTGTCCGTCTTTTTTTGTTTATAGCGCAAAAAATAAAAAACGCAGAGGTGATCAAATACCACCAAAAGAAAGCTCTATTTTTGGGAAAAAAAATATTTATTTGGGTTCAATGTCACACGACTGTGCATTTGTCAGTTAAAGTAATGTGGTGCCGTATAGCAAAAATGGCCTGGTCATGAAGGGGGGTAAATTGTCTGGAGGTCACATGGTTAACTGAGAACAATGAAGGGCGAAGTGTAGATGTTATGTCTCTTTAAAAAGCAGTTTTCTTCAGAGTGGATGTGAATGAGAGACAATCACAAGGTATGGTCTCTTATTCCCCAGGATGTAATTATAAATTGTAAGAGCGGGTCTCGAAAAATCTCTAAGGGAAACTTCAATCTATGGAGCCCCAGGGATGTGCGAAGTGATGACAGATGGAGCACAGGGCCGAAGTACATCGAGAAACCTTCACAAACACAAGACTTTCAATAAGATCAAAAGCTAAGAGAATAGGTAGAACTATAAAGCCCTGGTTCACACCAGTGTGATTTGTCATGCGATTTGACAATTCAAAAACGCATGACCATTTGCACCCCATTGCCGGCAATGTAGCCGTTCAAATTGCAGAGACTTTGAATACGATTCCCCCCCAATGATTTGGGCCACTGCACAAAGCAAGGTCCATGAAGACATGAATGAGTGAGTTTGGGGTGGAGGAACTTGATTGGCCTGCGCAGAGTCCTGACCTCAACCCAATAGAACACCTTTGGGATGAATTAGAGCGGAGACTGCGAGCCAGGACTTCTCATCCAACATCAGTGCCTGACCTCACAAATGCGCTTCTGGAAGAATGGTCAAACATTCCCATAGACACACTCCTAAACCTTGTGGACAGCCTTCCCAGAAGAGTTGAGGCTGTTATAGATGCAGTCACTGGTGCCAACAGTGAATGGGCTGACAAAAGCCCAGGCGCTAGGACACAACTTCTAGTCGCCATGGCGACCTGGCGCCTGGAATTTGTCGAGCCCTGCCTTAGTCCATTTTTTTATTGTATTTTTGGGCATAAAAGTTTTGTGGATGGCCCCCCACTCCACAGTAAAAGATTACTGTTTATGGATGATTAGATGTAGAAGGATACGTCTTTTTGATTTTTGTTTAGGAAATACACAAAGCACATCAACATTCAAGAAGAATACATAAGATGAATGTATTCAGAGAATATTGGCTGATCCCAAAGTTCACATTTAAAGCTTTGATAAGCTGACTCAACGTTTGATTCTTCGAAACAGAGACAGCGCACAGACCTCCTTGGACAACAAAAGTGCCTGAGGGTGGTTTGATGTGCTCAAATAAAGTGGGGAAAATAATTATTTGATCCCCTGCAGATTTTGTAAGTTTGCCCACTTACACTTCTATAATTTTTATCATAGATGTATTTTAAGTGATAGCGACAGAATATCAACCAAAAATACAGAAAAAAAAAAAAAAAACACACGATACAAATGTTATAAATTGAGTTGCAGTTCAGTGAGTAAAGTAAATATTTAATCCCCAAGCAAAACAGGACTTAGTACTTGGTGGAGACATCCTTGTTGGCAATCACAGAGTTAAGGCATTTCTTGTAGTTGTTTATCAGGTTTGCACACATCTCAGGAGGGATTTTGGTCCACTCTTCTTTATAGATCTTCCCTAAATCCTTAAGGTTTCTTGGTTGTCGCTTGGCAACTCAGAGTTTCAGCTCCCTCCACACATTTTCTATAGGATTAAGGTATGGAGACTGGCTAGACTACTCCATGACCTCAATGTGCTTTTTTTTTTTTTGAGGCACTCCTTTGTTGCCTTGGTGGTATGTTTTGGGTCATTGTCATGTTGGAAGACCTATCTTCAGTGTTCTGGTTGAGGGATGAAGGTTCTCATCCAAGATTTTACAAGACATGGCCCCGTCCATTGGCCCCTCGGCAAAGTTGGCCTGTACCTTTAGCAGAGAAACAGCCCCAAAGCATAATGTTTCCACCTCCGTGATTGACTGTAGGGATGGTATTCTTAGGGTCATAGTCAGCATTTTTCTGCCTCCAAACACAGCGATTCGAGTTAATGCCAAAGAGCTCAATTTTGGTCTCATCTGACCACAGCACTTTCTCCCAATCCTTCTCTGAATCATTTGGATGTTCATTGGCAAACTTCAGATGGGCCTGTACATGTGCCTTCTTGAGGAGGAGGACCTTCAATTCAATCAAGGATTGTAATCCATGGCGGCGTATTGTGTTACCAATGGTTTGTTTGGTGACTGTGGTCCCAACTGCCTTGAGATCATTCACAAGCTCCTCCTGTGTACTTCTGGGCTGATCCCTCACTTTTCTCATGGTCATCCTTACCTAGGGTTGCCACCTTTCACACCTTTGAATTACACAGGTTCTGGGGCTAATTAAATGCAAATAATGCACCAAGTGAGTTTAACTACCACCTTAGTCAGCCCCAGAACCTGTGTAATTCATATGTGTTCGGGTTTAAAGGGATGAGGTGGCAACCCTATCCTTACCCCATGAGGCTAAATCCTGCATGGAGCTCCAGACCGAGGGCGATTGATGATTATTTTGTATTTCTTCCATTTGTGAATAATCGCTCCAACAGTTGTCTCCTTCTCACCAAGCTTCTTGTTGATGGTCTTGCAGCCCATTCCAGCCTTGTGCAGGTCTACAATCTTGTCCCTGACGTCCTTTGACAGCTCTTTGGTCTTGCCCATGATGGTGAGGTTTGACTAGAAGATAGAGATTCTGTGGACAGGTGTCTTTTATACACATAACAAGGTGTCGTTGGGAGCACCTTCTTAAAGCGGAGTTCCACCCAAAAATGGAACTTCCGCTTTGAGGGAGGTGACCCCCTGACATGCCACATTTGGCATGTCATTTTTTTTTTGTGGGGGGGCGGATACCCTCTTTTTAGAGGGTCCAGCTCCCACTTCCTCCCGGCGCACCGCAGCACTGGAAGGGAGATCACCTCTCCCCCTCCCTCTCGACGCGTCGCAGGTCCCAGATGATTGCCCAGCCAGTCATGGCGCACAGCTCGGAGCACAGTGGGTGCCCGGATGTGAAGCCAAAGCCGGGCGCCCACAGTTACAATGCCGGCGCCGCAAGGAGGAGGGGGAGACGAGCGGGGTTTCGCTCCCCCGCATCGCTGGACCCCGGGACAGGTAAGTGTCCAATTATTAAAAGTCAGCAGCTGCAGTAATTGTAGCTGCTGACTTCTAATTTTTTTTTTTTTTTTTAAGCAGAACTTTAAATTGACAGGACTAATCTGTGTGCCACATAAGTACATACTGTAGCCAGTCAGTGGGTGCCAGAATTATTGTTGGTTGGTAGGGGATCAAATACTTATTTTACTCACTGAACTGCAACTCAATTTATAACATTTGTATTGTGTATTTTTTTCTGGATTTTTGGTTGATATTCTGTGTCTATTTAAAATACACCTATGAAAAAAAAATTATAGACCCTTCATGTCTTTGTAAGTGGGCAAACTTACAAAATCCGCAGGGGATCAAATTATTTTTTTTCCCCACTGTATATTTCTAATACCTGAATGACATCCCTTGTGCTGTATTGTATGGTGCTATAGAAGTTGATGGCAGTATATCAATCATTACCAAGAGGATCAGAGCCATCTTTAATATTGAATGGACCCTGGCCAAAATTTTTCTTGGGCCCCCCCCATGCAATTTAACTCTCCACCTGTTCTGAGACATACAATAAATAGCAGCTAGACTTAAAATCAGTTTACTGTATCAGATCAGGCAGCAATCGCGATTGGTTGCCAGCGGTTACTGCATATAATTACTGCTTACTGACTGGTTGCTAGAGGTTACAGCACACATTACGGCTCACTGATTAGTTGCTAGAGGTTACAGCAAATGATTTCTGCTTGTTAACTGGTTGCTAGAGATTACCGTACAGTAATGCTGCTCACTGATTGGTTGCTAGAGGTTACAGCACATCATCTCCTCACTGTAGGGGGCATGATATACATATGAATGCCGCCTTTATTTACATATCAATGCCACCGGCCGCAGCTATTTACTTAGCAATGGCGCCGCTATTTACCTATCAATGCCGGTTATTTACATATAAACACAGGGTCTGCAGTTGAGTCATCTGTACACAATAATAGGGAAGAGCAGAGCAGCATTAGTACTAGCACTTCACACTGAGATATCAGGACACAGCACAGGACTAAAACTTCAAGGGATAAGGGAATTTAAATTGGGATAGTTGGCAAGTATGAGGCAGCTGCTTCAGGCCCCACAACAATGACAGGGCCCAGGGCAGCTGCCCCTTTTGCCCTGCCTTAAAGACGCCCCTGAAGAGGATTTAGGCCTCAGGCAGACTGGACATTTGTAATGCTTCTGTAAGCATCCATGCACACATAGACGTTTGGGCCCCGTTCAGATCTCATGTAGCGAGTTTCAAAACGTGATTCTCGTGCGTTTGTTGCCCAAAAGTAGCTCCTGCTCCTTTTTGCGCAACAAACGTCACACAATTGTTAAAAGGAGAAGATCACCTTTTCATAAAAAATAATAAAGGCATATTTTTTTTTTAGGTTAGTGCATGTATTTTTTTTTTCTAGGGAGCCTGCAGAGCATTGCAACCATGATCAGCAGCTCGCAGGTGCAATGCAGACTCTCAAGTTAACTGTCTGCCCGTAACTCGTATGTGCAAGCGGTTACTTGAAAGCAGGAACAATTAATGAACTATGAAGGCGCTCACCAGCACCCTTGCAGTTCATTGAAAACAAAAAAAAAAAAACAAAAAAAAGCAATGGCTGATGGTAGTTGTAGTTCATGCATTCACAGCAAACTGTATATGAAGGATGCGGCTGTGTGGGGGGAGCTCCGCATGGCCGCTTCCTTTTCAAAAAGTGACAGCGGGTGGGGGGGAGAAGATCCCCTGCCCGCTGTCACAGGAGAGATCGGCAGAATTGACAGGAGGAGCTGGAACATCAAGTGGAAAAAACCTTGTGAGCTGCCACACTCCTACCCTAAACAAAAACTAAAGCAATAAAAAGTAAAGTAAAAATAATAATAATAATAATAATAATAATAATAATAATATAGAAATAAAAATAAAATAAAATAAAAATAAAAAAAAACAGCTGCCAACACTACCCACACTTCCCAAATGTGACAATACAAACTGATATACCAAATGTGCGGCGCTAAAAATAAATGAAATAAATTAATATATAAATTGGATATCTATTAAACTAATAACTAAATGCATATATCCTATAATATAGAATTATAAAAATCACACAAAATTATAATTAAAGTGCACGTGCTCCGTGTAAGGCACACAAGTCTTCAATAATATGAAAAGTCCATTATAAAAAGATTAAACATCAATCGTGATGATAATCTCTTCATGCAGTGTCCAAAGATATATATAGAAAAAGTGCACGTGCTCCGCGTATTGCGCAGAAATCCTTAATATTTCAACAGTCAGGAGCTGGAACATGTTACATGTTCCACCCTAAGCTCTGGTTCACACCAGTGCAGCTTTGAAATCGCGCTACTTCAGCACGATTTGAAAGCCGCACATTAGTGCGATTTGCGCTACTGTTTTCATTGCGGTTTGCGGCTTCCTATAACAGAAATCTATGAAAGTCGCAACGAAATTGGTAAAAATAGTGCAGGAACCTTTTTCATAATCACTGCGACATGAGTTGCGGCAATAAGAACAGTTCCATTGCCGCGAATGGGGTGCGGCTTGGAACTGTCAAAATCGCATGACAAGTCGCACTGATGTGAATGGGGGGCTAAATATGGGCGGAACATGTAACATGTTCCAAAAGGTAAATTTATTCTTTAACCCTTTCGCTGCCAGGTCCGTACGTCGTACGGACTTGACAGTGGAGGGTTGTACGCACGTTCCCGATGGCTGCAGCCTCCGAGATTGTGTATAAATCTGACAAGCAGACTCCTGCCTTTCGGGCGCTTCCCATGTAACCCAGGCACTGCTTACCCATCTGCAGGCCTGGGACTGACATAGCGGGTGCTATGTCAGGGAAGGGGGAGGGAGCAGAGTGGACACAGCTCCTCCCCTCCTTGTTGCTCACCCGGAAAGTGACGTCACTTCCGGGTTCGCCTCTCGGTGTCTCCGGCCTGGCCAGCATACCCAGGAAAGAATGTAATGCGGTGCGATCTGCATTGCATTACATTTACTGGAGCACAGGGGGGAAATGCAGAGTCTTTAAGACCCTGGATGTCTCAATAAAGAGAACCTGTCACCAAAAAAATCATCATCTAGGGGACTTTTTGTCCCTGATGTGATGGGAAAAAAATGTAAGTAAAAAAAAATGTTTTTGTTAAATTGTAAAAAATTTAAAGTTACACCCGAGCACATAAAATCTTCCCCCAAAAAAGACCTCCTTCATAACATTAAACTGTGACCTACAGGGGGCTTTTAAAGTGTTGCCTATGGAAAATATAGGGTGTGGAGGTTTGTCGCTATTTCACAGGGACTCCTGCAAATTTAAGGTTTGACATGTTGGGTATCTATTTATTCAGTGCAACCTCATCTTTTATATGTTACCAAAAATCTGGGTAATTTACTGCGTTTGTGTGCCTGAAAATGAACTTTAGGTTATTTTTTACTGAAATTTTGCATTTCTTAGACCTTTACAATACTATCGTGTGACATTAGTTAATTAAGACAAACAGTCAGCGCAAAAAACCTCCTAAATGCTAAAAGCCGCTGAACACTAAAGGCAAATATATAAACCCTTTAAAGCTTGACAATAACAGACAGCGCAGCGCTGAAAAAATAATCTAAAAACTACAAATAATAATATAAGTGTCCATATGAAATCATGTGAGGAAAAAAACATAGATGTAATAGGAAAACTAAAACATCTGCGGTGGTAAAGGGTGCTTCATGCAAATTCTGAAGTGAAGTGAATTGGCAGAGTATTGGCGGGTATATTGGCGGGTATATTGGCGGGTATATTGGCAGGGTATATTGGCAGACTATTGGCAGGGTATATTGGCAGACTATTGGCAGGGTATGGCAGAGTATTGGCAGGGTATAGCAGAGTATTGGCAGGGTATGGAAGAGTATTGGCAGGGCATTGCAGAGTATTGGCACTGCTGCCATCCGATCTCTCCCTCCACTGTACAGATCAGTACACAGAGGGGAGAGAGGATATGCTATATTATTTTTTTACATTACATGTTACCACCGCAGATGTTTTTGTTTTCCTATTACATCTATGTTATCTGCTTTCAGAAAATATAGAATGTTTTGGGAAGTTTTATGTTATCTTCAGGCCTAAATTGATTTTTTTTTTTATGCATGTGTGTAAAAAATGCAAAAACAACTCTTGCAGAACGTCATCTAAAGAGGACCCGTCACACACTATTCCTATTATAAGGGATGTCTACATTCCTTGTAATAGGAATAAAAGCGAACCAAAAAAATGAATACATTTAAAGGGAAAGTGTAAAAAATAAAATAATTTAAGTATAATAAATAATAATAAAAAAAAAAATAAAAAAAATAAAGCGCACCCGTTCCCACATGCTCGTGTAAACGTGTGTAAGCGCGTCTAAATGCGAGTTAACATTAGGGGCATTTAGCGCTTAAGCGTTAATTTCAATGCATACCAAAAAAATTGTTGGTGTCGGGAGCCCCCTTAATTTCAGTGGGCAGTGGATTATTCTAGCCAATTAAATGAATTGTCGCCCAAGCACTTGATGCGCCATTTGCACGCACTTACAAGTGTCAAGTATTTTTTCTGTTAAACGCTTCTGCCAGGAGGAAAGGCGTCTAAGAGAGATGGCCAAAGGTCCAGTGTGCATGAGGCCTTATAACCAAGAAAATGCTCAAAATTAAGAGGAGATGATTTGAAGAAGTTCCCCCATACTGATATCACATGCCATTCATTTAACACATTCATTGAACAGTAAAGAGAGAATTCAGCGCCAGGCAGTGGCGGCCCGTCTATTAGCTGCGCCGCCCCCCTAATCCAAACGTCCGGCCCCTAATCTACATGCAGGGCGCCGGATGCATGGATTCCAATGGAGTTGTTTTTTTTTTTACAAGCACATGATTAAAGCCAGAGGCTCTAATTGGCTTCAAAAAAGGGTGGGCTCAGGGCACAGAACACTGCGCCCCCAGCCCACCCAGTTGTGTGACAATAGCGAATTAATATTCACTATTGTCTTCCTGATTCTCCTCCTGGCCAATCAAGAAGCGGGTTGGCTGCCAAGGGGAAGGAAGGGTGAAGCCGGATTTACAGGGTGAAGCCGCCGCCAAGGAGAAGGAGACGCAGGAAGTAGCCGTAGCTTCACGGCGGCTTCCCTCCTCCTTCCCTCGGCAGCCAACCCAATCCTGATTGGCCAGGAGGAGAATCAGGAAGACAATAGCGAATATTAATTTGCAAGCGTGTGACTGGTGACGGACGAGTGAGTAATGGACTGACCCGGGAGGGGGGGATGATGATGTGTGTCTTGTTTGCTGCCCCCCCCCCCCCCCAAATATACAGCACCAGCCACCACTGGCACCAGGGAAGTGACATTGTTTATCTTCGATCATTGGTAAAAGTTCATGTGTCTGAATGGGAAGCTATAAAAGTTGCTATGTTCCATTTCACGGTTGAATGACACCTGCATAGTACACAGGAGAATAAATCAGTACAAAGGTTACAGTAACCTCCTGATGTAGGTCTATAGTCAACAGCGGAATGCAAAACAGAGCAGAGGAACCAGAGAGATCATTAAAACAAATACCTATGACATTACCTGCATAAGTGCACCTGATTGTGAAAAGTAATAACCAATCATTAGATGTGGTGGCTGCATTCGTTTTCTTTTCTTTGCTTTTTTTTTCACCTGGTGATCTGCCCAGTAACACATCTCCTGTATTACAGTATCCCCACTCTGGATGAAGGAGCACAGGAGGAGCACCTTTGGAAAGCAGCATTGTCAGTCTGGGAGGAGGGGAGAGTGATGTACTAACAGATTTACATTAAAATTCTGCCCCTTCTGATTATCTAAAGCACAAATCTCCAACCTAATAAACAAAGGGCCAGTTTACTGTCCTTTAAACTATAGGGGGGGCCAGACTGTGGCCAGTGGGAGACGAAAATGTCCTGGCGTCAGTGAAAATAAACAATGCCTCATTATTAGTATCAGTGGGTAGAATAGTGCCCCATCATTGGTGTCAGTGGGAGGAATAGTGCCCCATCATTGGTGTCAGTGGGAGGAATAGTGCCCCATCATTGGTGTCAGTGGGAGGAATAGTGCCCCATCATTGGTGTCAGTGGGAGGAATAGTGCCCAACTGTTGCTAATGGGGGGGGGGGGGATAATATCCCAAGGGCTGGATATAAGCAAGCAAAGGGCCACATCCGACCCCCTGCAGAGAGACCTATAAAAAGACACAGATAAATGACAACTCGTGTGATGAAAACATTTCCCGACTCCGGATGCAAATGTGACCACTTAGATTTGCATTACTTCATCTTCAGGAAACTCGGGCTGCTCTGTGAATCACGTTTCTCTGGACTGACATTTATATAAAACCTGGTCCCCTGCGTCAAATCCCATTTTTTTTAATTATAAGAATTTAAAGTCCAACTGTGGCCAATTTTTTTTTTTTGGGGGGGGGGGGGGGGGGTCGGCGTGCAGAAGGGTTAGAACCTGTGTTGGGTTTTTATATTTCAGCAGTAAAAGAATGAACTCATGCTCAATCCTAAATAAAAAGTAGTAATAAACCGTGACCATGAAATGAATGTTCGCCTTTACATCCATTTTTCTAGCTGCTCTACGACTGAACATTTATGAAACTTTTCCACCTAAGTCTCTATCCCATCACATCCCCAAAGTCCTGGTCAAACAGCACTTACTGAACCCCCTCAAAGAATGACCCCCCCTGACGCAGAGAGGCAACGGGAACCCACCTGCTGATCCTGGGGCTGGTGGGTGCAGCAGCTGCCTTCTTACTAGGAGGACTGTCAGTGCCGCCCCGGAATGTTGCGTCTTCACGTCTGGTTATATTCCCTGCTGAGAGCGCGCAACTAGGAGTGACTATTATATTATATTATGACTTCTGTGACTGCATAAGTGCTGCACATAAAAGATGCCTGCTTGTCCATCTAACACTCCCCTCCCCCCAGACTGACAATGTTGCTGTCCAAAAGTGCACCCTGTGCTCCTTCATCCAGAGTGGGGGCACGTTAATACAGGAGGTGTGTTACTGGTCAATTTAGAAATTGGATGAAAGGTTTAGCGCTGGGAAACACTTTTTGAAAGATAAAAAGTGCATTTTATATACATCTATATAGATCAGACCAAAATGAGGGACAAATGAAGAGGAATGAGGGACAGAGGGACTTTGTTCCAAATCAGGGACAGTCCTAGGGTTGCCACCTTTTCTTCAAGCCAAATCCGAACACTTTATCGCCCTGGGACACCTTTGGGTGCCCCAAGGAGAGTAGTAATGAGTAGCGCATAGCATGCTGCCACGAACAGTGGGTGTCGCCAAATTGCTCTTGCTGACATCATCGACCCCCCCCCCCAGTGATGCCGAACCTGCCCTCAGACAGCTGCTCGCAGCTCCTAGACAGCAACAGATTTGTGTGTGATTATCTTGGTTACTTGGGAAGCCACAGCCCAGTCTGAATAATATGTCCGGGTTTTAGTCCGCCTGAAACCTGAACACATGATTTAAAACCCGGACTGTCCAGGTGAATCCCAAACAGGTGGCAACCCTAGACATTCCCTCAAAATCAGGGACAGTTGGGAGCTATGGTTGTAGTAGTATAGTGGTGTTGGTGGTAGTAGTAGTAGTAGTAGTAGTAGTAGAAGTAGTAGTAGTAGTAGTAGAAATAGTAGTAGTGGTGGTAGTAGAAAAAGTAGTAGTAGAAATAGTAGTAGTGGTGGTAGTAGAAATAGTAGTAGTAGAAATAGTAGTAGTGGTGGTAGTAGTAGAAATAGTAGTAGTGGTGGTAGTAGAAGTAGAAATAGTAGTAGTGGTGGTAGTAGAAGTAGTAGTAGAAATAGTAGTAGTGGTGGTAGTAGAAATAGTAGTAGTAGAAATAGTAGTAGTGGTGGTAGTAGAAGTAGAAATAGTAGTAGTGGTGGTAGTAGAAGTAGTAGTAGAAATAGTAGTAGTGGTGGTAGTAGAAATAGTAGTAGTGGTGGTAGTAGTAGAAATAGTAGTAGTGGTGGTAGTAGAAGTAGAAATAGTAGTAGTGGTGGTAGTAGAAGTAGTAGTAGAAATAGTAGTAGTGGTGGTAGTAGATTTGAGCAGAAATAAAATTGTTTAGTTTAATTTGCACAGGATGGTTGTATTTCATACAAGTGGCCATTATATTTTTTGCATGAAAAGTAGTGTGTTTTTTTATTAAGGGTCCTAAGCTGATTCCACTCGCTCATCAGGGGATCGTTCCCCTGAGCAGGCGGATAACAGGTCCGTGTCCGCTCCGATGTGCGGACGACAGGTCCGTGTCCGCTCCGATGTGCGGACGACAGGTCCGTGTCCGCTCCGATGTGCGGACGACAGGTCCGTGTCCGCTCCGATGTGCGGACGACAGGTCCGTGTCCGCTCCGATGTGCGGACGACAGGTCCGTGTCCACTCCTATGTGCGGATGACAGGTCCGTGTCCGCTCCTACGTGCAGATGACAGGCCCGTGTCTGATCCGATGTGCAGATGACAGGTCCGTGTCCGTTCCAATGTGCGGATGACAGGTCCGTGTCCGTTCCAATGTGCGGATGACAGGTCCGTGTCCGCTCCTATGTGCGGATGACAGGTCCGTGTCCGCTCCTATGTGCAGATGACAAGTCCGTGTCCGTTCCAATGTGCGGATGACAGGTCCGTGTCCGCTCCTACGTGTAGATGACAGGCCCGTGTCTGATCCGATGTGCAGATGACAGGTCCGTGTCCGTTCCAATGTGCGGATGACAGGTCCGTGTCCACTCCTATGTGCGGATGACAGGTCCGTGTCCGCTCCTATGTGCAGATGACAAGTCCGTGTACGCTCTGATGTGTGGATGAAAGGTCCGTGTCTGATCCGATGTGCAGATGACAGGTCCGTGTCTGCTCCGATGTGCGGAGTGGACACGGACACAGTCCCGCTCTCCTCTATGGGGAAAGTGGATGGAAACGGACCGCCTGTCCATTTCTACCCGTCCTGCCGGACAGATGGAAAAAAGGACCACCATCTGTCTGTTTGTTGCGGGCAGGATCGGACCGGGTGGCGGCGGGTGTCCGCTGACATCCGCCGCTCCATAGGAGGACAATGCAGTGTCCGATCAGGTCTACCTTAAAAACTGACAGGTGGACCGGATCGGACAGCCCTTGTGAAAGGACTCCAAGATTTTTTTTATGTTCAGACTTTGTGTATGTCATAGATCTATGAAGCCATCACATTACAGTAAAATAAAGTACATACATTGCATGCAAAATGAATGGAGTCAAATCGCACTAAATCGCATGTGAACTGCACAGGAAAGTGGTGCGCCTTCCTGTGCGATTTATAATGTGAACGTAGGCTTAGGGACAGTTAACACTAGAATGCGGTGCGGGAAACCTGCTTTCCATGCGCGTTTCACGCACCACGTTCAAAATGCACTGCGCTTGCGATCTGCAGAGGGTATCAGTACAGACCAAAGGTAATGCGTTTGCCTGCCCGGGAATCGCATGGTGGATGCACTACTTTTGGTGCAGTTCGGAGCAGTTTCAGCCTTTTCCAATGAATAGGCTGACATGGCTCTGCACCTGGATTGCATGTGAATGGCCCAGGAATGCACGGCTCTTTCTTGTGTGATTCCTGGTGTGAAACGATCTTCATATCAGATTAGATGATCGATCTAGTTCAGATAAACTGCTGCTGGTTCTATCCCGTCTATCACCTGGAATGTGCAGAAAGAACCAGTTTGTGAATTTCTTACCCTTACCATAAACAGTTTCCCATGTAAGCACAATGCAGAGGAAACTGTTAGTGTATGTAATCAGTTTTGCAATCAATATTTGTTCAATAGTGACTGCATTTGCCTTATTATTGCAGCGTGTATGGGGGTGAGCAGACAGCGGGTCCAGAGATTCGATCGGATTTCACACAAGAATGATTCTCTGTCATATACACACACAGTCCTTCCTTGTAATGTAACCTTGCTGGAGGCCCATGTGACAGTCACCGCCCTCCACGGGTAACTCATTACAGCCACCCAAATTATAGAGCAATTCAAATGTAATTAAAGAAGATGATGAAATAAAATTTCTAGAAAAGATGATTCAGTGATTGAATGTACCAGAGCGTATAGCGAACAAACACATTCGATGGGCGTGCTCCGTATACCGGCGCCAAAACTTTTCCTGCATAGATCTGTGTTGGCATCCTTATTTCATTAGGAGAGGGCATTGGAGCGACTGACGCTGGGAAGTTTATCACTAACATGAAACGCTGTCCAAACACAACTGCAGAACGACTGAGCTACAAATTTCTGTAAAATCAGCGAGATGTAAGAGGAGGGATTGGGATTTTTAAGGCGCAAAATAAATTGAAATAGTATCAACTATAATGTATGGGATTTTTTTTTATTTTAAAGAGCAAAATAAAAAATTGTTAAAACATAACAATTGGCAAGTACAAATCAACAAGGTTTTATGGATACAGAGCTATAGAATGGAGTTCCCAACATGTTTCCCCCATATGTCGGGCTTCTTCGGGGGATGCTGTCCCATTAGGGGTACAAGCCTTCTAGGTCTCTTGAAATGTTAATCTAAAAAACTACACAGGTGTCTATCTGCGTCTGGAAAACCATGTGCTAGAGGTGACCATAGGGGGCATTCAAGGACCGGGAAAAAACAAAGTTCTGCAGTGGACTCAATACCGAGGGACGAACGCTGGTCACTTCTAGCACATGGTGTTCCAGATGCAGATAGACACCTGTGACCTTTTTTAGTGAGTTGATTAACATTTCAAGAGACCTAAAAGGCTTGTACCTCTAATGGGACAGCATTCCCTGAAGAAGCCTGACATATGGGTGAAACATGTTGGGAACTCCATTCTATAGTGCTGTATCCATAAAAACTTGTTGATTTATACTTGCCAATTGTTATGTTTTAACAATTTTTTAAAATGTTGCTCTTTAAAATAAAAACATTCTTATACATTATAGTTGATACTATTTCAATTCATTTTGCCCCTTAAAAATCCCAATCCCTCCTCTTACATCTAACTAATTAAGAGATGTGGTGCTAATATCAAGTTGATCTGTCCGTGATCATAAAGTCCTTGTAAAATCAGCAAGCAAACAACAAAAAAAAAAAGGACCAATAATTTCCCTAACAAGAAATCCCTAAGGCTCGTTTCAGACTGCTGCGACTGCAAAGTTGTACGACTTTGCCCTGCGACTTTTCCCTGCGACTTCCTTCTGACTTGATCCGCCTTGGATACTATTTAGGAGCCTGTACAAGAGCTGAAATCGCATCCAGGTCAGCCCAAAATAGTGCAGGAACATTTTCCAAAGTCGGAGCAACTTGTGTAGCATCAGTTAAAGGAGAAGTACAGCCAAAGCTCGTTAGGCTGTACTTCTCCTGTGGATCACAGGAGTGCAGATTGTTTTCAGCAGACAGCGGGCTTCAGCCGGTCCAGGTTCGGTAAGGATCTCAACCATATGGTTGGGATCCGCCCACATGCCTGGACCGGCCCCCGGCTCAGCCTATCAGCGAGCCGCTGAGAGCCTGACCCGGCCCATCCCCCTCCACTGACAGTCACCAGCTCTCTGCTCAGGGAGCACTGAGAACCGAGCGATCAGCAGTGTTTGATCGCTCAGTTCTCAGCCTTTAGAGTCAGCAGGGGACAGATGCAACATCCACCTAGGCAAGTATGATTAAAAAAGAAAAAAAAAATTTCCATACTTTTCTAGGAAGACGGTTCTCATAGGGAAACATTTCATTTGACATGCGACTTGGAGTCTCACAGGTCAGATCCCATGTCGCAGCAGTGTGAACCGAGCTTTAAAAAGAAAATGAAGACGGTGGTGGGGGGTGTGTAGCACATTGCTGTGCATAAAGTTGAATTAAGTGTAATTTTGTAGCTTAACCTCCTCCCGCCCGCCGTATAGTAAAATGACGGCAGGTGGGATGTCCTCTCGTTCTGGGATGACGTCATATGACGTCTCTCCGGTGTCACTGGGACACGACAAGACCCCGATCTCGGTAAAGAGCTGATGACGCGGCTCTTTACCCATGTGATCGGCTGTGTCCAATCACAGCCAATCACATGAAAAACACGGAACTGCCCTTTATAGGCTCTCCTCGCCTCACACTGACAGAGTGAGAGGAGAACCAATCAGCGGCCTCTCCTCGCAGGGGAGATGCGTAAAAATAATCAGGGCCCTGATCATTAGTGCAGCCCCAGCAGTGCCCAGCAATGACACCAATCAGTGCCCATCAGTGATGCCAGTCAGTTCTGCTTTTCAGTGCCCATCAGAAGAAGGAGTCATGGCTATGACTAAGCACTATTGAGAGTGTGAAACGCGTCAGTAATCTATCCTGTACCCTGCTGTGGTTTGAACTGTTGTTATTTTATACAATTAAGATGTTTATATTGGAGTGCGGCTGTCCAGATCCTCCTTCTAATTGCTATATGCTTAGCCTGCATCTGCTGCTTCCACCTTGAGGAGAGCGCCATCACCGCACCCACCTGGAGCGGTGATCCCTTCTCCCCCTCGCTTCTCTACTTTATCAGTGCCCATCAGTTCAGCATATTAGTGCCTCCTAATCAGTGCCCATTAGTGCGGCTTATCAGTGCCCATCAGTGCCGAGTCATCAGCGCACATCAGTGAAGGAGAAAAATTACTTTGTTTCTATCAGAAAATTTTGTGAATAAGAAAAACTTATTTTTTTCAACATTTTTGGGGTTTTTTTTAGCAAAAAAACCCTCAAAAAAACGGTGGCGATTAACCACTTGCCGACCGGCTGGCATTTTGGCTCTATTGCGCATAACAACGTACCTGTACGTCATTTCGTGCAATAGCCAGCGGGGGGGGGGCGCGCGCTGATTGGCCAAGGGGGGGCAATCAGCTGGTACAGCGGGCGCGATGTCCACCGGCCACCCGCGATCGCTCCTTAGAGACACAGAACGGTGATCTGCTGATGTACACAAGGCAGATCGCCGTTCTGACAGGAATGAACAGAGTGATCCTGTGTTCCTGTTAAGCAGGAACACGGATCTCTCTGTTCATCCAGTAAATCCATCCCCCCCACACAGTTAGAAAGCATCTCCTAGGGACACAATTAACCCTTTGATCGCCCCATGGTGTTAACCCCCTTCCCTGCCAATGTCATTAGTACAGTGACAGTGCATATTTTTAGCGCTGATCACTGTAATAATGTCACTGGTTCCCGAAAAAAGTGTCAAAAGTGTCAGTTAGGTGTCCCAAAAAAGTGTCAAAAGTGTCAGTTAGGTGTCCCAAAAAAAGTGTCAAAAGTGTCAGTTAGGTGTCCCAAAAAAAGTGTCAAAAGTGTCAGTTAGGTGTCCCAAAAAAGTGTCAAAAGTGTCAGTTAGGTGTCCCAAAAAGTGTCAAAAGTGTCAGTTAGGTGTCCCAAAAAAAGTGTCAAAAGTGTCAGTTAGGTGTCCCAAAAAGTGTCAAAAGTGTCAGTTAGGTGTCCCAAAAAGTGTCAAAAGTGTCAGTTAGGTGTCCCAAAAAAAGTGTCAGAAGTGTCAGTTAGGTGTCCAATTTGTCCGCCGCAATGTCGTAGCCCCCGCTGAAAATTGCTGATCGCCGCCATTACTAGTGAAAAATAAATAAATAAAAATGCCCTAAAAATATCCCATAGTTTGTAGACATGCTAAACAGAGCTATAGTGCTGCTAAAACGAGCTTTCAGTGTAAAAGCAGCCTTAGTGTCCGATTTGTCTGCCGCAATGTCGCTGTCCCGCTAAAAATCACCGCCATTACTAGTAAAAAATAAATAAATAAAAATGCCATAAAATATCCCATAGCTTGTAGACGCTATAACTTTTGCGCAAACCAATCAATATATGCTAATTGGGATTTTTTTTTTTACCAAAAAATATGTAGCAGAATACGTATTGGCCTAAATTGGTGAAGACATTTGATTTTTTTACATTTTTTTATAGGGTATGTTTTATAGCAGAAAGTAAAAAATATTGTTTTTTTTTGTTTTTTTTTTCAAAATGTTTATAGCGCATGCAGAGGTGATTAAATACCACCAAAAGAAAGCTCTATTTGTGGGAGAAAAGGGACTCAATTTTATTTTTCTACAGCGTCGCACGACCGCGCAATTGTCAGTTAAAGTAACGCAGTGCCGAATCGCAAAAAATGTCCTGGTCATGAAGGGGGGGGGGGGGTAAAACTTTCCGGGGCTGAAGTGGTTAAATACCACCTAAATTTGGGTGAAAAAAAAAAAAAAGATAAAAATGTCATTTGGGTACAGTGTTTCATGACTGTGCAATTGTCATTCAAAGTGTGACAGCGCTGAAAATTGTCCTGGGCAGGAAGGGGGTTAAAGCGGTTAAATAAAGAATAAAAAAAAAAAAAAAAAAAAAAAAAAGGTAAATAGTGCCATGCACTGCAACATTGCACAGCCCCCTACACAATGGCCCCCCGGGACATTTCAGCATTCACATTAGTGAGAATAAAACGTCAGTGTTTGCCTCCATCAACACTTCCTTCGCTACAATTCCCCAACCGCAGCGCACCGGACTGATCTCTGCTCCAAGTCTGCACTGACCACCGCTGGGATTACAGATATACTGTATATATTGATACGATGTATACAGAGCTGCACAGACAGTCTATACGGAATGATACATGTATACAGAATAATGGCTCTTGCATGTGTACAGCTGTGCACAATAAAATGCTCTTTTCCCGCACGTGTATGGGCGCATTTTATCTAAACATTCCGATTAGAATTATATTTTACCGCTTGAAAATGTTGCCCCATGTGCATGTAAATGTACGCGTCACCGCCCACAATGCGCATAACCGCCCACAGTGCGTTCTGTAATGCGTCTCAATGGGCAAAAACACACTTCCGATCTGAATCCCCGGAATCAGAACAATATTTATTATGTCTCTCTAACATTATTCTATATCAATGTATTATTATGTATTATGTATCTCGAGCTATGCCCCCACTGAGATTTCCCCCACTTCCTGTCCTGGCGTCACCGAGACAGGAAGTGGGGGAATCTCCCTGTGTGGACATAGCTTGCTATTGTTTTCTTACAATGTCCATATTGCATATTATATTTATTATTGTAAGGCAATAATTGCAAGCTTTGCCCCCACGGAGAACATTCCCCTCACTTCCTGTCTTGGTGACACCAGGACAGGAAGTGGGTAAAACCTCCTCAGTGGGGACATAGCTTTCAATTGTTTCCTTATAAAAATAAATATAATATGCGAAAAAATAAGATGTGTGTGTGTATATATATATATATATATATATATATATTATATTGCAAGCTCTGCCCCCACTGAGATTCCCCCACTTCCTGGCCTGGTGTCACCAAGACAGGAAGTGAGGGGCAATCCCCTCAGTGGGGACACGGTGGTAGATATACTGTGTATTGTGACGTGCAGGTCTCCATAGAATGGAAGGAGATGTGCGCACATAGAAGGTCGCTGTGATCCCCCCTCTTCTCTTACCTGAGGATGAGGATGACGGCCAGCAGCACCCCGCACAGCACCAGCAGTCTCCGGCGCCGCTCCCTCCTCATCTCTCCTCCGGCTCCTCTCTGCTCCCAGCTGATCCGCCACACTTCCTGGTTGCCGGGGCAACGCCAAACTCTCTTCTCACCGGCGCCGCCGATTGGACGCCACGGGATACGCTCCCCCTGCGATTGGCGGAGGGGGGGAATGTGGGCGGAGACGAGCAACTGCCTCAGCTGTCAATCATGTAGCTAGAGGGCAGCAGGTATGAATACCGCCGGCTGTGCGCTGTCAGTCAGAGCCGGGCTGTATTCCGGATGTGGGGGAAGGTCTGCCCGGGATACAGGACACCGGGACAGTGCAGGGCGGCTGTTGTGTGTATAAGAGGAGAGATCAGATTACTGTGTGTTCCTCCCATAGGTGTGCACCCCAAAGATCAAACCCACGTATACGTCCATGTGTATATATATATATATATATATACTGACAGTGTCAGCAGAGATCGGTGTCTGGAGGGCAGAGATTAGAGTTGCCACCTCATCCCTTTAAACCCGAACACATATTAATTACACAGGTTCTGAGGCTAATTTGATGCGGATAAGTGAGTTTAATTACTACCTTAATCTGCCTCAGAACCTGTGTAATTAATATGTGTTCGGGTTTAAAGGGATGAGGTGGCAACTCTAGCAGAGATCGGTGTCCGGAGGGCAGAGATCGGTGTCTCTAGGGCAGAGATCGGTGTCAGTGGGGCAGAGATCGGTGTCCGGAGGGCAGAGATCGGTGTCCGGAGGGCAGAGATCGGTGTCAGTGGGGCAGAGATCGGTGTCTGGAGGGCAGAGATCGGTGTCAGTGGGGCAGAGATCGGTGTCCGGAGGGCAGAGATCGGTGTCGGTGGGGCAGAGATCGGTGTCTCTAGGGCAGAGATCGGTGTCGGTGGGGCAGAGATCGGTGTCCGGAGGGCAGAGATCGGTGTCCGGAGGGCAGAGATCGGTGTCCGGAGGGCAGAGATCGGTGTCGGCGGGGCAGAGATCGGTGTCGGCGGGGCAGAGATCGGTGTCGGCGGGGCAGAGATCGGTGTCGGCGGGGCAGAGATCGGTGTCGGCGGGGCAGAGATCGGTGTCAGTGGGGCAGAGATCGGTGTCAGTGGGGCAGAGATCGGTGTCCGGAGGGCAGAGATCGGTGTCCGAAGGGCAGAGATCGGTGTCCGGAGGGCAGAGATCGGTGTCAGTGGGGCAGGGATCGGTGTCCGGAGGGCAGAGATCGGTGTCCGGAGGGCAGAGATCGGTGTCTCTAGGGCAGAGATCGGTGTCGGTGGGGCAGAGATCGGTGTCCGGAGGGCAGAGATCGGTGTCCGGAGGGCAGAGATCGGTGTCGGCGGGGCAGAGATCGGTGTCGGCGGGGCAGAGATCGGTGTCGGCGGGGCAGAGATCGGTGTCTGGAGGGCAGAGATCGATGTCTGTAGGGCAGAGATCGTGTCTGTAGGGCAGAGATCGGTAGCTGTAGGGCAGAGATCGTGTCTGTAGGGCAGAGATCGGTGTCTGTAGGGCAGAGATCGGTATCTGTAGGGCAGAGATCGTGTCTGTGGGGCAGAGATCGGTGTCGGTGGGGCAGAGATCGGTGTCGGCGGGGCAGAGATCGGTGTCGGCGGGGCAGAGATCGGTGTCGGCGGGGCAGAGATCGGTGTCTCTAGGGCAGAGATCGGTGTCGGTGGGGCAGAGATCGGTGTCGGTGGGGCAGAGATCGGTGTCGGTGGGGCAGAGATCGGTGTCCGGAAGGCAGAGATCGGTGTCGGTGGGGCAGAGATCGGTGTCGGTGGGGCAGAGATCGGTGTCGGTGGGGCAGAGATCGGTGTCTGGAGGGCAGAGATCGGTGTCAGTGGGGCAGAGATCGGTGTCCGGAGGGCAGAGATCGGTGTCCGAAGGGCAGAGATCGGTGTCAGTGGGGCAGGGATCGGTGTCCGGAGGGCAGAGATCGGTGTCTCTGGGGCAGAGATCGGTGTCTCTGGGGCAGAGATCGGTGTCTGTGGGGCAGAGATCGGTGTCTGTGGGGCAGAGATCGGTATCTGTGGGGCAGAGATCGTGTCGGTGGGGCAGAGATCGGTGTCGGCGGGGCAGAGATCGGTGTCGGCGGGGCAGAGATCGGTGTCGGCGGGGCAGAGATCGGTGTCGGCGGGGCAGAGATCGGTGTCGGCGGGGCAGAGATCGGTGTCGGCGGGGCAGAGATCGGTGTCGGCGGGGCAGAGATCGGTGTCGGCAGGGCAGAGATCGGTGTCAGTAGTTTTTATTTTTATCTTATTTTATTTTTTATTGTTTTTTTTAATTTTGTTTTTTCTCATTTTTTTACAATTATTTTACAAGCTCCTTTAGGGGGCTTGGTGAAATATCAGGAGTCTAAACAGGGAGGAAACTACGCCACACGGGGTGAGTAGGGTGTGCCTAGGCCCACCTGGCACACCCTGTGCACACGCCTATGGTTCCTCCTATGTGTAATCCCTGTGCTGTGTACTCTCTTTGGAGCCTCCCTCCCTCACCTGTCATCATCTTCATATGTGTACAAAGCCAGCTAGGGCTGCAACTAAGTTTCATAATCGATTATTTGGATAATGACCTTAAAAAAAAAGTGTGGTGTGTAATTTAGTGAAAATGTAAACTAAAAAAAAAAAAAGGCAATTTATTCTTAAATCTCTCTATGCAGTGGTAAATATAAATAAATAACCAACTATATGGTTAGGGAGGAAAATCTCTAATTGATTGATATTTGAAACATTAGCAGTTTTTTTTTCCCTTTTAGAGGAGAGATATACTGTATATACTATTACAAGAGATATACTGTATATACTATTACAAGAGATATACTGTATATACTATTAGAGGAGAGATATACTGTATATACTATTACAAGAGATATACTGTATATACTATTAGAGGAGAGATATACTGTTAGAGGAGATATATACTGTATATACTATTAGAGGAGAGATATACTGTATATACTATTAGAGGAGATATATACTGTGTATACTGTTAGAGGTTGAATCTGGTAAATATCATCAGACTCAAAGATCAAATTTGTTATTTAAAGAAAAAAAAAAAGAAATAAAGACTGTTTTGCGGATCTTCGGACAGAACGGTTATATATTATGTATGACCGGCTCCCTTGTCATAGGCAGGTGGCTTGATAAAAGCTCCCTGCACCTGCTGTCACTTATGCTGGCCATACAAATACAATGTCTTCCTTCAAAAAAAAAATCCATTCTAAGAACGTTAGTTGATTTTCTAATCGTTAGTGGGGTCAAATCGACGTTAGTTTTCGACCACAGTGACAGGAAAATTCAAAGGAGCAGAACAGAAAACTTCTTGGTCAAAAGGAATTTTCAGACCTTGTATGAGGTTTTCGTTCACAAATGACATTCTTTTTAAAACTAAATGTAAAAAACAAGGGAAATTTTTAAACGACATTCTTTCATTCGGCGAATGTACAAAGATTTTTCGTATGAATATTCCCATCTGAAAATCGATACGTGTGTGGCCAGCATTATGCCGCGTACACACGATCGGTTTTCTCGTCGGAAAAAGATATGATGGTTTTGCCGACGGGATTCCACTCAAGCTTGGTTTGCATACACACGGTCACGCAAAAGTTTGCTGAAATTACGACCGACAAGAACGCGGTGACGTACAACACTACGACGAGCCGAGAAAATGAAGTTCAATGCTTCCGAGCATGCGTCGAATTGTTTCCGAGCATGCGTAGGGATTTTGCGCGTCGGAATTGCCACAGACGATCGAATTTTCAGATAGGAACTTTTCCCGACCGAAAAATAGAGAGTATGCTCTCAATCTTTTGCTGGCTGGAATTCTGTCAGCAAAAGTCAGATGGAGCATACGCACGGTCACATTTTCTGACGAAAAACTCTCATTGGTCTTTTGCGGGCCGAAATTCCGACCGTGTGTACGCGGCATAAGGCTCGGTTCACACCTATGCAGTTTCTTTTTGAATCGTTTCTGCAGTGCTTTTTTGCTGTGCGCCTTGCTTTTTTTGCACAAGCAATTTTGCTGCGATTTGCATTTTTTTTATGCTTTTTGTTTGGCCAATTTGTTGAGCAGAGTAAAAAAAAAAACGCAAATTGCAGCAAAAATGCACTACATGCTTTTCTGCCGCTTCTCCATTAGAGTCTATTGAACCAAACAAGCCAAAAAAAAAGCACCGTTTTGCGTTGGAAAAAAGTCCTCTGACCCTTTCCAAATACGCAGTGGCTGAAAAAAGCATAGATATGAATGTGTCCCATAGGAAACCATGTTAAATGAACTGTAGAACGTTTCTGCAAAAAGCACCAAAAAACGCAACGGTGAGAATCAGGTCTAAGACGTTTAGCAGCAGCTGCATGCTTTTTTTTTTTGTATCACCTGTCATAATGGGGTAAAAAAAAAAATTAGCCCTTTATAGTACAAGAAGAGCTGATCATCGCTACTATAAGGGGTTCATTTATACTGTAAAACAGTGAAAGTAATAATATATACCGTATTTATCGGCGTATAACACGCACCCCAAGTTTAGGAGAGAATTTTAAGGAAAAAAACTTTTAGGAGTGAAGTTTAAGGAAAAGAAACTTACATTAAAATGCCCATCAATGCAGCCTCATCAGTGTTCATCTGCAGCCTTGTTAGTGTCAGTGCAGCCTTGCCCCAGTGCAGCCGTGTCAGTGCAGCCTTGCCCCAGTGTCCATTGCAGGATTGTCAGTGCAGCTTTGCCCCAGTGCAGCCTTGCCCCCAGTGTCCATGCCTACCGCCGCCACCACCGACATACACATGCATGTAGTTTTAAATATGGCGCCGCAGAGTTCGGAGGGACACGGCGCCGGCGGAACTGAACGAACGCCGCCGAGATACACATAGTCGAGTGTATTCGGCTCTTTCCGGCGCCGCTCACAGTCCCGCCCTATGATGGACATAACACAGGTCCAATGGCGGGACTGGGCGTGACTGTGAGTGGCGCCGGAAAGAGCCGAAGACACTCGACTGTGTATCCCGGGTCTGTGATTTCGGCGCCGAACTCCGCGGCGCTATATTTAAAACTACTCACTATTAGCGGGGATCGGCGTATAACACGCACCCACGATTTTCCCCTGATTTTAAGGGGAAAAAAGTGCGTGTTATATGCCGATAAATACGGTGTTACTTATATCATATATATAATAATAAATACACCCAGAAGTAGGATATATGGGCATTTTAAATAGGAGATATGAAGCTATATGAAGGGGGGGGGAGATCTATAATAAAGTAGTACTAAAAGCCGAGCCTTTTTTTTTTTCATGGATATGATCATTTTAAATATAATGCACAATACTGGTAAAAGTTTACTTTAAATGTAATTGTAATGCCTTCTATTACCTCCAGTCTGTCAGCCTCCACCTTCTCTGGGTTCAGATGCTGATCTTCCCTGCACAGAGTCTTTAACCACTTGCTGCCCGCCTACTGTCAAATAATGGCGGGGCGGCTCCCGTTCTGGGACGACGTCATATGATGATGGCAGAACGGGCGCTCTGGCGCGCCTGCGGCATGTTGCTAGGACACGGAGCGACCCCCATCTCTGTAAAGAGCCGCCCCCGCGGCTCTTGAACCATGTGATCGGCTGTGTCCAATCACAGCCGGTCACATGTAAACACGGAGATGCTGGTAATCGGCGCTCCTCGCCTCGCACTGACAGGGTGTGAGGAGAGGAGAGCAGATCAGCGGCATCTCCTCGCAGGGGGACATCTACCCATGTAATCAGGGCACTGATGATCAGTGCCCTGATTACAATATAGCGCCAGAAGTGATGGGAATCAGTACCAGCAATCAGTGCCCAATAGTGATGCCAGTCAGTGCTGGCTATCAGTGTCACCCATCAATGCCCTTCAGTGCTGCCTATCAGTGCCCACCAGTGCCGCCTATCAGTGTCACCTATCAGTGCCCATAAGTGTGGCATATTAGTGCCTCCTCATCAGTGCCACCTAATCAGTGGCCATATGTGCCGCCTCATCAGTGCCCATCAGCGTAGCCTATCAGCGCCCATCAGTGAAGGAGAAAAATTACTTATTTACAAAATTTTATGACAGAAACTAAGAGAAACTTTTTTTTTTCAAAATTTTCAGCCTTTTGTTTTTTTTGTAAAAAATAAAAAACCCAGCAGTGATTAAATACCACCAAAAGAAAGCTTTATTTGTGTGAAGGAAATGATAAAAATGTCAGGATGAGTAGAGTGTTGTATGATCGCGGAACTGTCATTCAAAGTGTGACGACGCTGAAAGCTGAAAAATGGCCTGGGCAGGAAGGGGGGGTATAAGTGCACTGTATTGAGGTGGTCCCAGGAACGATCCCCCCCCCGATTTCGTTCATGTGGTGCGATTGCTCTGAACCACGCCCAGGAGCACCCGGGGGCGCCGTTCACCCTTAGTCCGATACGGTACGCTTCAACGTGACTGAAAACCGTCCCGGGGTACAGAACTCTCCATAGAGGACTCATTCACACAGAGCCATATCAAATGAGTGGTTACCATTTTTTTTTTTTAATGCGACACACATTAAGCAGCCCATTGAAATCAGCGCGCTGCGATACGCACCGCAAACGTAGCTCACGGAGCTTCTTGCTGCTTTCCACATTGTGCTTTTTTTTTTTACCATGCATTTTGCCACATTTGTTGCACATTTGCACCAAGACAGGAAGTGAGGGGAACCTCCTCATTGGGGACACGGCAAGATATGTACACTGCTCAAAAAAATGAAAAGAACACTTTGAAAACGCATCGGATCTCAAAGGGCACAAATATTAGACATCATGTGCACTGCCAAAAAGTTTGTTTTAGTTTCATTCGTTTTTTTTTTTCGTTTTTCGGGTCATTCGTTATGATCAAAATTCGTTATTTCGAATAAATTCGGGAATTTGGAATCCAAAAATTTGAAAATACTTTTTTTCGATTTCACTGCGACTTGCATTGACTTCTGTTAACTGAAGTTGCAAGCTGCAGGGAAATCGGATGTACAAATCCCACTGATGTGCGGCTTTCTAATCACGCTGAAGTAGAACGGTTTCAAAGCCACACTGGTGTGAACCGGGGCTTAGTGCTTATAACTGAGACAAGCACACACTATAAAAGGATCTGCTTTGTTCATATTTCATGTCTGAGGTTTACAACCACTTTAAGGCTAATTTCACACTGGGGCCGCTGAGTGTTAGCGCTAAAGCGCTAAAAGCGCAGCTCGCTATAGCGGCGCTTTTAAGCCGCTATCGGGGCACTTTTAACCCCCCACTAGCGGCCAAAGAAGGGGTTAAAAGCACCCGTGTTGCGGCGCTTCGGCACTTCAGTTCAATGGGCAGGGCATTTTGAATACAGCGCCCCCAAACCGCCCCAAAGATGCTGCTTGCAGCACTTTTCCCGTAAGCGCACCGCCCCAGTGTGAAGTCACACTGAAATGAATGGTAGGCGGATTTCAGGCGTTATTTAGAGGCTATTTCTAGCGCTAAAGTGCCGCTCGTTTTAGCGGCACTTTTCGCCCGCCAGATGGGCACTTTTAACCGTGCTTTAGCCGTGCTTTTCAGACGCTTTGCCCATTCACTAAATACAGCGCTCCCAAACCGCCCCAAAAATGTTGCTTGTAGGACTTTTCCCAACGTCCCGTAAGCTCACCGCCCCAGTGAGAAGTCACACTGAAATGAATGGAAGGCAGTTTTCAGGTGTTATTTAGAGGCTATTTCTAGCGCTAAAACGCCTGAAAAGCACCTAAGTAGGAAGTTCATGTGACAGGGTGACAACGCAACTAGGAGACATGGACAGAGCGTTGTCACCCTATAACAGGTAAAACCCAAACAAGAGTCTTTATGGCAGGATCCCCAGCAGCTGCATATTTGCGTGAATTGGTGTGAATACAGCTGTGCCACGAGCGTGCGCTCTGCACGCTCCCAACATGCTTAGCAGCTAAGGTTAGCTCATGGCAGTCACATGATCATAAACCACGCCTCCCTAAACCTCTTAAAAGGTCGGGAGGCGCCGGCGCCAAGAGGTTAACAATGATGACGTTTATAAGAGGTTTCAGTGAGTGGGTTTGTATCTACATGAGATATAAAAAGGAAATGTTCCAATCCAATCAGTTAAATATATATTTGATACTAGACCTTCATTGCTTTGTTCAGATAGGAAGGCAGCAATGAAAAAAAAAAAAAAAAAAAACATCCCAGTCCATTTACACAAAAAAAAAAGAATAGAACATTATAATGAAGCTGAAGGCGGCCGTTTCACGAGTCCAACCAACGTTCAGATTAGGATGACCTCTCCCTGGTGCGCCTCGTGCTTCACTGAGGTTACTTCTCTCTACTTAGGAGATCCCATAGCCATACAGGATCCAGCCACACAACTACTTCCAATACAAACAACGGCTACACCTCAAAACAGAGACGATCAGAGTCCAACACCCATAGAAAAAGCCTCCAGATCCCAGGCCTGCCTCTTCTAACGTCAGGTATGGAGGGGTTTGGTGATGATTTTGTCTGATCCCCCTGAGGCAGAGTCCCTGTGATGTCATATAATGGAGAGAAGTCCTTGAGAATTCGATGTCCCCGGCTCATCCCTGCAAAAGGTTCCTGGCCACGATCATCCGCATCACCTCATTGGTCCCTGATAGGATAAAAGGAAAAGAAAGCATTAACTAGGCAATTCGAGGACTGAAACTGACTTTTGTTTTCAGAGATAAAGTGGAAACTAAACCCATTGGTCAGTGTCATGTGCGCTCAATTAAGCCATCAAATGCGTGGTGCGTTACCTGGTGACAGCACCATGGAAGCTGAAGATTAAACAGAGCTTAAAGCGGAGTTCCACCCAAAAATGGAACTTCCACTTTAAAGGGAAGGAGACCCCCCGACATGTCACATTTGGCATGTCATTTTTTGGGGGGAGGAGCGGATACCCTCTTTTTAGAGGGTTCCAGCTCCCACTTCCTCCCGGCGCACCGCGGCACCGGAAGCAGGTTCATCTCTCCCCCTCCTTCTCGGCAATCATCTGGGACACGTCACAGGTCCCAGATGATGGCGCAACGCTCGAGCATGCGCAGTGCGTGCCCCCCACAGTGACGATGCCGGCGCCGCAGAGAGGAGGGGGAGACGAGCGGGGCTTTGATCGTCCGCATCGCTAGACCCCGGGACAGGTAAGTGTCCGATTATTAAAAGTTAGCAGCTGCAGTATTTGTACTTGCTGACTTTTAATTTTTTTTTTTTTTTTTTTTAAGTGGAACTCCGCTTTAAAGAGGAACTGCAGTCCGCTCACATAATTTGTAATAAAAACATCTTTGCCATTCTGAAGCTTCCCTCCAACCACTTTGGATATTATTTTATATATATTCTGTGATTCTGTATTTGCCAAATATGCTGCAGAAATCTCCCTCAACTGAGTCTGGCTGCATCCATTTTAACTGTGGGCAGCTGAAGCTGCTACCTGTTCACTTCCTGGATTTACGCAGACACACAGAGGCACACCACCAGCTCCGCAGCTCTCATTGGCCCTCTTATGACTCATCCCCCCTCCCTGCCTGGCAAACAGAGAGAGTTGTGTATGATGTCATAAGCCTAGGCTTTTTACCAGACAAGAAATATGAAGTGGGCTGTATAAGGTATGTTTTACTAACAAAAGTTAAAACAACAACAAGGGCAGAAGATTTAATAGATGGAAAGATGAAAAAATGACTGAAGTTCCGCTTTAAGATGGCAGCTTCCTTGGCTGTAAAGCAGGGCTGTCCAACCCGCACCCTGGCCCGCCTGGAGGGATGCCTGCAAGCACAGAAGCCGACACAGACAAGCCCGGCTCATGCACATATGTAGGGATGCCGGAGACGCCGTGCAAACATAGCAGCCAACATTGACAAGACAGACAAATGCCAGTCTGACGGGATGCCGGGGGGTTCAGGTTTGCAATAGCACTGGCAGCAGGGAATGCAGGGACACCAGGTAAGTAAATGCTGCATGGCCGGATCTGGGGGGAGGGGATGGGGTGCTGGGGTAGGCCGTGCCTCCCCCACCCCCAGATTTTAATTGCATCTCCCCCCCCCCGCCCACAACTGCCTCCTCTACCGCTTCGCACAGTACATACATAGGCTACATTCACACTGGCAATTAGGGCTGGAGCAAATTGTAGCGGCAGTTCCTCCTGCAGTTTTCAGCAGGTAGGTGTGTCTGCCGGCCCCGTACACTATAAGAACAGTTTGCCGGCCAGCACACCTATTGGCGGTTCTCTACACAGCCAGTGATTACCTGCGGTGATCAATTCTGGAGGCACTTTGAGCCCAGCAGCGATCACCGCAGGTAACTGCTAGCTGTGTAGAGAACCGTGAATAGGTGCGGCTGATGGCAAACCGTTCTTATAGTGTACGGGGCCGGCAGCCACACCTAACCGCTGGGAGCCGCAAGAGGAACTGCTCATAAGCTATCCTTATTGGTGTATTTTATGTGCGGCCCGAGACAATTCCTCTTCTTCCAATGTGGCCCAGGAAGATCAAAAGCTTGGACACCCCTGCCCATGTAGACACTTTGGCCCATGTGTATATCAGCTGGCCGGCTTCTGTCGGACGGGCCTGCTGGAAGACCATCAGCCAAACAACTCCCGATCAGTGCTCTCAGCCAATGGCAAGGGGGGCGTCGCCCTGCCAGAACACAAGAGCTCAGAGGGGGAGATCGCTGTACTAATGATCTGACGTTAGTACAGCAGTCACTTTTTTTCCGTTCAACCCGCTTGAAAAACAAAAAAAAAAAAAAAACGATTAGTGTGTACCAGGCTTTAATGATAGGAGAGTTTAGTTCTGCTTTAAGTACAAGATCCAAATGTTACAGATTGCATTTATTTATAGTTTTCATGAGAACTAAAATGCGTGAAAGGCGGATGTCTGTGGTATGCAAATGCTCAACGCTAAACGTGGAATTTACTAAGACCAGAGCAGACATAATCTGGAGTAGCTGTGTATGGCAATCTGTTTCCAGCTTTCATTTTTAGAGCTTAACTGAACAAGCTGAAGTTAAAAGTGGATTGGTTACCATGCAGAACTGCTCTTACGTCTGTCTGCTCCAGTTATAGTAAATTCCTTGCTAAGACTTCTTTCACATTAGTGACAATGTTTACCACTTTGCTGTCTCTGAAAAGCAATCCACCACGGGTTTTTTTTTTTTAAAGGGCAGCAGGGGGTCTCCACTGAGGGGGGTCCATACTGATGGGGGGTCTATACTGTGGGGGGGATGCACTAAGGGGGGGGTCTATACACTGAGGGAGGTCTATACTGAGGGGGGAGGGGGGTCTATACTGAGGGAGGGAGGGGGGTCTGTACTTAGTGGGGGGGTCTATACTGAGAGAGAGGGGTCTGTAGTTAGTGGAGGGGGGTCTGTGCTGAGGTGGGGTGGGGCCAATTTTTTCTGCACTGGGTGACACCAACCCTAGTGATGCTACTGGACACAGCCACCTTTTTTTTTGTACTACACGATCACATATTTCTTAGAGCCCTTTCACACTGAGGCAGTTTTCAGGCATTTTAGCGCTAGAAATAGCGACTGTAAATCGCCTGAAACGTGCCTCCCCTGCAGCCCCAGTGTGAAAGTCTGTGTGCTGTCACACTGGGGCGGTGCGCTTGCCGGATGTTAGAAGAAGTCCTGCAAGCAGCATCTTTGGGGCAGTTTGAGAGCGCTGTATACAGTGCCCTCAAACCGTCCCTGCCCATGGCAATGAATGGGCAGCGCTTCAGAAGCGCTGCAACATGGGCGTTTTTAACCCCTTCTTTGGGGTTAAAAGCGTCCCGCTAGCGGCCGAAAAGTGCTGCTTAAACAGCGGTAAAACGCAGCTAAAACGAGCGGCGCTTTACCGCTAATGCACAGGCGGCCCCAGTCTGAAAGGGGTCCGAGGCTCCATTCAGATCTGTGCGACCTTCGTTTTCCGTACAGGCAGACCAGTCATTTCTCCTACTTGGAGAAACACGGAGAAAGAGGTCCATGACCCTTTTTAAAATCGCACCACACCGAGCCGCATGGTGCCGCAGAATTTGGCACATGCGAAAATGCGGCGCGTCTGCTGACGGGTGGGGGTAGGGGTTCCTTCCCGACCCACAGTAATGAGAACCTAGCGTTACAAAACAGTTATACCATATGGCAACAAAAACGTACCCTCGAGGATCTGATGAACGCGGATGTCCCGGACGTACTGCTGAACCGCGTAATCTTTCAAGTAACCGTATCCGCCGTGCATCTGGAGCGCCTGGTTACAGACCTGCAACAATCATGGGATGATGAGCACCATTCCTACAACTTATTCTACAACTCAGAAAATCTAGAACTCTAAATCCATTTTTTTGTAAGTTTTTAAGTAGAGAAGAAAATGGTTAAAATACCAAGGGGGAAATTTCCCTTCACTTCCTATCTGAAGACATAACAGGAAGAAAAAAGATATCTGATTAAAGTCTATGACCTTCAAGTTGCATGAACTACTTTGAAATGGCTGCGACTTTGAGTTGCACAAATATGAATGGTTATCATCTGAAAACATGGGGTAGGACTTGACATGCCACTTTGATGTACATGCCACTTTCAAAGTAAAGGGAAATCCTTTCTTTTGCCTAAATTCATGTCTTACACCCCATTGACAAAGTGTCAATAGAGTGTAAGACATGAATTTAGGCAAAAGAAAGGATTTCCCTTTACTTTGAAAGTGGCATGTACATCAAAGTGGCATGTCAAGTCCTACCCCATGTTTTCAGATGATAACCATTCATATTTGTGCAACTCAAAGTCGCAGCCATTTCAAAGTAGTTCATGCAACTTGAAGGTCATAGACTTTAATGTTAATCCTCAAAAGTTGCATGAAAGTCGTACCTGAATGTTTAACATGCAACAGTGGGTCAGACTTTGCAGAGGGACAAGTCACATCCAAGTCGCACCCATGCAAAGTTGCGTCAAAGTTGCACTCCAAAGTCGCATGACTTTGGAGTCGTACAAGTGTGAATGGAGCCTTAGACCCCTTTCACACAGGCAGTTTTCAGGCGTTTTAGCGCCTGTAAAGCACCAGAAAACTGCCTCCCATTCTCTGCAATGTGTGCTTTCACACCCGAAAAGTCCTGCAAGCAGCATCTCTGGGGCGGGTTGGGAGCGCTGTATATAGAGCTCCCAAAACGCCCCTGCCCATTGCAATGAATTGGCAACACTTCTGAAGCGCCTGAAAAGCGAATTGGAAGGGCTGCAACACGGGAGTTTTTAACCCCTTCTTTGGGGTTAAAAGCGCCCCGCTAGCAGCCGAAAAGTGCCGCTTAAACAGCAGTAACCGTGAACGCAGCCGCGGCCCCAGTGTAAAAAGGGTCTTATAGTCTGCTTAAGCACTGCGTATCATAAACACATGCCATAATTTACAAAAAAATACTTGTTTTCACATTTTTTAATCCGTGGTTGCATTTCAGGACGGCTGATCGCCTGCAGCCTCTTTGCAGTCAATTCATGTCTATATTCACTCCAGTGATGGCTGCATAGCATTGATTAGGGTGCGTTTCCTGATGGACTGATACAGCCCCTTGTAGTCCCCATTAGCTGCCCGTATGACACCCGAGTGACCACACAGGAGAGAATGGGAGATGGGGACAGTGCATTGTCACCCTATAACAGGAAGTGCCTGAACAAGGACCTACAAGATCCTCAGGTATTATGCTAATGAACGCTGCAGATTTAAAAATATTGAAAAATGTACCCTAACAACTCAAAGATTTTAGTGATTAGGTTTACATCTACTGTAATGAGCAGTCTGTCTTAAAGTGTTTGTAAAGGCAGAAGGTTTTTTTACCTTCAGGCTCGATTCACACCTATGCATGTTGCTTTTGGGCGTTTTTGGAGGTTTTTTTTTCATGCTTGCCACGTTTTTGAGCAGCGTTTTTGCCGCGATTTGCATTTTGCGTTTTTTTTTTTTTTTTTACAGTCTAAAAAAAAAATAAAAAAAAAAATAAAAAAAAAAAACGGCAAAAACGCAATAAAACGGTGCAAAAACGGTGCACTTGCGTTTTTGATGCTTGTCCATTGAATTCTATTACATGCAAAACGCTGCATTTTGCATGAAAAAAAGTCCCTGACCCTTTCCAAAAATGCAGAGAAACAAAAATGCATTGATGTGAACATGTTCCATAGGAATCCATGTTAAAAAATTTCCATGCATTTCTGCAAAATGCAAAATGCATCAAAAAACGCGCTAGTGTGAATGGAGCCTAATGCATTCTATGCAGGAAGGTAAAAAACCTTAAGTGTGCAGCTCTCCCCTCAGCCCCCCAAATACCTACCTAAGCCCGATCTCGATCCAGCGATGTGCACCAAACCCGGGTCTCTCCTTCCTGCAAGCACACACACGAGTGCCCAGACAGCAAGCAGCTTTCTATGGGGGCACTCGGCAACAGTGGCGGCTGGTGGTTTTTAGTTTGGGGGGGCAAACAAATCCCCCTCCCCCCATGGCACCTCAAACCCCCCCACTGTCAATCCACCGGCACTTACCCCATCTAGGCGGTGGGCATTCGAGGAGAAGCGGGATCGGGGGAACCAAGCAGCGGTGGGGGTCGGGCATCTGAGGAGTGGCGGGGATCAGGGCACCGGGCAGTGGCAGGGATCAGGCATCCGAGGAGCGGCGGGGATCAGGGCACCAAGCAGCGGTGGGGGTCGGGCATCCGAGGAGCGGCGGGGATCGGGGAACCAAGCAGCGGCGGGGATCAGGCATCCAAGAAGCAGGGGGGATCAGGGCATCAAGCAGCGGTGGGGGTCGGGCATCCGAGGAGCGGCGGGGATCGGGGGAACCAAGCAGCGGCGGGGATCAGGCATCCAAGAAGCGGCGGGGATCAGGGCACCAAGCAGCGGTAGGGGTCGGGCATCCGAGGAGCGGTGGAGATCGGGCATCGGCGGGCATCCAGGTATCGGCCAGCGGCTCTTCTCACTTCCGCCATGCATCTCCTCCCCTCCTCCTAGGCATCCAATAGGAGCACCTGTCCTTTCAGCCAATCGGGTGACAGGTATCAGACACGCTTCCTGATTGGCCGGGAGGAGAATTAGTATTGCAACAGCGAATATTCATTCGCTGTTGCAACACACCTGGGTAGGCTTCGGACGCAGTGCTCTGCGCCCCGAGTCCACCCTATTTTGAAGCCTATTAGAGCCTCTGGTTCCAATCAGGTGCTTCAAAAAACACCCCCCGCCATAGGAATTCATGCGCTCAGCAAGGGTGGCAAGAGAAGAGGAGGATCTGGGCTGCTTTGTGTAAAACTATTGCACAGACCAGGTAAGTATGATATGTTTATTTTTTTTAAATAACATTTTTTCCTTTACAATCACTTTAAGCTGGCCATAGATGGATTGAATTTAGATCCCTCTATGGGCAAGCTGGTTGTCCTGAAGTCAATATATCTACTGATTTTAGTACAACCAGCCTGTTTTTTTTTTTTTAGTGTGCGATCACTGCTGGTGGCTATAGCTGCCAACAGTGAACATTGTACTGCGCCGGATGGGAAGGCTCCCCCCTGGCATGAACACAATAGAGCTGCAGAAGGGATTCCCCCATCAACACTGGCTGTGTAGATGGGGGAATCGAGCAAATTTTTCTTTCCCTCAAATTCCAGAACATCCACCTCTGTAAGAAAGAAAAGGAAAGCATATAAAACCGGCCACAGATGGTTAGAATCTCGGCTGGTTCAGCAGGGCCGAGGGTCTAACCATGTATGGGGCAATCTGATTGTACCCCAGTGGATCCATCGATCCACTGGGGTACAACCAGCATGTTGGATTTTTTCATGTAATTCAAGGGAATCAAGTGATTTTCTTAACTGCAATCCGGGGTTGTAGGAAAGGAAATTGCACCATCTATGGCCGGCTTAGCCCACCCATAGACCGGCTCATCTAATTGAGAGACACCAGATTCTCAGACCCACCTTAAAGCACTCATCTGTGGCATACAGCTTTGCCATAGCGCAGAGAGTCGCCGCATCGCCATGTCCCTCTTGGAGCGCCTGTGCCGCGTGTCGCACTATAAGCCGCGCTGTCACCAGTTGTGTCGCCATCTCTGCCAGTCGGAACTGAAGATACTGTGTGCGATACATACAATGATGTAAGAGAACATCAACCCCATGGGACCTTCAATGAAGAATGAAAGTGATGAATTCAAATCTTCATGATTTAGCACTAACTCAGGAAATGTTTTCTATGTGTAACACAGCTTTAGGATCAAAGGTATGCAAATGTTTCCTCTTCTTTTTCTATGATGTTACTTATGACTGCGTTTTATGCCTGTATTGCACTGCCTTAGCCCATGTTGGGTGTTAATAAAAACCATATTTGAAAAAAAAAAAAAAAAAATATTCATGATTGTCATTTTTAAATAATGGCCCCTAATATGCACATGAGGTTGGTGTTCTTTTGTGGATCAATCAAAAATTAGCCGTAGAGAGATATATTCCTCAATAACCCGCAAAGGATATAAACCACTTTGTGAGCACCAAATGCCTTTCAAACCCAGATATTGTTTTGTTAAAGTAGCAGTGACATCATCACTGTGCTGTACATGGCCTGTACAGAGGATAGAACTGTGGGAGGGGCCAGCAGGCTCCACCCACTTACAGGTTGCCTGCCGGAAACTACAGGAGGGAGCGAAGACGAGACCAGTCCCCCTGCAGAAGTAGGCTTACCTATTTTCAGACGGCTCTGGTCCGGCCATGTGATCCAGCTCCCCTGTGCCAGCCAACAGCAGCTGCAGGGGAGAGGAGGGAGTGCCAACAATGGCTGGAACATGGGAGCCCATGGGTGAGGTCACCACTCCTGGAATTCCCAGGCATTGCCGAGTGCTTTCTCCTCTCCCCTGCAGCCTCCGCTGACTGAACAGAGGATCACATGACCAGAGCGGGTTGAAAATAGGCAAGTATCTACACAGATTAGTCAGCATAGGTGTTGAGAGGGGAGAGGGGGGGATTTTTTAAGACTAGTTAGGTTTAGGCTGGAATTCTTCTTTAGGCTGGGAAGAAGCAGGTTGACATAAAGGTGTGATAAAAGGTATCCTTTCACCCTGACTAGGATTTCAGTATTGGATCATTTTGCTTTGACCGTGTGTCTGAGAACTAGGAACATGCACAGTTGTGTATTCCTTGTTCTTCTTTGCTGCAAGATTATTTAAAGTATTTCTAAAGGTCATTTTTTTATTTACAAAAATAAAAAACAGGTCATACTTACCTGCTCTGTGCAATGGTTTTGCACAGAGCATCCCCAATCCTCCTCTTCTTGGGTCCCCCACCGGCACTCCTCCTCCTAATCCAGTGCCCCCATAGGAAGCTATGGGTTTACTTGTGTGGGCTCGCTCCTGGGCCCCGCTGCCTGCGTCCATAGACACAGGCAGCGGGGCACGGCCCACTCCTCATCACATAGTTTGATTGCCAGCAGAGGAAGCCAATGGGGCTCATGTAAGTATGGGGGGGGGCTTTGCGGGGGAGCTGGATACAGAAGTTTTTTTATCTTTATGCATAAAATGCATGGATGTAAAAAAACTTTTGCCTTTACAACCATTAAGGCCCCTTTCACACTGGGGCGCTTTTCAGGTGTTTTAGCGCTAACAATAGCGCCTCTCATGCCCCTCCAGTGTGAAAGTCCGAGTGCTTTCACACTGGGGCGGTGCGCTTGCAGGACGGGAAAAAAAGTCCTGCAAGCAGCATCTTTAGGGCGGTGACGAAGCGGTGTATACAGCACTCCTCCACTGCCCCTGCCCATTGAAATGAATGGGCAGCGCTAGCGAAGCGGCTGCAAAGCGATTCGGCAGCACCCCAACACGGGTGCCTTTTAAACCCTTTCCTCGGCCGCTAAAGTGCCTCACTAGCGTCTGGAAAGCGCTGCTATAACAGAGGTAAAGTACCGCTAAAACCGGCGGCGCTTTAGCGCTACCGCCCACAATGCCCCAGTGTTAAAGGGGTCTAATGGTTTAACGGCAAGGGGCATTTTACAGGTTTTATTTATTATATTATATTTATTTTTATTATATTTAGTTTAAATACGTGATAAATAAGTGACAAATAAATTCAAACCAAAGTTTTTTTTTTTTTTTTTTTTTTAAACAGTTACATTGGGTTTAGACCATATGCATAAAATCTGAATGCTGTAAGCACCCCCGATGGTGTAAAATGATTTGTCCCAAGCCCTGTCGCTGTGATTTTTGTTGGCCTCGTTCACACTAGACATCCAATACCGTACGGCCATCCAATACCCTGTTTACCCGCAGCGGGATGCACAAGTGTTCCATGCATCCCGTCCCCTTCATGTTAATTGGGACACACAGCAGCTGCACGGACATAGCCGCTGTGCCCCGATATGACATTTGTGTGGGTACGGGTCCCAGAACTCACATTGTCTGCGTTTGGGGACACGCACCCACACGGGTGTCATAATGGGACACAGCAGCTTGACAATTGACAAGAATGGGACTACCTGCATAGGGATGCACAGAACACCTGTGCAGGTAATTGCGGCCCTGCACGGGCGTATGGTATTGTATGCCCAGATTGAACGAAGCCTAAATGTGGATTAAAGTAAATGCATGTGAATCATAAAAAAAAAAAAAAAAAAAAAAAAAGAAAAACATATACTGAATAAAATGATTACAGGAATAATCCCATGTATACAGTTACCATAATACATATTTTTCACTATAGGGGCCATTAGAACATTTTCTGGCATGTTAAATGGTTTTAGGCAGCCCATAGATTATGCAATATTCTTTCCTTCCACCAGGGATGGAAAGAAAGAAAATCACTTGAGTCCCCCCATCTATCCAGTCAGTGTTGATGGAATCCCCTATGCAGTGCTATTGTGTTCTGCCGCAGGCAGTGATTGCATGTTAAAAATCCTACAGACTTGTTGTACCCAAGAAGATTGATGGATCAACCTGGGTACAAATAGCCTGCCCATAGATGGATTGAATCTCAGCCAGTCCCTGCTGAACTAACCCAGATTTGCTCCATCTAAGGGCCCGCGGGCCGGGTAAAGGCAAGCAAAGGGCCACATCTGGCCTCCGGGCCGCAGTTTGGAGACCACCGCTCTTGGTGGCAGAAATAGTGCCCCATCATTGCTGTTGGTAGAAGGAATAGTGCCCCATTATTGGTGTCAGTGGGAGGAATAGTGCTTTGTATCAGCGGAGAAATAGTGCCCCATTATTGCTGTTGGTGGAAGGAATAGTGCCCCATCATAGGTGTCAGTGGGAGGAATAGAGCCCCATCATTGCTGTCAGTGGGAGGAATAGTGCCTTGTATCAGTGGAGGAATAATGCCCCATCATTGCGGTCAGTGGGAGGAATAGTACCCCATCATTGGTGTTAGTGGGAGGAATAGTGCCCCATCATTGCTGTTGGTTGGATGAATAGAGCCATATCATTGCTGTCAGTGGGAGGAATAGTGCCTTGTATCAGTGCCGGAATATTGCCCCATCATTGCTGTTGGTGGGAGGAATAGTACCTTGAATCATTGGGGGAAATAGTGTCCCAAGGGCCGGATAAATGCAAGCAAAGGGCCGCATCTGGCCTGTGGGCCGCAGTTTGGAGACCATTGCTAGGCAATGCAAACTCCTCCACCCATCTACAACAATCCAGCTACAGTTCTATTGAATTACAATATAACAGCAAAATCCTGATTTGCTTTGTTGTTACTCACTGCTGACATGGTAATGATTGTCTTCCATTATACCGGCCCTGTCTTTCCAGTTTATGGCGAAATGGGGCGAGTATATAGGAAGACAATCTATTTATTTATTTATTAAAATGCTTAACCTACTACGCAGTCTTACCCGAAGGCCTCGATGCACGAAATCAAAAGCACAACACGTCAGCAGTAAATAACAGACTACATATGTCAGGATTGACCTCTTACCTGGTAATTAGCCAGAGGCTCTCCAAACTGTTTTCTCACAACCATGTGATCGCGGGTAAGCAGGACGGAGGCATGGGCGGCCCCCAGAGAACAGGAGGCTGCAAAGCAAAAATACACAGGGGCTGATTTACTAAAACTGGAGAGTGCAAAATCTGGTGCAGCTCGGCAACCAATCAGCTTCCAGGGTTTTTGTGAAAGCTTAATTGAACAAGCTGAAGTTAGAAGCTGATTGGCTACCATGTACAGCTGCACCAGATTTTGCACTCTCCAGTTTTAGTAAATCAACCCCAAAGTTCAAAACATGATGGTGTGCAAGCAGCAAACTGATCATCAAACATTGGTAATTTTTTATGTACAAAAAAAGAAATAAAAAAAAGAAATAACACGTGGTGCTTCTTATAATTGTACAGTGCCTTTTACTGTTCAATCGTTAAAGCAGTATTAATCCCAAAATCAAAAAATGTAATCTATTGCAGCCTAACAATCTTTAGATGTGATGGCTGCATTGGCTTTCTCTTTTTAGGCTCCCCCCCCCCCCTCTGTTTTCACCTGTTAATCTGGCCAGTTAGGTGCCTTTCACACGGACGGCTATTCTGCCGCAGTTAAAAGCATGTTTTTTTCCCTGTGAAATTTAGACTCCAGGCACTGCGATCAGCTGCATTTGCACAGTGCGATTAGCTGCGGTTGCGTTTAGCCATCTCCATGGCAACCCGACAGGGTACCGACTCGCACTGTTTCGTATGAATCCTGAGGGGGAACTCCACGCCAAATTTTAAATAAAAGACCGGCGTGGGTTTCCCCCCAGGGGCATACCAGGCCCTTGGGTCTGGTACGGATTTTAAGAGGAACCCCTGCGCCAAAAAAACGGCGTGGGGTCCCCCCCAAAATCCATACCAGACCCTTATCCGAGCACGCAGCCGGTAGGTCAGGAAAGGGGGTGGGGACGGGCGAGCCCCCCCCCCCCCGAGCCGTACCAGGCCGCATGCCCTCAACATGGGGGGGTGGGTGCTTTGGGGGAGGGGGCGCCCTGCGGCCCCCCCACCCCAAAGCACCTTGTCCCCATGTTGATGAGGACAAGGGCCTCTTCCCGACAACCCTGGCCGTTGGTTGTCGGGGTCTGCGGGCGAGGGGCTTATCGGAATCCGGGAGCCCCCTTTAATAAGGGGGCCCCCAGATACCAGCCCCCCACTCTTTGTGAATGAGTATGGGGTACATCGTACCCCTACCCATTCACCTGGGGGAAGAAGTGTCAATAAAAAACACACTACACAGGTTTTTAAAGTATTTTATTAGACAGCTCCAGGGGTCTTCTTCCGACTTCGGGAGGTGTCTCCGGCGTCTTCTCCCGGTGTCCGGATCTTGTGCTGGCTCCACCGCTATCTTCTCCTGCTGTTTTGCTAGCAGTGGCCCAGACCTCTGGATCATCTTCTTCCCTCTTCTCTTCTTCCGATGTTGACACGACGGTCTCTCCGGCTGGAATGGTCTCTGGGCTCTCCGCTCTGACTTATATAGGCGGTGACCCCGCCCCCTTATGCCGTCACAGTCCCTGGGCATGCTGGGAGTGTGACGTTTTAGGGGGTGTGGTCATCACCCGGTGACCACGCCCCCTAAAACGTCACACTCCCAGCATGCCCAGGGACTGTGACGGCATAAGGGGGCGGGGTCACTGCCTATATAAGTCAGAGCGGAGAGCTCAGAGACCATTCCAGCCGGAGAGACTGTCGTGTCAACATCGGAAGAAGAGAAGAAGGCAGAAGGCAGAAGGCAGAAGGCAGCAGTCCGGGCTCCTCCGTTGGCAAAAGAGCGGCAAAAGAGCAGAAGATAGCGGAGGAGCCCGGCAGAAGAGAGCGCGGAGAAGGACCGGAGAGACCCCCGAAGCCGGCAGAGGACCCCCGAAGTAGGAAGAGGACCCCCGGAGCTGTCTAATAAAATACTTTAAAAACCTGTGTAGTGTGTTTTTTTATTGACACTTCTTCCCCCAGGTGAATGGGTAGGGGTACCATGTACCCCATACTCATTCACATAGGGTGGGGGGCCGGGATCTGGGGGCCCCCTTATTAAAGGGGGCTCCCAGATTCCGATAAGCCCCCCGCCAGCAGAACCCGACAACCAACGGCCAGGGCTGTCGGGAAGAGGCCCTTGTCCTCATCAACATGGGGACAAGGTGCTTTAGGGTGGGGGGCCGCAGGGTTATAGCCCCTGTCAGTTTATTTTTTATCATCCCTGTCCCATTGCACAGATTTCCCTTCACTTCCTGCCCCACAGCCAAACAGGAAGTGAGCGGAAATCTATGCAAATTAAGGGAATCCATTGCCCCCCCCCCCCAGGCTCTCAGAACTAGTGTCCCCACTCGAAAATTTCAGGGCGGGTCTTAAACATCAAGGGTGTGTGGCCTTGACAGGTAGGGGAGGGTCATATTTAAATGAGGGGGTGCACGAGTTTAGTCAGGCCTAGGGCAGCACAAAACCTAAATACACTACTGATTAGGGGGGCTGAGAGGGGAGCTGCACACAGAAGGCTTTTTATCTTAATGCATAGAATGCATTAAGATAAAAAAAAAACCTTCTGTCTTTACAACCACTTTAATGAAGGATGAGGTAGGATGAATAATATGAAAAATAAAAAAAATGGCACAATCAAAATTTTAGGAAATTAATTGCAACAAGAAATTGTAAGATGTTGTGTGGCCAGGCCAGATCTAGTGGTAGAAATGTCTGTTTCCATTCACTGATTGGTATAAACTCCTAAAACTGTTATACCAGCCACAGCGGATTTCAATTTTTGTAGAATTTGGTCTAAATGTTGATCTAAATGTTGGAATTTGTACAATCAGACGTTAACAGGTGTGGCTTACCAATGTTTATCCTTCCTCCATTCAGCCCCCTCATTGCGATCCCGAAGCCCTGTCCTTCCTGTCCCAGCCGATTTGCTACAGGGACCGCACAGTCCTCAAATATAACCGCTCGTGTTGGCTGGGAGTTCCATCCCACCTGAGGACATCAGCAGATGTGAAGGAAGATATAAACAAGAAAAAAAAAAAAAAAAAAATCAACAGGGTTGATTTATAACAAGCAGAATAAATGACAGGTATAGCCCACCTTTTGAAAAAAAAAAAAAAGAAATGTAACAAATGTACCAAAAAATGATAAAATAAAAAACGTAACTATATAAAATTTTTGAATTCAGGCCTGAAGAGCATTACAAATGCTCCTTTAACCATGTTTCATATACTTTAAAAAGAAAGAATCATTTATTTGTAATCAGTATTTATATAATGCTTGAAATTTATGGAGCGCTTTACATAAAGTCGCTGCCCTCAAAAAGCTTACAATCTAAGACCCCTTAGGCTAGGTTCACATGTATGCATGTTGGGTGTTGGCAATGTCAGGGCCGGGCTCAGCCCTTTCTTCTCTGAGCTGGCCGCTCAGCTGTCGGCTAATTGCCAGCTCCCATCTCTCTCCACGGTGACTCAGCTGTTGATGATATCCTGCTCGTCAGTCCTGCCTACTTAAGCCATCCAGTCCAGAGGAGCTCTGCCTTCGCCTTGGTCAACATCACAAGAAACATCTCCTGCGTTCCTGTTTAAAGACTGGCTTTGCTGACATCCCTTCTGGCTCCAGATCCTGCTTGCTGTTCCACTACATTGATCCCTGACTTCTGGCTTGGCTGACTATCCGTTCCGGTTACTGAGCTTTGGCTATATTTTGACTACGTTTGTTCTTTTACTTTTATTACTAAACAAGTGTGATTTAACTGTACTTCTGTCTTCTGTTTTCATGGTTTCTGACAGGGAAACAGTTTAAGAGGATACCAGCTCCAGCTAGTTGCTTGGCTGCCATTGTTTTTAACCCTTTTGCTGCCAGGTCTGTTCGTCATATGGACCTGACAATGGGGTTATTGTTTTTAACCCTTTTGCTGCCAGGTCCGTTCGTCATATGGACCTGACGGGGGGGGGGTGGGGGTGGGGGTGGGGGGTTGCAAACAAAATTAAAGTGGTTGAAGCCACTGGGAGTGTGTGTATATCAGACAAGCAGACTGCTGCCTGTCAGATGAAAGCTGGCGCCTCAGGCGGCACTGGATTGCTTTCATACACCTTGGTAAACAAGCACCCCTGCTATGTATCCCGGGCTCTGCTTGCCCATCTACAGGCCTGGGACCTGCATGGCGAGTGCCGCTGGGTAGAGGGGAGGGATAAGAGCGGACGCATGTCTGCTCTCCTCCCCTTTTTGTTGCTGATCTGGAAGCAACGTGTTTGCTATCACTTCCGGGCCCCCTGTCAGCTTCTGCGGCCAGTATTGCCAGGAAAGAATGTATTGCAATGCGATCTGCATTGCATTACATTCAGTGGAGCACAGGGGAGATATCCGGGGTCTTTCAGTCCAGGTGAGAGCAGAAGAAGAGGATACCTAAAGGGTGAGAGTGGAACAGGTGAGAGCAAGATGGTTGACAGCAGAACAGGCAAGAGTGGAATAGGTGGATGCTGAACGGGTGAGAGTCAAGAAAGGTGAAAGTAGAATAAGTGAGAACAGGTGAGAGTAGAATGGGAGCCAAATGGGTGAGAGTGAAACAGGTGGGAGTGAAACGGTGAGAGCAGAACGGATGAGAGCAGAACGGGTGAACGGGTGAGGGCGGAACGGGTGAGGGCAAAACAGGTGAGGGCAAAACAGATGAGAGGGATTGGGGGGGGGGGGGGTCTTCCTATCCTCCCCAGCGATGGGCTTTAGGAAACTTATACTGACATAAATATGTAGGATGACCCCCTCCTGAAAGTTGCCTGACTCCAGTACTAAGTCACACACCCATAAAAAATATGCAGCAAGTGAATTCAGAACTCCTTATATGAAAAATTCTTCCAGATCGCTAACTCAAAAATATTGAATTATGACCCAAGCAACTACCATGTTAGAGCTCATCTTTGGCAGTATTACATTTGACTTCTATGAAGAGATACCTTCTCACCTTTTTCTCTTTCTTGCCGAAGCTGAGGCCTGGTGTCCCCTTTTCCACCACTAGGCAGGAAATTCCACGAGCTCCGCTGCCCCCCGTACGACACATCACAACATAGACATCGGTGTCCCCAGCACCGCTAATGAATGCCTGGATAGAGACAGAGGGGCGGAAAACATAACATGATTACACCTTCTTCAGCTACTAACACTGATATGCTTGTGTATGAACATGTGGGAGAAGGTACCTTAGATCCATTCAGAATATAGCGATCGCCGTCTCTCTTCGCCGATGTCAGCAGTGACGCAGCATCACTTCCGCTGCCTGCCGAGCACAACAATCACCAGGACAAGACCACTCAGAATTGTAAGTAAATTCAAAACAGATGTGTACCATGTGTGTAATATATGAAATATAAACAGCGGGAGTCCCAGCCTGGGGAGACGAGGTCCATGACATTTCTCTGCTATTGAGATATTTAACCTGTCACTAAACTCGGGTTTACAAAAAAAAAAAAAAAAAATCTATTCAGGTATTTTTTTTCCCAAAAAAAAGTTCCTTCTGTTGCTCTCAGCCTCCTCCAAATCCCCAAATTCCCTTTTTTGCTGCTGTGATCTGACTTTCTGTTAGAGGGTGACTGCGTTCGTTCTCCATGGTCCCACTGTATATAGGAATGTAGTCACCCTTACATGTGCACTGCCGAAAAATGTGTTCGTTTTAGTTTCATTCGTCTTTTTTTTGTTTTTCAGGTCATTCGTTATGATTGCAATTTGTAAATTCGAAAAAAAAAACAAAAAAAAAAAACAGAAAGTCGAAAAAATTCGGAAAAAAAAAAAAAAAAAATCGGAAATTCAAAATAAAAAAATAAATCAGAAATGCAGAAATTTAAAACCCCGAAAATCTGAAATAAAAAACTAATAATAATTTAACTATTACTAGCTTTTAAATTATAGGTATTGGAATTTCCTTTAAAATGTGGCTGTTAGTAAACGTAACGAATTTGAAATTTATCTGAAGTTACGAATTATCCGAAATAACGGATGCCGCATCTAAACGAATGGAACATAACAAATTAATAATAATAAATTACAATAATGATAATAAAACCATTTTATAATTATTAATTTGTTCCGCTCTATTTGTTTAAATGCGACATTCGTTATTTCGGAAAATTCGTAACTTTGGATAAATTCAAATTCATTACGTTCACTAGCAGCTAAATTTGAAAGGAGATTCCAAAACCTATAATTTAATAGTAATAGTTAAGTTATTAGTTAGTTATTATTTTAGATTTTCGAATTAACTAATAATAACTTAACTATTACTAACTATTAAACTATAGGTATTGGAATCTCCTTTCAAATTTGGCTGTTAGTAAACGTAACAAGTTCAAAATTTATCTGAAGCTATGAATTATCCAAAATAATGGATGCCGCATCTAAACGAATGGAACGTAACAGATTAATAATAATAAATTACAATAATCATAATAAAACAGTTTTAAAATTATTAATTTGTTCCGTTCCATTTGTTTAGATGCGGCATTCGTTAATTCGGATAATTCGTAACTTCAGATAAATTCGAATTTGTTACGTTCACTAGCAGCCAAATTTAAAAGGAGATTCCAATATCTATAATTTAATAGTAATAGTTAAGTTATTATTTATTATTTTAGATTTTCAAATTAACTAATAATAACATAACTATTACTATTAAATTATAGGTATTGGAATCTCCTTTCAAATTTGGCTGTTAGTGAGCGTAACGAATTCAAATTTATCCAAAGTTACGAATTATCCGAAATAACGAATGCCGCATCTAAACAAATGGAACGGAACAAAATAATAATTATAAAACGTTTTTGTATTATAGTAATTTATTATTATTAATTTGTTACGTTCCATTCGTTTAGATGCAGCATCCGTGTTTTTGGATAAATTTGAATTAGTTACATTCACTAACAGCCAAATTTGAAAAGCGCTTCAGAAGCGCCGCAACACGGGCAGTTTTAACCCCTTCTTCGGCAGCTAGCGGGGTTAAAATCGCCCCACTAGTGGCCAAAAAGCGCCGCTTAAACAGCGCTAAAGCGCCGCTAAAACGAGCGCCGCTTTAGCACTAATGCATGGATGGCCCGAGTGTGAAAGTAGCCTTACTATGCCTTGTTCTGCATCGCTTTAGGGCCCATTACATATGCGTGGTGAATGGACGCATATTATGTCATACCTTCTGCTTAATTCACCAAAGCGCACAATAAAGGGCACATGTACCATTTATTAGCAAAGCAGCACACCACAATGAAGAGCTGTGTGTTATCACGCATTGGGCTGCCGCTCAGGATGGATGGCACTAAGAATACAACGTGCGTTACTGCTATGCAGTTGTGTGAATCCGATGAGCAGAGAGGTGAATCCTTTCACCTGATATTAAAGCGGGATTCCAGCCAGCTAAATTTTTTTTTTTAAAGTCAGCAGCTACAAACACTGTAGCTGCTGACTTTAAATACGTACACTTACCTGTCCTGGGTGCCCGCGATGTCGGACGCCCGAGGCCGACCCGTCCCTCGGGTCCCGGCACCGCCATCCTAAGTAAGGGAAACAGACAGTGGAGCCTTGCAGCTTCACTGCCAGTTTCCTACTGTGCACGCGCGAGTGGCGCTCCCCTCTGTGAATGGCCCCGTGGTTTTCTGGGAACACACACAGTTCCCAGAAGGCAACGGGGCCGCTCACCGAGGAACAGGACACGCCGCGGAATAGGAAGAGGCAGATTAGGAAGACTGCCTAGCAACAAGGGTTCAGGTAAGTTTAAAAAATTTTTAAAAAAAAATTTTTTAGGATTTTTGGTGCAATTTTTTTTTTTCAGGGTGGCCCTCCACTTTAAATGGCAACACTTCGGGTCTCACCTGGCTCCGTCAGACAGTAAGATGCTAATTTCTCCATGCTGCAGAGAGGAGGACAGAATCTGTGTCTCTGTTCTTCATTTCCAAAAGTATCGATCATCCAGACACACATGCTGCAAGGAACAGATTAAAAGCATTATAAGCATGCCATTCCATTGAAGGGAAATCGTCCGCTGAGGTCTCTTCAGAACACTTCCAGGAGTGTCGATCTCTTTGGACCCCCATTGCACTCTTTTGTATTGGATCAGAACCAGAACCAAGGTCCAAACCTCTGATCAAATTATTGAATATAAAGCGTGCACGCTTCAAGCAACTCACGCTGACACTTAGTTCAGAGTCATATTACTTTCTGTTTTAATATTTCCTCTTTTCAAGATTTATATACCAACAGCGGACAGATAAGGCTGGCTCATGCAAACCACAAAACAACCACAAATATATAAATATATATATATATAGTGACAAAGTATGTGACAAAGTATTGGCTTTTAGCTGGGTCGTCCATATGAGGAAGTAGCTTTGTTCTTGCAATGTTCTTGCTTCTTCCGAAACATTGGTGTTAAGGTGTTAACATTGAGTGTATTTTCGGAGTAGGTGCGATTCTTCTGTTAACTGTTCTTCTATTAACTCTTCAGTTCCACAGCAAGGGAGGGATAAGCTTTGCAAATATCTGCTAAATATGTTTTAAGGTTGATAAGCAGAAGCTGATATATATATATATATATATATATATATATCAGGCTATAAAGCATGTACTTATATATATTGGAATAGACATTTCATCATGACATTACCAGATCCATTACACTTTGATTCCTTCCACCATCCTCTACATCACTATACTGTGTCCCGTAGTGAGGTGAAAGTGGTGGGCAGAACCACTGAATGGTTCTAAAGGCGGAAGGTTTTGTGCAGTCATGCATTTTATTTAGTCAGGTATAAAACCTTCAGTGTGCAGGTCCCCCCGATCGTGCTCCAGCGATGTGCACGAGAGCAGCTGCTCTCCTGGATTTCTGCCTCCTCATTGGCTCCTGCTGCTGTCAATTACAGCCAGTGAGGAGGAAGCAGGGGGGCGGGGCCAAGCCCTGTTCTGTGTGTCTTATGGACACACAGAGCGGGGCTCGGGAGCAAGCACACGAGTGCCCCCCAGAGCAAGCAGCTCACTATGGAGGCACTCATCAGGAAGGAAGACCCCAGGAGCACAGAGCAAAACCATTGCACAGAGCAGGCAAGTATAACATGTTTGTTATTTGAAAAAAAAAATTCCTTTAATATCACTTACTAGTTGAACTTCAGGGACAACAACCCCCCCCCCCCCCCGGAGTTTTCCTGCCCTGCAAGGGTTAAATGCTTGCTTGTTTAGGTTTAAGGGACAGAAAAATAACTTTTACTTACCAGATTCTCAGCTCCCTCCACACTCCTAGATCAGTCCTTGCAGCCTCTTCACCCCTATGTGCTGGAGGCCGCAAGTCCTCTGATGTCATCAAGAACAATGCATTGCCCATAGCCTTGCATTAAACATGAGGATAGCAAGGGATGATCCACTGCCCAAGCGTAGGGGAGTGCCAGCTGCCAGGGGGGTGGAGATCAGATAGGTAAAACTGTTTTTCTGGCTCTCCTAGACCTACCCGAGTGCCGCCCCCACCCTACCAGGCAGGATTTTAGTTTTGCCCAAAGATAGGCTAGAAAGCTTAAAGAGGAACCGCAGTCTGCTCACATAATTTGTAATAAAAACATATTTGCCATTCTGCAGCTTCCCTCCAACCACTTTGGATATTATTTTATATATACTGTGATTCTGTACTTGCCAAATATGCTGCAGAAATCTCCCTCCACTGAGTCTGGCTGCAGCCAATTTTAACTGTGGGCAGCTGAAGCTGCTGCCTGTTCACTTCCTGGATTTACACAGACACACAGAGGCACAACTCCAGCCCTGCAGCTCTCAATGGCCCTCTTATGACTCATCCTTTCCTGGCAAACTCTCATGGGAGTGAGAGAGAGAGCTGTGCATGATGTCATAAGTCTAGGCTTTTTTCCCCAGACAAGAAACAGGAAGTGGGCTGTATAAGGTATTTAATTGCAGAAAAAAAATGTTTTACTTTCCTAAGTTAAAACAAAGAGGGCAGAAGATTTAATAGATGGAAAGATGAAAAAATGACTGAAGGTCCACTCCGCTTTAACTATAGCCATGTCTTTTTTTTTCTGTACTGAAACCAGTTACTCTCAATTCAGTGCAAACTTGCATCTTCGGTTATTAAAGTGGTTATAAGGTCAAAATAAATTAAAGGTAATAAAAGCCCCACTAACTGCACCCCCCCCCCCCTCCCGGCGCGCTCCGGTGCCCTCTGCCGCTTACCAGATCCGTCGGCAGTGGCGAAGGCAATCGGATGTTTCCCCTTGCTGGGTATAGAGATGAGTGAGGGGAAGATGGCCCCCACCCGTCTCCATACCATTTTTTTTTTTATTGCATTTTAGTGTAAATATGAGATGTGAAGTCTTTTTGACCCCAGATCTCATATTTAAGAGGACCTGTCATGCTTTTTTTCTATTACAAGGGATGTTTACATTCCTTGTAATAGGAATAAAAGTGACCCAATTTTTTTTGTAAAAGAACAGTGTAAAAATAAAAAATAAAAGGTAAAATAAATAAGAATTTTTTTTTTTTAAACTTTTTAAATTTTTTAAACGCGCCCCGTCCCGCCGAGCTCACGTGCAAAAGCGAAAGCATATGAAAATGGTGTTCAAACCACACATGTGAGGTATCGCCGTGATCGGTAGAGCGAGAGCAATAATTCTAGCCCTAGACCTCCTCTGTAACTCAAAACATGCAACCTGTAGAATTTTTTAAACGTCACCTATGGAGATTTTTAAGGGTCAAAGTTTGTCACCATTCCACGAGCGGGCGCAATTTTGAAGCGTGACATGTTGGGTATCAATTTACTCGGTGTAACATCATCTTTCACAATATAAAAAAAAAATTGGGCTGACTTTACTGTTGTCTTATTTTTTAATTCAAAAAAGTGTATTTTTTCCAAAAAAAGTGCGCTTGTAAGACCGCTGCGCAAATACGGTGTGACAGAAAGTATTGCAACGACAGCCATTTTATTCTCTAGCGTGTTAGAAAAAAAAATGTATAATATTTGGGGGTTCTAAGTAATTTTCTAGCAAAAAAAAAAGTTTTTTATTTGTAAACAACAAATCTCAAAAAGAGGCTCGGTCCTTAAAGTGGTTGTATACCCGCTGAAATTTTTTTTTTTCTTTACCCCTGTAAAGCAAAAGGCATAATGAACTAGTATGCACCGCATACTAGCTCATTATGAAATACTTACCTTAGAACGAGGCATCGGTATCTTATCTGGTCCACACCGAGGTAGCTGACATGTTGCCTCAGCGTGTCTTCCTGGTATCGCGGTTCCAGGGCTGTGAGTGGCTGGAGCCGCGATGTCATCACTCCCGCGCATGCGCGCGGGAGATTTCTTTCCCGGCAAGGTCCAGCAGTTGCCGGGCCTTCAGCTGAGAATCCCCTGTGCGCATGTGCCGCTGCAGTCAGCGGCTCATAGCAAAGGGAATATCTCCTAAACCGTACAGGTTTAGGAGATATTTTTTTTACCTACAGGTAAGTCTTATTATAGGCTTACCTGTAGGTAAAAGTAAAAAAAAAGACTATACAACCACTTTAAGTGGTTAAAACCCCTTCTTGCCTAAGCCTTTTTCTGACACTTGTTGCTTATAAGTTAAAATCAGTATTTTTTGCTAGAAAATTACTTATAACCCCCAAACATTATATATTTTAGCAGAGACCCTAGAGAATAAAATGGCGATCGTTGCAATATTTTATGTCACACTGTATCTGCGCAGCAGCCTTTCAAACGCAATTTTTTGGGAAAAAATACATTTTAATTAATTAAAAAAAAAAAAAAAAAAAAAAACAGAACAGTAAAGTTAGCCCAATTTATTTGAATAATGTGAAAAATTATGTTACGCCGAGTAAATAGATACCTAACATGTCACGCTTTAAAATTGCGCACACTGGTGGAATGGCGACAAACTATGGTTCTTAAAAATCTCTATAGGCGACGCTTTAAAAATTTATATAGGTTACAGAGGAGGTCTAGTGCTAGAATCATTGATCCCGCACTAACGATCGCGGGGATACCTCACATGTGTGGTTTGAACAGAGTTTACATTTTTGGTCACTAATTTTTTTAAACGTCGCCTATGGAGATTTTTAAGGGTCAAAGTTTGTCGCCATTCCACGAGCGGTCGCAATTTTGAAGCGTGACATGTTGGGTATCAATTTACTCGGTGTAACATTATCTTTCACAATATAAAAAGAAAATTGGGCTAACTTTACTGATGTCTTATTTTTTAATTCAAAAAAGTGTATTTTTTCCAAAAAAAGTGCGCTTGTAAGACTGCTGCACAAATACGGTGTGACAGAAAGTATTGCAACGACCGCCATTTTATTCTCTAGGGTGTTAGAAAAAAAAAAAGTATAATATTTGGGGGTTCTAAGTAATTTTCTAGCAAAAAAAAATGTTTTTTTATTTGTAAACAACAAATCTCAAAAAGAGGCTCAGTTCTTAAGTGGTTAAAACCCCTTCTTGCCTAAGCCTTTTTCTGACACTTGTTGCTTATAAGTTAAAATCAGTATTTTTTGCTAGAAAATTACTTATAACCCCCAAACATTATATATTTTAGCAGAGACCCTAGAGAATAAAATGGCGATTGTTGCAACATTTTATGTCACACTGTATCTGCGCAGCAGCCTTTCAGAACAAAATAAATTTAGCCCAATTTATTTGTATAATGTGAAAAATGATGTTACGCCGAGTAAATAGATACCTAACATGTCACGCTTTAAAATTGCGCACACTGGTGGAATGGCGACAAACTATGGTATTTAAAGATCTCTATAGGCGACACTTTAAAAATTTCTATAGGTTACCAGTTTAGAGTTACAGAGGAGGTCTAGTGCTAGAATTGTTGATCCCACACTAACGATCGCGGGGATACCTCACATGTGTGGTTTGAACAGAGTTTACATTTTTGGTCACGATTTATGTATGCATTCGCTTCTGTGCATGAGCATGAAGGGATGGGGGCACTTAAATTTTTATTTTTTTTCTTATTTATTTTATTACATTTTTTTTTATTTTTACAATGTCCCTTTGGGAAAAAAAAATCTGATCACTTTTATTGCTGTCAGAAGGAATGTAAGCATCCCTTGTGATAGTAATAGGCAGTGACAGGTAAAATTTGGCGCCTTTAAAGTGTTTGTTAAAAAAAAAAAAAAACCACAGATCCTGGAACCTTAAAGTAGATTAAACAGCACAGTGCTTGTGCTGTGTAATCTGCCCCACTCTAAACTGTAAAAAACCTCCCTGAACCTGCCACTTCCTGTATCCCCCTCTCTGTACTGACCACGATAATCAAGGCTGCTGAGCCCTGACCCCCGTGGTCAGAGTATGTCCTTCTGTCATACGCAGCTGTCCTCTCTGCTCTCCTCTCTCTCCCTCACCCCCTCCTCTCTGCCTGTCAGCTCCTTGTTGTGTGTCTCTGTCTCCGCCCACCTGCGGATCACTGCCAGCCCTGTATTATAGGCAGGCATAGCACACTATGGTATTCTTTTATAAAAACGAGGCATGTAAATACCTGTTTAGTGTGATCTTTAGGCCGGTCACGTGACTCTCGGCTGAGCGGTCATGTGATCTCCCCGGCTGACGTCAGAGGGAGATCTCGGCCCCTCCTGCAGAAGCCATCCATCAGAGCTGTACAGCGGCCGCGAGTCATGTGACCGGCCTGAAGACAGCTCTAAACAGGTATTTACATGGCTCGTTTTTTATAAGACATATACAGTGTGCTATGCCAGGCACTAATAGAGGGGCTGGCATAGAGTTAAATGATAGGGTTAACAAACACTTTAAGTCTTCTGTAAACCGGAAGGGAGCAGCATGCACATCTAAAGGGATACCAGAAAGTGTTTTTTCATATAACAAAGATCAAAGACAGAGTGCTGTGATGTTCATAGAAGACTGCTGATAGCTATTCTTGGAGCAAAGAACAGAAGACATACCCGGTGATGATATCACTGAGTCTCAGAAGTAATTCTTAAAAGCAAAAGGATTGGATTGGAAAAATTTAATTGCATATCAACTGGAGGGGGAAGGTATTATATGTGTATATCACACCTCTGCTTTAAAAAAAAAAAAAAAAATCACAAATGAAAAGCAGAAGCAAGCATACGTACTTGTGAATGCTCATGTACGCTGTAGTGCTGACACAACCAGTAGACAGGGCCTCAAAAATGACAGAAGTGTCCAAACGTGACAGTCCAGACCCACCAACATCAGGACTGGTGTAGATCCCACCAAAGCCAAGCTGTGCCGCCTTCTGCATGGTTTCCACCGGGAAAATTTCCTGAATTGAAAGGGAACAAATGTTCTGGTTATCTAGGAATAGCGTTCAGTACCTGCATAGGAGAAATGACAATTGATGGCTGTTTGGAAGTAATGCCTTCACTTTCTATTGCTATTGTTTTAGTTGTTTTTGAGACCTAATCGGTAGATTGTGCACTGCCGAAAAATTAGTTCATTTTCGTTTCATTCGTTTTATCCTTTTTTTGGGTCATTTGTTATGATCAAAATTCGTAAATTCAAAAATCCAAAAATTCGAAAATCCAAAAATCCAGAAATTCATAAATTTGAAAATTCAGAAGTCCGAAAATAAGAAAGAAAATCCGAACATAACTAACTAATAATAACTATTAAATTATAGGTATTGGAATTTCCTTTCAAATTTGGCTGTTAGTGAATGTAAGGAATGCGAATTTATCCGAAGTTACAAATTAACCATAATAATGAATGCCGCATTTAAACAAATGGAACGTAACAAATTAATAATAATAAATAACAATAATAATAATGAAAACTTTTTTTCGTTCCATTTGTTTAGATGCAGCATTTGTTATTTCGGATAATTCGTAACTTCGGATAAATTTGTATTCGTTATGTTCACTAACAGTCAAATTTGGAAAGAAATTCCAATACCTATAATTTAATAGTTAGTTATTATTAGTTAGAAAATCTGAAAATTTTAAATAACTAACTAATAATAACTAACTATTAAATTCTAGGTATTGGAATTTCCTTCCAAATTTGACTGTTAGTGAACATAACGAATACAAATTTATCCGAAGTTACGAATTATCCGAAATAACAAATGCCGCATCTAAACAAATGGAATGAATTATTATTAATAATAATAATAAAAAGTTTTTATTATTATTATTTATTATTAATTAGTTCTGTTCCATTTGTTTACATGCAGCATTCATTATTACGGATATTTCGTAACTTCGGATAAATTCTCATTCGTTACGTTCACTAACAGCCAAATTTGAAAGGAAATTCCAATACCTATAATTTAATAGTTAAGTTATTATTAGTTAGTTATTATTTTAGATTTTCAAATTTTCGGATTTTCATTCTTTAGAATTTTCGGATTTTTGAGTTTCCAAATTTCCAAATTTTCGATTATTTGAATTTACGAATTTTGGAATATTCGAATTTACAAATATTCGGGGGGAAAAAAAACGCTAAACGGGCTTTCGTTAATTTGGATATTTCCGAATTAACGAATTTGTCGAAGTTCGTTGAAACACAAAATTCGGAACAAAACTAATTGCACATGTCTACTAATCAGTCTGACCAGAGACATAATCAGCAGCAGGAGCCAGTGGCTCCTGCTGCTGTATCTGAGCCAATGAGGAGCAAGAGAGCCGAGACAGCCTCGGCTCTCGTGCATATCGCTGGATGGAGATCAGACTCCCATATGTATTTAGCGGGGGGGCTGCGGTGGGCTCTACATGCAGAAGGTTTTTTTTTTTACCTGGTAAAAAAACCTTCTGCCTTTACAACCACTTGAAGTTTAAGAACTTACTGTAAACCGCCAAACAATTATATATTTTTTAAAGCAGAGGCCCTACTGTATTAGAATAAAAATAGTGTTAGCTGCAATTTTTTATGTTGCACAAAATTTGCACATATTTGCACAAACACATATTTTCAAGAAAAAAAATGCGCTAAAATTAATAAAATACCTAGATGGGGTTACATCGGGTAAATAGACACCAATGCGCTTGGATTTATTTATTTTTAAACACTTTTGTTTATTGTTTCTTCATTTAACTTTATTGCTATCACAAGGAGGCTAACAAGCCCCCTATGTGATAGCACGGGCAGGTGACAGGTTCTCTTTATGGGGACATCAGGGCTCTAGGCAGATGACAAGTTCTCTTTATGGAGACATCAGGCCTCTATTAGACCCCCCAAAGTCTCGCCTGCCCTCCACTGCAGCTAAACAAATACAGATTGCCTCTGACAGCTCTGAACCCGGAAGTGACGCAATACACATCGCTTCCGGGTTCAGAGTAGTTTACCGCCATCCTGGGCTCCCTGGAGGAACATGACAGCCAGGAAACCTTGTGGGCGCCGTTGACCAGGAAGAAGGGAGATGTGTGCACCTTTATACCTCCATAAAAGTGATCACTTGGTCTAAAAAAAACATAAGAAGCTCACAACTGCAGCAGAAGCTAGATAGAATCCAGATAGAATCCTTGTAGACAGTCTATGACCACATGGTATGATGTAAGAATAACCCACCGGCCTATTTTAGCGTGCAGGTAAGTGCAGACAAGGCCACATAGAGCCCATGCCAAATTGCACCCCCCAGGATGTGTCAGCAAAATTCCCCCACAAAAAAAATGAGCATTAATGTACTCCCTAAACATAGATTCCCCCTCCTCCCAACACAAATCTGCCCCCCCCTAATTTCCTTGTGGCGCCCGCCCCCCCCTCACATGATGCCACCCCCCAAATTCCCCCTTCCAACCCAATCCCCCCCCCCCTCACATAATACTACAGTGCCCAGGCTAGCTGACCCTCCTGCCCACCCCTTGTCCCGCACCCTGGGTATGTGTGAGCTAGGGCTGGGCGATTTTCTCAAAAAAAAAAAAAAACTCGATTCACGATTCGATTTTTTTTTTTTTTTGGACACCACGCCGGTCCTGAGGAGCTGCAGGCAGGAGATTTTAGGCGAGGCCACGGCCTCGCCTAAAAAACTGAAAAAAAAAAAAAAAAAATGATTTGCTTAAATTTTGAATCGATTTGACCTCTCAAATCGATTCAAGATTTAAATAGATTTTTTCCCCAGCCCTAGTCTGAGCCTAGGTATACACTGGTGCGCATTCCTGTGCACATCACATGCGATGTCTGTGCGGTGAGATTTGAGCCACAAATCGCATCGCATGCGTACCAAAATGGTGCAGGACCCTGCCAGTCCCCCCCCCCCCTTGCACCTGAATCTCATTGCATGGGTGTGAACCGCCTCCCCCTCCACCTCACATGATGCCACCCCCCCCCCCAAATTCCCCCTTCCAACACAAACCATGGTGTGAACCCATGCGATGCGATTCTGGCATCCGCACTGCGTTTTGCAATCTGTTTCGGGGTGTTGGCAATCTAACATTGACACCCGCAGCAGATCGCCTGGATGCTGTGCGATTGCCAAGCAGTGCGATGCAATGCGGGGAAATGCAGCAAATTTTGTACGTTTATCACATCGCATAAACCAGGGCTAAAGGGGTCTTTAGCAAGCACACATCCCATTGTAATACTCACTTAATGAAAGGCGTGCTGTTGTGTATATAGAAAGCCAAAAAACTATAAAGAAGATTTTTTTGAATATATATCATGGGTGCTCATTTTATGGCTTTCCATAGAGCAGGGGGTAGGCAACCTGGGGGCCCTCCAGCTGTTGTGGAACTACATTTCCCATGAGGCATTGCAAGGCTGGCAGTTACAATTACTCCCAGAGGCATGATGGGACTTGTAGTTCTACAACAGCTGGAGGGCCCCAGGTGGCTTACCCCTGTGGGATGGAGATGTGCTAGTCTATGTATAGAAGATTTCTCAGGTAAAGCTGCTATTGTGTACATTACAAGGACGGCGGACGCCCGTTTGAGGGCCGCCATAAACCGCTCATATTGTATTGTATGTATGGGGCCTCAGCAAATAGAACTCTAACATAAAACACACAAAAGGCAACTGACTCCCCCCCCCCCCTTACCTACAGATTCAGGTTTAGCAATACCGACACTTAGGCCCCTTTCACACTGGGGCGGTGGGGGCGTCGGCGGTACAACAGCGCTATTTTTAGCGCTGCTGTACCGTCGTTCTTGCAGCGGTATTCGGCCGCTAGCGGTTCGGTTTTAACCCCCGCTGGCGGCCGAAAAAGGGTTAAATCCGCTCGTACAGCGCGGCTATAGCCGCGGTATTACCGCGGTATAGCCACGCTGTCCCATTGATTTCAATGGGCAGGAGCGGTGAAGGAGCGGTGAATACACCGCTCCAAAAAAGCGGTTTGCAGGACTTTTTTCACCGCCCTGCCTGCGCACCGCTTCAGTGTGAAAGCCCTCGGGCTTTCACACTGAACAAACAGGGGAGGCTGTTTAGGGGCGGTTTTCAGGCGGTATTTTTAGCGCAATACCGCCTGAAAACCGCTCCAGTGTGAAAGGGGCCTTATTGTTATGTTATACAAAAGCAGCCATAGAAATGACGCACGCAACAGAACGCCAAAACACAACACACAAATAAGCATACGCATTATTCCTGAGATACCAGGCCTTTATACACTATACATTCCTCCATACATTGACTCTATAGACATTTGATGGATAGGTAAACCACAAAATCGTTAAAGTGATTGTAAAGTCGCGTGTTTTTTTTTTTTTTTTTTTAAATAACAAACATGTTATATACTTCCCTCCTCTGTGCAGTTGGTTTTGCACAGAGCAGCCCAGATCCTCCTCTTCTCAGGGTCCCACTGTACTGCTCCTGGCCCCTCCCTCCTATCGAGTGCCCCCACAGCAAAGAGCATCCTATGGGGGCACTGGAGCCGAGTCACAGCTCCGTGTGCCCATTCAGACACAGAGCCCCCCCCCCGATTGGCTGACTGACATCCGTGGGAGCCAATGGCGCTGCTGCTGTGTCTCAGCCAATCAGGAGGAGTGTCCCAGACTGCTTAGACATTCACGGACATCGCTGAAGAGAGATGGGGCTCAGGTAAGCAATTAGGGGCTGCTACACACAAAAGATTTTTTTTATCTTAATGCACAGAATGCATTAAGATAAAAAACCTGCTGCCTTTATAACTCCTTTAACAATGGTAATTAAAGGGATGGAAGATTAACTACTTCAATACCAGTCTGGAAATAGAGAAGTCCTGGATTGCCGCACTCCATCAAAAAAGCATCTTTATTGAGTATATAAAATCCAAAAACGCAGACAAGTAACAGAAGTAGACACAACGGGGATAAATCGTTGACGCGTTTCACATCCAAAGATGCTTACTCATGAGTAAGCATCTTTGGATGTGAAACGCGTTAGATATTTATCCCCGTTGTGTCTACTTCTGTTACTTGTCTGCGTTTTTGGATTTTATATACTCAATAAAGATGCTTTTGTGATGGAGTGCGGCAATCCAGGACTTCTCTATTTCCATTATCTTGTGCATAGCCAGCACCCAATTCTGCTTAGTAGGACGGCAGCACAGTGAAAACATGGAGACTTATAGAGCGGCATTCCTCATCAGTTTCAATACCAGTCTGTAATACCCCATCATTACCAGGCCAATTTTCAGTGCTGTGATAACTTGACTGACAGTTATTTTGTCATGCATCATTGTATCCAGATTAATTTTATATCTGTTTTTTTATTTTTTTTAGACAGGCAGTGCTTTCTTTTGGTGGTATCTAACCACTTGCCGCCCGCCATATAGCAAAATGACGGCGGCAAAGTGGTTGCGATATCCTGACTGGACGTCATATGACGTTCTCAGGATATCAAGACGCTGCGCGCCCCAGGGGCGCGCATCGCAGCGATCGTTGTTGCCGTGTGTCAGTCTGACGCACCGCAACTCCGATTTCAGTAAAGAGTCTCTAACGGAGACTCTTTACCACGTGATCAGCCAAGTCCAATCACAGCTGATCGTGATGTAAACAGGAAGAGCCGTTGATCACTCGCGTCAGACAGATGCTAGCAGAGGAGAGCCAATCGGCTGCTCTCCTGACAGGGGGGTCTGTGCTGATTGATTATCAGCTCAGCCCCCCCCCCCCCTCGGATGCCCACCCAGGACCACCAGGATGCCGCCAGGACCACCAGGGATGGCCACCACACTGGACCACTAGGTATGCCACCCTAGACCACCAGGGAAATGCTAATCAGTGCCCAGGCAGCTGCAAACTAGTGCCAGTGAAAAATGCCTACCAGTGCCACCTATCAGTGAAATCCAGTGCCAGCCTTCAGTGCCCATCAATGCCGCCTATCAGTGCCCATCAGTGCCGCCTATCAGTGCCCATCGTCAGTGCCACCTCATCGGTGCCACGTTATCAATGCCCATCAGTGCAGCTTATCAGTGCCCATCAGTGAAGGAGAAAACTTTTAACAAAATTTTATAACAAAAACAAAGAAAACTTAAAAAAATGTTTAGCAAAAAATAAAAACCGCAGGAGGTGATCAAAGCTCTATTTGTGGGAACAAAATGATAAAAATGTAGTTTGGGTACAGTGTAGCACGACCACACAATTGTCATTTAAAAAGTGACAGTAAAGTCCCAGGGTTTTTCACCTTAATGCATTCTATGCATTAACCACTTACCAACCAGCCGCCGTCATTATACTGTGCCAAGATGGCAGGATCCTGCAAATCGCCATAGCTGTACGTCGGCATGGGAACTCGCTTTTGTGGGCACACGCGCGTGCCCTCCCATTGGCCAACAGGGGATCAGCAGGTCCGGTGGACACGTGCTCGGATCTGTGTTTTACCCCAATCAGCCCATCCCCCATACAGTTAGAGAACACCTGCAGGGAACACATTTAACCCTTTGATCGCCCCTGTTAACCCCTTCCCTGCCAGTGTCATTAGTACAGTAACAGTGCATATTTTTAGCACTCATTAGTGTAATAATGTCACTGGTTCCCAAAAAAAAGTGTAAAAAATGTCAGTTAGGTGTTTGACCTGTTTGCCGTAATGTCGCAGTCCCGCCTTAAAAATGCCATAAATCTATTCCCTACAATAACTTTTGCGCAAACGAATCAATATACGCTTATCGGGATTTTTTTTTTTTTACCAATAATATGTAGCAGAATACATATCGGCCTAAACTGATGAACAAATTTGTTTTTTTTTATTTTTTGGGGGAAAATGTTTTAAAGCAGAAAGTAAAATATTTTGTTTTGTTTTTTTCAAAATCGTCGCTCTTTCTTTGTTTATAGCGCAAAAAATAAAAACCGCAGAGGTGATCAAATACCACCAAAAGAAAACTCTATTTGTGGGGAAAAAAGGACCTTAATTTGTTTTTTGTACAGCTTAGCAGGACTGCGCAATTGTCAGTCAAAGCGACGCAGTGCCGTATCGCAAAAAATGGCCTGGTCAGGGGGTAAATCCTTCCGGGGCTGAAGTGGTTAAGGTGAAAAACCTTTTGTGGAGCAGCTGCCCCCCCCAGAGCCCCCTTTTACTTACCTGAACCCGAATGTTCCAGCGACGAGAACGAGCATAGCAGCTCCAGCCGCTGCCTCGGGTCTTCATTGGATAGCTTAATTGCAGCAGGAGCCATTGGCTCCCACTGCTGTCAATCAAATCCAGTGACATGGGAGGCGGGGGGCGGGGCTGAGACCTGCTGTTTATGTCAATGGACGCAGCAGCGGGACTCGAGAGCGCGCCCGCACGAGTGCCCTACATGGAAAGTGGCTCTCCGTGGGGGCACTCGAGAAGAGGAGGAGCCAGAAGTGCCGGTCAGGGACCCCAGAGGTGGTAAGTACACTTTAATGACCACTGTTTTTCCATCATCATCATTACGATTATTATTATTACTATATATATATATATATATATATATATATATATATATATATATATCCAGCATGGGGGAATTCTTATACAGGAGGTGTGTTACTGGCCAGATCACCAGATGAAAACAGAAAGAAAACAGTCTAAAAAAAGAAAAATGAATGCAGCCACATCTACGGATTCGTAAGTAGGGATGGGCCGAACGCAACCCTGTTCGGTTCGCACCAGAACTTCCAAGCACCGCGAAAGTTCATACACAAATAACGAACACCATTAAAGTCAATGGGACCCGAACGCCAAAAATCAAAAGTGCCCATTTTGAAGGCTTATATGCAAGTAATTGGGCATACAATGGTTATAGGGGTCCGGGTCTTGCCCTGGGAGACATGTATCCATAAAAAAAAAAGTTTGTGAAAAACGTCGTTTTTAAATGAGCAGTAATTTTTTTATTTTTAAAGTGAAAGCCTGAAAAATGAAAAAGTCCTTCCAATATAGTGCCTGGGGGGTCCCCTTAGTCTACCTGTAAAGTGGCAGATCTGTACCATGTCTAGAATCTGCTGCAGAAATAATTGCATTTATAAAGGCAAAAAAAAAATGAAATTTTCCCTGCAAGCTGCCTTTATTTTGCTCAGCAACAGCTGGGAAGCCAGTGTGTATGATGAGGCCACAATGTAGTGCACCGGGAACAAGATTAGAGATTTTTTGCATACATGCTGGTGTCACTATGACTTTGGATAGAAGTAACGGGTGCGTAAAAATTGGTCTTTGGGTGTCGGTGGCGCCTTCCCACCGTAACCGTATAGAGGTAATCTTGATGAAGGCAAAAAAAAAAAATTGCAATAATATGCATATGGTTGGTATTTTTGCCACGTTTGATGTGCCTGAGACAGTTTGCAGATAGCAACAGTGCAATCTGCTGCAGAAGTGCTGAAAAAGGCCCAGACAGCTGAACTTTGGGGAGTGGGCCAGGAGATAACAGCTGCAGAATGTGATGGAATAGGGTGGCTTGCTCTCTACTCTTTCTTGATGTCGGCCTCCTTGGGGTTGTGCCGCCTGACCTTCAGATTCCTCCTCTGCTCTATCTGGCACCCAAGTCGCATCAGTGACCTCATCATCATCATCTCCATCTCCTCCATCTTCATCATTACCACTGGAGACAACTTGGCAATACGCTGCGGTTTGGGGAACATGAATGCCAATTTGTCTACCAGTGTTCCTCCCTCTCATCTTCAACATCTGCATCCAGTAATGGCTGGGCATCATCAAGGAGCAAGTGGCTGACGCTGTGGTCAAATAACTCAGCTGACTCCTCAATGGCTGATGTTGGGGCTATGGCAGGAATAGATGTGGACAAGGAGGCAGGTTTATCCACTCTGGCAACTGCAGGGGACTGCACACTTGTATCTGCTTGCGTGACAGAGGATGAAGAGGATGAGGAAGGTTTAGTAAGCCGATCCACCACCTCCTCTGCATGCTGGCCCCCTTACAGTGCCAAGGGAACGTCTGCCTCTCCTTGCTTCAGCCAATCAGGGCTTGCAATGCACTGTTCAGCGCCGCAATGTATTGCGGTTGGTTCGGGGGGGCGAACAAACGGTCCAACGACCCGGTTGTTCAGCTATTCGTCGAACATCCGAACAGCAAAAGTTTGGCCCGAACTTATGCTCGGGCCGAACCATTCGCCCATCCCTATTGGTAAGCTGCAATATAATACATTTTTGGTTTGGGGTTTAATACCGCTTTAAACCTTAAATCCCTCTCATGCACCTCCAACCAGTTGAAACCCTAGCGGGAGCAGGGAGATATGGTGTTGCGACTATTGCGCAGGTGGAAAAAAAAATTTCCATGGTACTTATTTAATGAAACGTTAAGCAACATTCTAAATAGGAAAGTAAAAAATAAATTAAAAAATATTGAATCCATAGATATCTAATTACTTGGGGGAAACCTCAACGAATCATTATGGTCGCTTTAATACCCCGAAGCTGACTAACTGAAGGTTCACCCCATGTGAAGAGGCCAGCACAAGTCCAACTCCAACCCTGTACCCCGTCTTCTCTCTCTTTGTCCCGGTTCTTTTGTTCTCCTTTATGCTCTTTACACCAAGTTTATGGTTTTACAGTTGTACTCTCATCATTTGTGTTGTACCCAATGGTGCTTTAATGACACTCGGGAGCCCATCTCAATGATGAGCACAAGTTCCACTAATTTACCTAAACTCTAGATCAGTGGTCTGCAAACCGCGGCCCATTTCTTGCCTTTATCAGGCCCTTGGGGAACTATTCCTCCTGCTGATTCCAATGATGGGGCACCATTCCTCTCACCGATTCCAATGATGGGGCACTATTCCTCCCACTGACACCAAACATGGGGCACTATTCCTCCCACTGACATCAATGATGGGGCACTATTCCTCCCACTGACATCAATGATGGGGCACTATTCCTCCCACTGACATCAATGATGGGGCACTATTCCTCCTGCTGATTCCAATGATGGGGCACCATTCCTCTCTCCGATTCCAATGATGGGGCACTATTCCTTCCACTGACACCAAACATGGGGCACTATTCCTCCCACTGACATCAATGATGTGGCACTAATCCTCTCACTGACACCAATGATGGGGCATTATTCCTCCCACTGACACCAATGATGGGGCACTAATCCTCTCACTGACACCAATGATGGGGCACTATTCCTCCCACTGACACGAATGATGGGGCACTGTTCCTCCCACTGACACCAATAATTGGGCACTGTTCCTCTCACTGACACCAATGATGGGGCTCTATTCCTCCCACTGATACCAATGATGGGGCACTATTCCTCCCACTGACACCAAGGGTGTCAAGGTGGCTTCTTCCTCTTGCAGAGTCCTAAGGAGCCACTCTTACATGCAGTTACTAGAGTTGTGTCTCCCTGCACTGTGTGCATCAATAAAAACTTACAACCCTATTGCTTAGGATGACAAGCCACTTCTTTGCTCCTCCCCTTTTCATGCTAAATAGACTGACTTGAGACTGATCTGTCCACTGGTAACACTTTCCTGTGAAAACAGGAAGTTCAGGTAAGCAGCACTGAGAAACCAGATGCCAGCAGCATTGATAGTTGCAGACTGTCACTGAGAGGGAGCAAGGACGGAAACTACAGGAACTGTTACAAAGAGGCAGCTAAGTGCAGAAGATAAAGATCTGCCCTCACTTCCTGTTTCTGTGAGTGGGATGGGCCAGAGAACTGGAAGTGAAGAGAAATCTCTCAAATGGGGACACAGAAGACCACAAAAGAAAATTGTAGGTAGAGAGTAAAAGGTAGAACCTCTGTAGAGATTGTATTGCTTTCTGTGCTATCCCATGCCCGCCTCCCCCCATTACCCTCATTGGCTGTCCAGGAAATCTAGGGACTAAAAAGTGTTTTTGATCCCAACAACGCATTCAACGCACATTACCGCAACGCATGCAACATTTTCCATGGCACCCTGATGCACTATGGGCTGGTAATGTTGTCATCATTGCTCCGCCCTTACCTTTTCGTCCCATAAGGCCATGTTAGGAGCCATTTCCTTGGAGGCAAAATCAAAGGCCACCTTCTGAAATTCCTTCTGTTCTTCAGTCAGGCCAATGGAGGCTACACAAGAAAAAAAGAGAGGCAACTAAGAACAACGTCCTATAAAGGATAACTAAACACAAGAACAAAAACTCTTAATAATATATTACAGCTTAGCAGTTCTCAGATGTGATTGCTGCATTTGTTTCTTTTTTCATCTCAAGCATAGGGAGCTCCACTTCTGTATCACATTTCCTGAGGACATGGCGGCAGTGTGCCGGGTCATCAGCAGAGCCATCAGGAAAACTGGGTGAAGACTCTGCTGAAGTTGTTGTCCACAATACAGTGAAGCAATGTGTCACATGACCCAACATGTCTACTCAAGGTCACATGACCCAAAACCAGAGCCACAGCTCCATTACCAGGTAAGAGCCAAGTGCCCCCCCCCCACTTTCCTAAGAGCTCGCTATTTTTATGAAGCAGACCTGAACCTCAGTTTATAGTGGGATTATAAAGGTACAGGGATTGGGATTGATCTGAGGTCTGCAGAGCATGCACTGGGGCCAGTAGGTCTAAGGTGCAAGCACTGGGGCCAATCCGATGTTCATGTGTTGGGGTTAGTCTGGGGTTCATGTACTGAGGCTAATCTGAGGTCTAAGGTGCAAGCACTTTGGCCAATCTGTGGTTCATGCACTGGGGCCAATCCGAGGTCTGAAGTTCATGTGTTGGGGCTAGTCTGGGGTGCATGCACTGGGGCCAATCTGAGACCTGAGGTGCATGTATTGGGGCCAATCCAAGGTTCATGTGTTGGGGCTAGTCTGGGGTGCATGCACTGGGGCCAATCTGAGACCTGAGCTGCATGTATTGGGGCCAATCTGAGGTATAAGGTGCAAGCACTGGGGCCAATCTGAGGTGCATGCATTGGGACCAACCTGAGGCCTGAGGGTCATGTGTTGGGGGCATTCAGAGACCAGAGGTGCATGTATTTGGGCCAATGCAAGGTCTGAGGTTCATGTGTTGGGGCCAACCTGAAGTGCATGTGTTGGGACTAGTCTGGGGTCAATTTGAGACCTGCACCTTTAAACCCGAACACCTTTGGATTACACAGGTTCTGAGGCAATTTAAATGCAGATAAGGCACTGAGTTTAATTACCACCTTACTCAGCCACAGAACCTGTGTAATTATTATGTGTTCGGGTTTAAAGGAATGAGGTGGAAACCATAATTGGGGGTCAGTCGAAGGTCTGAGGTTTATGCATTGAGGCCAATCTGAGGTCTAAGGTGCAGACCGAGGTCTGAAGTTCATGTGTTGGGGCTAGTCTTGGGTGCATGCACTTGGGCCAATCCAAGGTTCCTGGGGGGTCAATCTCAGGTACATTCACTGGGGCCAATTTAAGGCCTGAAGTGCATACATCTGGGGTGAGGTGCAGGCACTGGGGCCAATCTGAGAACTGAAGTGTATGCATTGGGGCTGATTTAACGTCTGAATTGCATACAATTGGGGCCAAACTCAAGCCTGAAGTGCATGCATCGGGGGCCACTCTGGGGTCCGACATGCATGCATTGGGACCAATATAAGGTGCATGCATTGGAGCCGATCTGAATTATATACATTGGGTCTGATCTGTGACCTGCATGCATTGGGGTTGAACATGTTTTGTGTGTGAACCATGTCATGCATTTTTGCTCTAATACCTGTACTTCCAATATAATAAATATTGACTTTAAATTGCCCTTAGGGGTAGTTGCATGCGTTGGGGTCAGTCTGACATCTGAAATGCATACATTGTGGATAATCAGAGGTCTGAAGGGCATGCACTGGGTCCAGTGTGAGGTCTGAGTAGGGTCGCCACCTCATCCCTTTAAACCTGAACACATATGAATTACACAGGTTCTGAGGCTAAATTAATGCAGGTAAGGCACCAAGTGAGTTTAATTACCACCTTAATCAGCCACAGAACCTGTGTAATTAATATGTGTTCGGGTTTAAAGGGATGAGGAGGCAACCATAGGTGTGAGGTATATACATTAGGTCTGATCTGTATGCATTCGGTCCAGTGTGAGGTCTGAGGTATATACATTAGGTCTGATCTGTATGCATTCGGTCCAGTGTGAGGTCTGAGGTATATACATTAGGTCTGATCTGTATGCATTCGGTCCAGTGTGAGGTGTGAGGTATATACATTAGGTCTGATCTGTATGCATTGGAGCTGAACATGTTTTGCATGTAAACTAATTCATCCATTTTTGCTCTGATACCGTCCCTTCCAATGACTCTTTATAGTCTATACTATAATTACTGACTTTACTTGCCCTTAGCAGTATAACTATCAGTGCAACAACTGAAAACAAACTAAGATGACACATTACTGTTATCTCTGATTACCGATCGCATGTAAACACATACATACATGACACTACGAGGTCTATTTACAATTCAGACCTGTCTATGTGCAATCGCACAGCTGTCCTGCATAATCCCCATATTGTGGCCAATGTGTTTATTTCCTATGATCATCAGCTCCATCTAGTGGCCATAACACTGTATTCTCCTAATTTATGTAATGCAATAAAATACGGCATTATGGCCACTAGATGGCGCAGAAAAATGAACATATGAAAGAGACTACCATCACCAGCACAGCTGTCAGTCACGTGACTCCTCTCTTCCTGCGCAGTCATGTGACTCTTCCCCCATCATGTCTAACATGGGGCATCGCTCACGTGATCTGCGCTCCGCCCGTTTCTAGTCCACACTCACAGGAAGGTCAGCGAATCGAATTCGCCGTGTGCCGTCCAACCTCCCCCATCCCACAGAAGCCCTTACGGTCTATCACCGAGGCTATCCCTCTGCGAGGAGCCGCCGTCCGCCCGCCCATAGCGTTCTGGAGGCATCGGGAGAGCCGAGAAGCCGCTCTCAAGCCGGCCGCCATGTTTGGAAGCCGCGACGAAGTGCACGCTGGGAAGTGAAGTCCTGGGCAGCGGCTTCGTCAGTGTGTGAGATCAGCTGACGGACTACATTACCCAGAACCGCACGCGGAAGGGGTGGGGGAGGCGCGCTGCCAGTTTTGAGGGCGCTGATTGGCTGTAAAGGGAGGCACGGCTTAAAGGAGAAGCAGCAGTTAGGTAACGATGGGAGGAGAGGAGAGGAGTGCGGGATGATATCTTCTTATTGTATCTATTAATGGCACTTTCATAAGGATTGTATGTCTGTATTTTCCAGGGTGGCCCTAGAGTTTGAGTTTCCTGGATTCTCTTTTTTTTTTTTTTTTTTTGCACTGTGTACCCCCTGCCTGTAGGGGGCTCCCTTTATAATAATAGGCATCAGTGGATGCAATAACAACCCCCATCATTGGTGTCAGTGACCGCAATAATAACCCCCATCATTAGGTTTGCCACCTCATCCCTCTAAACCCGAACACATATATGAATTACACAGGTTCTGAGGCTAAATTAAAGCAGATAAGGCACCAAGTGAGTTTCATTACCACCTTAATCAGCCACAGAACCTGTGTAATTAATATGTGTTTGCATTTAAAGGGATGAGGCTGCAACCCTACCCATCATTGGTGTCAGTGACAGCAATAATAACCCCCATCATTGGTATTAGTAACAGCAATAATAACCCCCATCATTGGCGCCAGCAACTGCAATAATAACCCCCATCATTGGCGCCAGCGACTGCAATCCCCATCATTGGTGTCAGTGACAGCAATAATAACCCCCATCATTGGTGCCAGTGACAGCAATAATAACCCCCATCATTTGTGCCGGTGACAGCAATAATAACCCCCATCATTGGTGTCAGTGACCGCAATAATAACCCCCATCATTGGTGTCAGTGACCGCAATAATAACCCCCATCATTGGTGCCAGCGACTGCAATAATAACCCCCATCATTGGTGCCAGTGACAGAAATAATAACCCCCATCATTTTTGCCAGTGACAGCAATAATAACCCTCATCATTGGTGCCAGCGACTGCAATAATAACCCCCATCATTGGTGCCAGCGACTGCAATAATAACCCCCATCATTGGTGTCAGTGACAGCATTAATAACCCCCATCGTTGGCTCCAGTGACCGCAATGTATAACCCCCATCATTGGTGTCAGTGTCCGCACACACACTGAAATGTAATCCCTGCACCAACCCTACATTGGTAGACAGTGGTAGTGAAAAGTAAACCCCCCATCCCCCTCCTGTATTGGTGGTCAGTGACAGTCACACTGGCCCTGTGTGGGCTTCCTCTGTATATTTGTAGTCACAGCGTGGATTGCACTCTGGTCATTCAATGTTTTTTTATTTTTCAGAGGGGTGAACCATGCCGCCGACAAAGAGGAAGCGGAGAGCCCCACCAGCCAAAGGTAAGATGTGAACCTCCGTCTACCTCGGGGTTGCTGAATTCGTTTTTTGGGTGCCCCGCCCCCATTTCCTTTTGGGGTTAATGGAATCACATGAACAGCGATAGATTACATCCATTCTGGTTGCAGATACGCGCTCTTTGTTTTTATCCTTGTGACTTTGCATTTGGTGGTTTATTTTATCCTACTAATATTGCACTTAGTTGTCACCCTCTTGTGTTTCTTTTTGTGTTTCCAGAGATTCGTTCCCGTCTCAGGTGGAGCTGCCTACTGAAGCAATAATTATAATTTTATGGATTTTTTTTTAACTTCATAATATAACACAAGTGGATCCGCACACCCTTGGACATTTTTGGACTCCCCCCTGTTGGGGATACAGGGGGGAAAATAATTATTTGATCCCCTGCAGGTTTTGTAAGTTTGCCCACATACAAAGAAATGAAGGGTCTATCATTTTTATCATAGGTGTATTTTAAATTATAGAGACAGAATATCAACCAATAATCCAGAAAAAACACATGATACAAATGTTATAAATTGAGTTGCAGTTCAGTGAGTAAAATAAGTATTTGATCCCCAAGCAAAACATGACTTAGTACTTGGTGGAGAAATCCTTGTTGGCAAGCACAGAGGGAAGACGTTTCTTGTAGTTGGTGACCAGGTTTGCCCACAGCTCAGCACACTCTTCTTTACAGATCTTCTCTAAATCCTTAAAGGGTAAGTTCACCTTTGCAGAAAAATCTGTAAGGTGAACTTACACAGGACCCCCTCCTCACCCCCCTCCAGTCCCCCTGACCTGCAGTGCGGCGATCTCCCATCCTGAGCCCTGCTATAGGGTTCGGGGCTTATAAACCCCAGCAGCTTCATCTCCAAATCGTACCCCGTCAGAAGGGACGTTTAGGAGCATTCTAATTGGTCGGTACCGTCACATGAGCAGCGCCGACCAATCAGAACCCACTTAGCCCAACCTGTCAGCGGGGCAGATGACGCATGACTGCTGAGGGGATTTCTAAGCCCCGGACCCGTGATGCGGCTATAGCAGGGCTCAGAATAGGAGATCGCCACACAACAGGTCAGCGGGGCGGGGAGGGGGGATGAGAAGGGGGTCCTGTGTAAGTCCACCTTACAGATTTTTTTGTAACGCTGAACTTACACTTTAAGGTTTCCTGGCTGTTTCTTGGCAACTCGATCTTTCAGCTCCCTCCATAAATTTTCTATAGGATTAAGGTCTGGAGATTGGCTAGGCCACTCCATGACCTTAATGTGCTTCTTCTTGAGCCGCTCCTTTGTTGCCTTGGCAGTATGTTTTGGGTCATTGTCATGCTGGAAGACCCATCCATGACCCATCTTCAGTGTTCTGGCTGAGGGAAGAAGGTTCTTAGGGATGGTGTTCTTATGGTGGTCATAGTCAGCCTTTTTCTTCCTCCAAACACAGCGAGTCGAGTTAATGCCAAAGAGCTCAATTTAGGTCTCATCTGACCACAGCACTTTCTCCCAATCTTTCTCTGAATCATTTAGATGTTTATTCGCATGACTGTACTCGCCGTGTTTGGAGGAAGAAAAATACTGTCTATGACCCTAAGAACACCATCCCTACAGTCAAGCACAGAGGTGGAAACATTATGCTTTGGGGCTGTTTCTCTGCTAAAGGTACAGGCCAACTTTGCCGCATTGAGGGGCCAATGGACGGAGCCATGAATTGTAAAATCTTGGATGAGAACCTTCTTCCCTCAGCCAGAACACTGAAGATGGGTCATGGATGGGTCTTCCAGCATGACAATGACCCAAAACACACGGCCAAGACAACAAAGGAGTGACTCAAGAAAAAGCACATTAAGGTCATGGAGTGGCCTGGCCAATCTCCAGACCTTAATCCTATAGAAAATTTATGGAGGAAGCAGAAACTTTGCATTGCAGAGGGACAACCAAGAAACCTTAAGGATTTAGAGAAGATCTGTAAAGAAGAGTGGACCAAAATCCCTCCTGAGATGTGTACAAACCTGGTCACCAACTACAAGAAATGTCTCACCTCTGTGATTGCCAACAAGGGTTTCTCCACCAAGTACTAAGTCATGTTTTGCTTGGGGATCAAATACTTATTTTACTCACTGAACTCCAACTCAATTTATAACATTTATATAATCTTTTTTTTCTGGATTTTTGGTTGATATTCTGTCTCTATCATTTAAAACAGCGGGGGAGTAAGGGACTTTTCGTGGGCAATTTATTGGGGCAATGGCTGGTGTTGTCGCTTCAATCATCACGGCACCATGGTTGATATGGTGTCAGGATGATGGAAGCGCATTATTTCTATTATTAGATTGTAATATCAAATGAAATAGTTAAACTCACCATAATGCAGAATCAGTGGGAGCCCTGAGCGTGTCACTTGCCACCGTCGCCTGCCACCAGATGCGGAATGTCACTTGCCATGTCACCTGCCACCAGATGTGGATTGTCACTGCATTGGTGGCCGCACTTGTTCATTTAGTGGTCGAGGGCAGGAGAGCGGTGATGCCGGGCAGGCGGTGAGTGATGATGTCATCTCTCTGCTCCCCGCTGCAGCTCCGACATTGAAGAGGCCCGCGCTGTGAGGGTAGAAAAGCGGTGATGCGGGGCGGGTGGAGAGAGATGATGTCATCTCTGCTCGCCAGCCCGCTTCTCTCGGCCGCCCGCCTCTCTGATTCACATGGCTCTCTCATCTGCCCACCCGCCTGCCTTGCTCTCTCATGCCGCCCGCCGCACCCTGCAGAGAGGCCATGGCCCGGTAGTGGGACCCCTGATTTAAAATACACCTATGATAAAAAATTATAGACCCTTCATTTCTTTGTAAGTGGGCAAATGTACAAAATCTGCAGGGGGTCAAATAATTATTTTCCCCGCTGTATATGTGGGCAGTGTCTCCATATCCCTTTCTTGCACCATAAATACACTTTAAATGGGTATTTTGCCACATTTAGCAGGGTGCATGTGTCAGATATAAGCTGCATAATTCTGCATTGTGTTCATTGAAGGTTGTCCGAAAATTCCTGCTTTTTATAAAGCCCCTTTTCTTCTGATAGATTCCAAGGATTTGAATGAGGAAAAGGAAGATTCAGGTGCAGAACAAAAGGTTAAAGTGCGGAGGAAGGCGGCAGCATCTGGGGGGTCCAGCTCCAGTGAGAAGCAGAAAGAAGAATATCGTTATTGGCTGATGAAATCTGAGCCGCAGAGCCGAATAGAGAAAGGGATGGACATGAAGGTAGGTGGTGGAGGAAGGGCTTGTGGATGTGACTGTTAGTACAGACACTATTAGAACTATTTATTGCATATAAGCATTAAATAAGACCCCAACAATAACCGGCCATAAATGGCATCATTTCACTAAACTCAAATACCTTTTTTGCCTCTTTTATCTTGCAGTCACCTGATGTAGTCCTACATAGTCCTACACTGCTTCGTGTTTGATAGTCGGCAGAGATTAGTTTCAGAATGTGACCAAGCTCTGAGTCAGAGTGTTTAACTACTTAAGGACCGAGACTCTTTTTGAGATGTGGTGTTTACAAGTTAAAAACAGTTTATTTTTGCTAGAAAATTATTTAGAACCCCCAAACGTTATACATTTTTTTTCTAACACCCTAGAGAATAAAATGGCTGTCGTTGCAATACTTTCTGTCACACCGTATTTGCGCAGAGGTCTTACAAGCGCACTTTTTTTTTTTTGGGAAGCAATACACTTTTTTCAATTAAAAATAAGACAACAGTAAAGTTAGCCCAATTTTTTTTATATTGTGAAAGATAATGTTACTCCGAGTAAATTGATACCCAACATGTCATGCTTCAAAATTGCGCCCGCTCGTGGAATGGAGACAAACTTTTACCTTTAAAAATCTCCATAGGCGGCGTTTAAAAAATTCTACAGGTTGCCTGTTTTAAGCTACAGAGGAGCTCTAGGAATAGAATTATTGCTCTCGCTCTACCGATCGCGGCGATACCTCACATGTGTGGTTTGAACACAGTTCTCTCATGCCGGCGCTACTCACGTATGCGTTCGCTTCTACATGCAAGCTCGGCAGGACGGGGCGCGTTTTAAAAACATTTTTTTTTTCTTATTTATTTTACCTTTTTATTTTTACACTGTTTTTAAAATAAAATAAAAATTGTGTCACTTTTATTCCTATTACATGGAATGTAAACATCCCTTGTAATCGGGAAAAAAAGCATGACAGGGCCTCTTAAATATGAGATCTGGGGTCAAAAAGACCTCAGATCTCATATTTACAATAAAATGCAATAAAAAAAAGGCCTTTAAGAGCTCTGGGCGGAAGTGACGTTTTGACGTCGCTACCGCTCTGCATTGTTATGGAGATGGGTGGGGGCCATCTACCCCTCACTCGTCTCCATGCCCAGCAAAGGTGAAGATCCGATCGCCTCCGCCGCTGCCGACGGCAGCGGAGGGAACCGGAGCGCGGCTGGAGGGGGGAGGCCGCGTCCCGCCGCCAATAAAAGTGATCTCGCTGCGAATCCGCTGCAGAGACCACTGTTATCTGAAAGTGGACCACCGGCCCAACAAGAGGATACTAGAGTTATGGCTGCTAGCTGCTGACATAACGATATCCCTCTTCAAATTAATGACGTATATCGGCGTGCAGCAGTCCGGAAGTGGTTAATGAAAGAACCTGTCCCCAGCATCCCTTTTAGAAATACATGCCCCGCTCTGCTTGCCACAGAGTGGTACAGAACTTAGCTGCACAATCTGCTGTTCATTTGCTTTGATTACACTCTAGCAGGCCTGATTCTGGAACAGATTGCACAGCTAATGTCTACAATATCCAGTGGGCAGCAGGAAGGGGCATGCACATGTAAAGGGATGCTGAGTATGTGTTCTTTCATAAAATGCCTGGGCTCCAAGCAGATCAGTTTCCTCCCAGGGGAAAACTGGAGCATGTGCAGTGAGAGTGTCAGCTCTGAAGATAGAGAACTGAATGTAATAGCAGAGGTGCCACTCTGAATAAGAAAGCAGAGACAAAAGACCACCAGGTATTTATTATCTAAGAATATAGCAATGAAAGAAATGTTGATTTTTTTTTTTACAGCCAATGGCAAAATTAAGTTCACTGTACATAATAGAGTTTACTTTACTAAATAAAGTTTACTTTAATAGATAAAAGGCTGAGTATAATGCAGACCATACACGGTGCAAATTTTTTTGAATCTCGGCCTGTCCAGCAGGAGATTTGAACCGTGTATGGCCGGCCATAGACCACAGTGAAAGTTAGTTTTCTGTCGTGCTAGGTGCCCATTAAGAGGCATAAAAAGCAGAGCTATTCCTTGGCAGTTTCCTGATGGATATTTGTCAGGCTGTTTGGATGCAGCCAAAGATTTTGCAGACATCACCTGAATTATATTTATGTATCAATCCTATGCATAAGGGCTTTATATTTATTGCTTTGAAGAAGCTAGACTTTTACAACCCCCAAAACGCGTTGGCTTGCTTTTGACGAGCTTAAAACTCACTCGTGGGTGTCAATCTGTGTTGCCGAGATCTCGTGTGGGAATTATCCAGGTGTCCGGTTCGGTCCCCTACAAGTATAATAATTGTATATACATATGAAACAAAGTACAACAATGCTGCAATCAAACAATGTAGGAGGCTAGAAACACTTACCGTATATACTCGAGTATAAGGCGACCCGAATATAAGCCGAGGCACCTAATTTTACCACAAAAAACTGGGAAAACGTATTGACTCGAGTATAAGCCTAGAGTGAGAAATGAGCAGCTACTGTAAGTGGAAAAGAGGGTCAACAATGCCCATTTGAAGCCTCACTGTGCCCATTTGCAGCCATAGGTCCCCTGAACTTCAAACTCGGTAGTTAAGGGTTCCTAGATGCCCCCTAGCTGCAGCCAAAATTTGGGGTCTCTGGACCCAAAGGGTCCTAAAAAGACATTGCTGCAGATGGACACAGTTGACCGACTTTGGGGCCCTGTATCTTGGGGGCCACTTGGTGCTAGGAACCCCAAATTTGGTGTGCAAACCCAGTGGAACTAGCACTACTACATATCCGGAAAATGTCATTCTCTGCTGCAGAAAAGTGCTTGATATTTTCCGAACCGAATTTGGGGCCCCATATCCCGGGGCAACTTGGTGCTAGGAACCCCAGCTTTGGATATGTTGTAGTGCTAGTTTCACTGGGTTTGCACACCAAATTTGGGGTTCCTAGCACCAAGTGGCCCCGGGATACATGTCCCCAAAGTCGGTTCAGAAAATGTCAAGCACTTTTCTGCAGCAGAGAATGACCTTTTCTGAACCGACTTTGGGGCCCCGTATCTCGGGGCCTCTTAGTGCTAGGAACTCCAGCTTTGGATATGTTGTATTGCTAGTTCCACTTGGTTTGCACACCAAATTTGGGGTAACTAGACCCAAGTGGCCCCGGGATACGGGGCCCCAAAATCGGTTCGGAAAATGTCAAGCACTTTTCTGCAGCAGAGAATGACATTTCCGAACCGATTTTGGGGCCCCGTATCTCGGGGCCACTTAGTGCTAGGAACCCCAGCTTTGGATATGTTGTAGTACTAGTTCCACTGGGTTTGCACACCAAATTTGGGGTTCCTAGCACCAAGTGGCCCCAAAGTCGGTTCGGAAAATGTCATTCTCTGCTGCAGAAAAGTGCTTGACTCGAGTATAAGCCGAGAGGGGCATTTTCAGCACAAAAAATTGTGCTGAAAAATTCGGCTTATACTCGAGTATATACGGTACATTTGTTGTATAATAAACCATAAAAACGCCTTCAGATGGAGCTGGGGTGACGCATGATCCGTTTCAAAAGGCGCAGGAGCACCTGCTCCAAGTATGCACTACCACAAGGACCCACCCAAAAGGGGGCCCCAGCCAGGTTGCCAATGGCAGCTGCAGAGCCAGGAGGAAGGAGCAAATTTTGTAGAAACGGTCTGTAAGCAGAATGCCAACAAAATTTATTTTGTACAGATTATATGATAGTCGTATAGGCTAAGCAGTATAAAAATATGGCCAGTTAGAGTGAAAAGAAAGCGAGTCAACTCTCATACAAGAGCCAATAAAGACAAGCACAGGCGACACTAGTAGGAAGTAGAGAGAGACTGTTTATAACGTTTGAAGACCCCCAATCTATCTAGTGCTGGAATAACGGTATAGATCTGTTTGTTCTTCCATACTGGGTCACGACTGATACAAACTATTATCGTCTTTCAGTTTGGAATCGAAGATTTGAAGGCCCAACCTGATCAAAGAGCATGCTGGGATGGAGTGCGGAATTATCAGGTCAGAATGGACATGTCAACATTGGGTCTTCTATTACAAGTGCATGGGGTGGGGGGGGGGGGGTTACTGGGATGAGCCGGTCAGTATCTGCCTTATCTGTCCTAGAAAAGTGACAGATGGTCTTTTTGTTGTTGGTAACGTACACGTCTGACATGAGGCTTAATGGTCATTCAGAAATAACAAAAGAAATACCACGCTACCTAATGTAACAGTAATGAAAAAAGCATATGTATAGCTGTAGCTCGAAATTGTGAGATATGCACAAAAACCAGTAGATAAAGAAAAAAAACAGTTCAACTACGAGGTACACCGCGATGTCGTCAGCGCGTCAACCACCCGACGTACGTTTCGTCTCAGAAAGACGACGTCTTAAGGAATCTTACTCACCTTCACTGACTAATCACTGGATTAATATTCTTGGACTATTATTCATTTAGGACGATTCACATTTTTTTGTATTTTACAATTTTCATATTTATATTTTGTTATCTTCACCGCTGTTTTTGGTATTCACGTTTTTCTGGGTTTATCACAGACCTTCTTTCACTGGTTCATATATAAATATTTTTTTATTTTCTATGTTTTTTGTTTATTAAGCACAGCTTGTTTTTTTTTTTTCTTTTTCTTCATTCACAAATAACACAATAGATCTTCCCCGTAATTATGAGTGCGTCTCTAACAAATTGGTGTCTTGCCTAGGCTCGGAATTTCCTGAGACAAATGAAGGTCGGCCAGGAAGCATTTTTCTATCACAGTAACTGTAAGGAGCCCGGTATCGCTGGGGTTGTGAAGGTGAGGATAAGAAATGACAGCGCTGCTGTGTTCTGCTGACCGATGTACAAGGCCTTGTGTAATATCTGCATGAATGGGAAGGTTAGAGGGGTTCCGATTGGCTAACAGAGAATAAAATGTCGGCTGTTGCAATTTTTATGTTGCGCTATATTTGTGCAGCCATTGATCAAACACAAATTTTTAGGAAAAACGACATTAAAATGAATCTTGGTTTATAGCACAAAAAAATAAACTGCAGAGGTGATCAAATACCACCAAAAGAAAGCTCTATTTGTAGGAAAAAAAATTATATAAATTTTGGGTACAGCGTCGCATGACTGCGCAATTTCAGTTAAAGTAGCGCAGTGCTTTATCGCAAAAAATGGCCTGGTCATGAAGGGGGGTAAATCTTCGGGAGGGCTAGTGGATAAAGAGACCTCTGAGTATATTTGTCTATGACTTTAGAGCTCCTTTTACATAAGCCTGCTTGGTATTGGTGTTTAGCTGAACTTATAAGAAATGTTCTTCCTAACCATAGATTGTGAAGGAGGCATACACAGACCACACTCAGTTTGAGCCGAAGAATCCTCATTATGATGCTTCCAGCAGCCGGGAGAATCCAAAATGGTCCATGGTGAGTGCAAAGCCGAGGGACATCTTAACCACTTCTGAACGTCCTTCAATGTTGAAGGGTCAGATGTGGGATGTGTGCGGGATGTGTGTGGGACTGCAAGGGCCCCCCCATGCACCTGGGGCCCCTGGGCAATGCTGGTTAAAGCTTGTAGGAGGAGTTTTCATTTTCCTCTGACTGTCTTTATTGAGGCTTCATGACCCCTGACCAAAAAAGAAAAACCTCTCTAGCAATACACACCAAACTGAGCATGTGCAGAGTGCCCCCAAGGCTCTGTACTATCAGGAGATGGATTGGGGACTGTGAAAAAAAGTGGGGGGGGAATCAGAGAAGACAGAATCAGACAGCTTTTTTACACAAAGCAGAGGATTAACCCTTTAGGTTCCACTGTGAGTATACAAGCATGTTTTACTGCATATACAGACTGATTTTACTGTTGTCGGTTTAGTAACACTTTAACCACTTACCAACCGCTGCACGCTGATATACATCAGCACAATGGCAGCAGTGGGTGAATGGGCGTACCTGTATGTCCCCTTTAATTGGCGGGGCTAGAGGGCGCGCGCCACGTACAGCGCGACCGTGCCCGTGGGTCACGCAGACTCGATGTCCATCGGTGCTCCGAGATTGTGTCACAGAGCCGCAGAACGGGGAGATGCCTATGTAACCAAGGCATTTCCCCTAGTGACATGACAGAGATGTACTGCTCCCTGTCATCGGGAGCAGTGATCTCTGTCATGTCAGTGGTAGCCCCCCCCCCCCCACAGTTAGAATCACTCCCTAGGACACACTTAACCCCTTGATCGCCCACTAGTGTTTAATCCCTTCACAGCCACTGTCATTTACACAATATAAATGACAATGGTCCCAAAATAGTGTCTGATGTGTCCTCCATAATGTCGCAGTCACGATAAAAATTGAAGATCGCCGCCATTACTAATAAAAATAAATAAATTCTAAATATGCCATAAAACTATCCCCTATTTTGTAGACGCTATAACTTTTGCGGAAACCAATCAATATACGCTTATTGTGTTTTTTTTTTTTTTTTACCAAAAATATGTAGAAGAATACGTATCGGCCTAAACTGAGGAATTTTTATATATATATATATATATATATATATATATATATATATATATATATATATATATATATATATATATATATATATATATTTTTTTTTTTTTTTTTTGGGGGGGGGATATTTATTATAGCAAAAAGTAAAAAAAATTTTTTTTTTTTTTTTTTCAAAATTGTTGCTTTTTTTTTTTTTTTTTTTTGTTTGTTTATAGCGCAAAAAATAAAAGCTGCAGAGGTGATCAAATACCACTAAAAGAAAGCTCTATTTGTGCGAAAAAAAGAACGTCAATTTTGTTTCGGTGTAACGTCGCACGGCTGCGCAATTGTGAGTTAAAGCGACGCAGTGCCGAACCGCAAAAAGTGCTCTGGTCAGGAAGGGGGTAAAATCTTCCGGGGCTGAAGTGGTTAAATTAGATCTCCAGCTGTCCTTTTGGTGAGTGGTGAAGGCATGCATCGCTCCCAACTGTCCCTGATTACCAGGAACTGTCCCTGATTTGCAGCAATGTCCCTCTGTCCCTCTTTCCTCCTCATTTGTCCCTCATTTTGGTCTGATCTATATAGTTGTATATAAAATGCACTTTTTATCTTTCAAAAAGTTCCCAGTGCTAAACTTTTCATCCAATGTGTAAATTTCAAAAGCCAATATAAAGTAAAAGTAGTGGTAAAAAAAAGAGGCACTTGTGGTTTTAGCTAATCCCCTTTTTTTTTTTTTTTGTATAATTCTCCTTTAAAGGGGCGTGGCAGGGGGTGTGTCCTATGCCAACATACTTTTGCTAATTGGTGTCCCTCGTTCCCATCTCAAAAAGTTGGGAGGTATGGGCATGGCATCCTAGCAATATGTACTGCATGTGCATTACCTACATACCTCCCAACATTTTGAGATGGGAATGAGGGACACCTACTAGCAAATGTATGTAGGCATAGGACACGCCCTCCCTGTCACACCCCCTTAAAGGGGACATGACCAAAAAAAAAAAAAAAAGGTTATTTAAATCCACAAGTGCTTTTTTACAACTAATATTTCTTTATATTGGCTTTTAAAATGTACAAATGCAGCAATTTAGAATTTGGATGAAAGGTTTAGCACTGGGAAACACTTTTTGAAAGATAAAAAGTGCATTTTATATACAACTATATAGATCAGACCAAAATGAGGGACAAATGAGGAGGAAAGAGGGACAGAGGGACATTGCTCCAAATCAGGGACAGTTGGGAGCTATGTTACCTAGGGAGTGGTCTGTATGGAAATACAGCCTGTCCAGATACCCCCACTCCTCCAGACTGACATCCACCCCTTTAAGGCATTTTGCATAACTCCCTTCAAGATCTGGCCCACTGCTTGTATTGCTGCATGGCTCTTGAGAGGAGTACTGAGGCCGGGTGCTGTTATGTTTTTAGGAAGCTATGTAGAGCACTCTGCCAACCCCTCCCACCAGCCATGATCTGCCTGCATTGCATAGAGTAGCGCAAAGACCCAGTGATTACATTTTTTGAGTCTAAAATAAGATATGTATTTTTATTTATTAACATGTTAATGAAGGGGGGGGGTGCACGCACTTTTTTTTTTTTTTTTTGCACCGGGTGTTAGTCTGAGTGTCACACACACCACGGGCTTTAAAATACGTGAATGAAGAGGGAGCGAGGAACCAGATAAGGCAAAACTATGCAGATTAAAATTAATCTTTAGGCCTCATGCACACTGTAAGCTTAAAGGAATTGTAAAGGCAGAAGGTTTTTTATCTTAATGCATTAGGATAATAAACCTTCTGTGTGTAGCAGCCTCCCCCAGCACCCCCCTAATACTTACCTGAGCCCCATCTCTCTCCAGCGATGCCCACGAGTGTCTTAGCCGGCCCGGGACTCTCCTGATTGGCTGAGACACAGCAGCGGCACCACTGGCTCCCTCGGCTGTCAATCAATGTCAGTTAGCCAATCAGGGGAGAGAGGGGGCGGGGCCGGGTCAGGGCTCAATGTCTGAATGGACACACGGAGCTGTGACTCGGCTCAGGTGCCCCCATAACAACCTCCTTGCTGTGGGGGCACTCGTCAGGTGGGAGGGGCCAGGAGCAGTGAAGAGGAGGATCTGTGCAAAACCAACTGCACAGTGGAGGTAAGTATGACATGTTTGTTATATTTTTAATTTTTTTTTTTAAACGAGACTTTACAATCCCTTTAAAAAGTTTTTTTAAATGCGCCTTAATGCATGTTCCCGTGCCTGGCATGAATGCATTCTGTTGGGCAGCATTCTGGCCAATGAAATGCGCATTAACGCGCCTGGGTGCTTTTTGAGCGTTTTTTTTATGCTTAAAAGCTCCTTCTGAATGCACAAGTGATGTGTTTTTTTTTTTTTTTTTTTTTTTTTTATGTCTGTAAACTCCCCTGCCACTAAACTGAAAATGCCTATAGTGTGCATGGACGCATAGGCTAACATGAAGGGGAGTTTACAGACAGAGAAAAAAAAAAGATGCAATGTGCGGCCTTAAAAATTTTGGTTTGCCTGTCACTTTTATGTCCTGATGACAATGGACATAGTCAGCAATAAATACCTGCCAGGGTTTCTAGCCATCCCCAGTGATTTCCAAAAGTTGAAATAACGTTTTGGTTGCAGTTTTATTAGCTGATCGCTTGCAGCTCCTTTTTTTTTTTTTTCTGGTTTTGGCCATCCAAAAATTCATTGCATTTAAAGTGGGTGTAAACCTCAGGCATGAAATGTGAACGAAGCATATCCCTCTATAGTGTGTACTTATCTCAATCCAGAGCACCAAGTGTCATTTCTGTCTGCTGCTTCCTTCCTCTGCTATCAGCCTGAGTCACTTCTGACAAGTTTTCCTGACACCAAGAGAATAATGGTGACAGGGGGAGGGACCTCCAGCTGATTGACAGCCTCAGCTCTGTTCATGTGTGCTGTGTGAAGGAGGGGTGTGTCTCTTCCCTCCAATCAGCTCTCAGAGCTCTCCTCATTGAGCTATGCAGTGTGTAATTTCAGCTCTCCGCCCCCTTTTTTCTGAACCCTCAGACACGGTTTATAAATTCAGCACTTTGAATGGCTGTGGAGAAAAGAAGACTGCAGGTACAACATATATGTAGGAGGATTTGTCACTTTTATATGAAGTCTGTCCGACTCAAGGTAGAACACCCAAAAGATTGGCACCTCATCCCAAGCAGATAGTTATGAAAATGGAGAGAAGAAAAAGGATTTTTATGGTGCTTACAAATAATGATGAAAACCAATGATGTAAAAATATATAACAATTTTAATAAGAATAGAGTTAAAACATAGACAGAGCCACTTTGTTCACTAATAATCAACAATTGGTGATAGAAATGGTCTTTAGGCGAATATTCAACTTCAACAGAAGTTGCTTTTTCGTATATTAACCGGACATGTTTCGCATTAGCGTCATCAGGGGATATACGAATCAGAAAGACGGAAAACACGGAGGATTTGTGTATCACCTGAGGCCAGTCACTGTACTGGGTATATGTAAGGGTTTACGACCACTTTAAAGTGGATGTAAACCCGATTCATGAAATTTGAGCCAGGCACATCTATCTGCCGTGTTTTCCTATCTCTATTCAAAGCCCTATGTCCCGTGGCTTTCTCCTGCTCCGTTCTTCTGTTACCTGCATGATAACATTCCGACAAGTTCTCCGTCAACTGTGATAAAAACAGCTGTGAATTTTGTGCCGGGGAGGGTGCTATAAATAAATTAGCAGAGAGTTGGTCTATTCACAGCACAGCTCTGCCTATGTGGAGTGGGGGGTGTGTGCCTTTCCTCCAATCGGTTGTCTCAGTGTATGACAAGAATCCACACCCACAGGTGAATCGGGAAGAGAAAATTCTAAAACGATGTGCACTTTCTAAACAGTATATAAAGCTGAAGACAGCAGATATACAAGTAAATGTATGTAGGAGGATTTGTTTTGTGTGTCACCTGAGGCCAGTCACTGTTCTGGGTACATGTGAGGGGTTTACAACCATTTTAAGCTCGATGTATAAATCCCTGGCAGAGAAAGCTGGCACTGTATGTCGTTTTACAATGGATCCTAACCCTTCTACGTCTGCCACTATTTCAGACTAAGCCCCAGTTGACACCGAATGCAGCTTTGATATCGCTCTACTTCAGCATGATTTCAAAGCCGCTGGTCAGACAGTGCAAATTAATGTCTGGCTTGCCGATAACTGTGCGACGTCATGCACAGATGTCACTGCCAGTCGCACATGAAATCGCCAAAAAATAGTGCAGGACACTTTTTTCAAAATCTGTGCAAGTCGGAGTCGCACTGATTCAAACCGTTCCAAAGGCACAAATAGCGTGCAACTTGTCATGCGACTTTAACCACTTCCCGACCGGCGCACGCCGATGTACGTCGGCAGAATGGCACGGCTGGGCAAATGGGCGTACCTGTAAGTCCCATTGAATTTCCCGCCATGCCATTGTGTGCGTGCGTGCATGCGTGCATGCGCGCCCCGGCCAGGGACAGGATGAACGGGGAGATGCGGATGTAAACAAACATCTCCCCTTTCTGCCTAGTGACAGTGTCACTGATCTCTGCTCTCTGTCATCTGGAGTGGTGATCAGTGACGTGTCACAGCTAGCCCATCCCCCCTACAGTTAGAAAACACTCCCTAGTACTGACTTAACCCCTCCCCGCCCCCTAGTGGTTAACCCCTTCACTGTCCGTGTCATTTACACAGGAATCAATGCATTTTTATAGCACTGATCGCTGTATAAATGACAATGGTCCCAAATATGTTTCAAAAATGTCCGATGTGTCTGCCATAATGTCGCAGTCACAAAAAAAATCGCTGATCGCCGCCATTACTAGTAAAAAAAAATTAATAAAAATGTCATAAAACTATCCCCTATTTTGTAGATGCTATAACTTTTGCGCAAACCAAACGCGATTTTTTTTTTTTACCAAAAATATGTAGAAGAAATACGTATCGGCCTAAACTGAGGAAAAAAAATGTATTTTTAATTATTTTTTGGGGGATATTTATTATAACAAAAAGTAAAAAATAATGCGTTTTTTTTCAAAATTGTCGCTTTTTTTTGTTTATAGTGCAAAAAATAAAAACCGCAGAGGTGATCAAATACCACCAAAAGAAAGCTCTATTTGTGGGAAAAAAAGAACGTTAATTTTGTTTGGGAGCCACGTTGCACGACCGCGCAATTGTCAGTTAACGACGATGCAGTGCCGAATCGCAAAAAGTGCTCTGGTCAGGAAGGGGGTAAATTCTTCCGGGGCTGAAGTGGTTAAACTGTCAAATCCCACCAGTGTAAACCGTGGGCTAAGCCCAGGTTCACACTGACTGCGGGAATGAAATCGGGCGAGTTCAGCTGAACTCGCCTGATCTCATTCCCGTATGTCACTCCCGACTTCGGGTGCGATTTCAGAGACATCTGTGTGGGTTCGGTCAATGGAAATGGGCAACCCGAAATCGGCAAAAGTAGTACAGAAACTGCTTTTGGGAATCGGTGCGGCGCCGCACTGATTCGGGTGCTGCCATTTCCGGCAATTGACGCCCATTTGACATGCGATTTGATATGTCAAATCATATGCCAAATCGCATTAATGTAAAGCAGGGCTAAAGGTGGGAGATATGTCTTTATTCCATAGCTGACTCTGGTTTTTTACCCCCCCCCCAGGTGGACGTGCAGTTTGTACGGATGCTGAAACGTTACATCCCATTGGCAGAGCTGAAGCAGCTACATCAGAAGCACAAGACATCGGACGGCCCTCTGCGACACATGGCGCTCTTTACCAGAGCACGGCTGTCTGTACAGCCCCTCATACAAGGTGCAATGTGCTGCTAAGAGTATGGCTTTGGATCAGTTGTATCTAAATATATACAGGCACTGAGCCTCATCTAATGAGATGCGTTCAGTTAGTGAATGTGTGCTGAGCTCATGCAGGGTGCAGTAGCAGCTTCACTTTAATGCCAGTTCCAGCAACTGCCTATATTTGCTATTACTATTTAGATCATGGAAGCGAGGGGGAGGTATAAACTCTGTATAAGCTTACATAATGCTAAGGACTCTCTTCTTACCCATGTGACAGCACTGGTTGCTAGTGTGGCCAATCGGCAAGCAGCAATGCCGGCACAGGGGAGTAAAAGTAATGTGTCGCATACCTCCCCCTTCACCTGGAAGTTGCAGGTACAGTAAAACCTTGGATTTCGAGCATAATTCATTCCGGAAGCATGCTTGTAATCCAAAGCACTTGTATATCAAAGCGACTTTCCCCATAAGAAATAATGGAAACTCAAATGATTCGTTCCACAATCATTTATTCATAGGTCCTTCGGTTTATAGTCCATATAAAAAGATTACAGCAATGTGATAGGTTGTGTAACCATAAAATGTCCATCCACAAATGGAAACCTCCACAAGGGGATTAGAAGCAAAATCCAGCAGGAGCTCCAGAGTATAAAAAAGAGAAGAGAGGCGCCTCTAAGTGTAGCAATATTGGGTACATTTAATGAAGGTACAACATTTAGCAACTCACATGGCTGATGATTAAAAGAGGCACATCTAAGTATACAGGCATCTGGGGTAAAGCTGTCCACATAGACCATCCCCCGCACCGCCGGCTCTCACCGCTGTCAGTCTGCAATCGTGACCGGGAAGACTACCCTGCAGGAGAGCGATCTGAAAGCGAGGCTTGAAGCGCTCGTGGAGCACAGCGTGGAAGGGACGACGTCAATGGCGGTGAGGAGGACGGTCTATGTGGACAGCTTTACCCCGGATGCCTGTATACTTAGATGTGCCTCTTTTAATCATAAACTATGTGAGTTGCTAAATGTTGTACATTCATTAAATGTAACCATATTGGCGCCTCTCTTCTCTTTTATACTCAGCTGTGACATGACGCTACTTGTATATCAAGACATCGCTTGTATATGAAGTCAAAATGTATTTAAAAATTTTGCTTGTCTTGTAAAACATTCTCAAACCAAGTTACTCTCAAACCAAGGTTTTACTGTATTCTATTTTACTTCCCAGCTTTGCAAATAGCCGTGGGGTGAGTATAAATGACTGTAGGGATCGGCAGTGGAAGTTCTGCTTTCACTTTTATTTTTGGGTGTCAAGGGCAGGTTTAAAAGCGGTATTACACTTAAAGTGGAGTTCCAAAAAGTGTATCTGCTGACTTTTAATAAACAGACACTTACCTGTCCCACGGTCCAACGATGTGGCCGCCCAAAGGCTCGCTCCTCTCCCCCTCCTCTCCCCAGCGCTGTCATTACTACTGTAGGCACCCAGCTGTGATAGCTTACGACTTCACAGCCGGGCGCGCACTGCACATGCGCGAGTCGCGCTGCGCTCTTCTAGTGGCCAGGCAATCTTCTGGGACCTGTGACGTGTCCCAGAAGATTGCAGAGAGGGAGGGGCCGACTAGGGGGGAGAAGAGAAGTCGCCTAGGCGGCCAAGCAACAGAAGGAGGAAGTGGGTCAGGAAGTCCTGTCAAAACCAGGTACCACCCCACCACCCCCCCTCCAAAAAAAACTGCATGCCAAATGTGACATGTAAGGGGGCGAGGAGTGCTTAAAGCGGAAGTTCCACTTTTGGGTGGAACTCCGCTTTGAAAATACTGCAGACAGGCTTTTTTTTTCTTTTTTTTTTTTTATGGCAGAAGAGACCCTGATGGTCTCTTCTGCTATAAAAGCTTCCTCCTGCCTGTCGGCAGACCCTCTCTGATGAAGACCCCCCCCCAATCCAAGGATGTAATGCCTAAGGGCGGAGCTAAGGCAGTGACGTCATTACGTCCGCTGGTCCAGCTCGCATGAGCAATCGGCTGGGGTGTGCTTGTTCATAACGCGATCCTCAATCTCCATAGGTATGGAATTTTAAAGCGATATGTCGTCTCTCTTTTGTGAGTGGTCAGTATTTTTGTTTTATGGTGAAAAAACTGCAATTTTTAAAAAGCACGCTGGTGGAGGCAGATCACTGGATTTTTATGATTTTTGGACTGCACTGCTATTTATTTGATGTTTATTGGGATTGAATATTAATATTTGTTACACGAATTTGATTTTGTATGTATGAACACAAAATCAATTGTTACAGTTCAAAGTTTCATCAGTGCGGCACATTTCTCATTTTAATTTGCCAGTCAGCAGTAATGTACATTGAGCCCTGCGAATGCGGCTCCGAGTACATTACGGCGACTGCCCTGTACCATTGAAATGTGACTCCTATGCGCATGCACATGCCGAAAGGAGCGACCCCTGGAGGGAAGACCGGGGCAGATGGAGCGCCAAGCACTGACAGAGCAGCACTGGAGGTCTTCTTCTTTTGACAGGTAAGTCTTTCATAAACATGTGCACTGACAAAAAATGTTTCATTTGTTTTTTTGCTTTTTTTGGAAATTAGGAATTCGGAAAAACGAAAATTCAGATTTTCAAATTTCCGAATTTTTGAATTTCCGAATTTTGGATTTTCGGAAATTCAAAAACTCGAAAATTCGAAAATCTGAAAAAAAGAGAGAAAATCAGTAAAATTCGAAATAACTAGGTATTGGAATTTCCTTTCAAATTTGGCTGTTAGTGAACGTAACAAATACAAATTTATCTGAAGTTACGAATCATCCGAAAAAACAAATGGAATGGAACAAATTAATAATAAATAACAATAATAAAAAGGTTTTATTATTGTTATTTATTATTATTAGATCGTTACATTCAATTCGTTTAGATGTGGCATTCGTTATTTCAGATAATTTGTAACGTTGGATAAATTCGTACTTGTTACGTTCACTAACAGCCAAATTTGAAAGGAAATTCCAATACCTATAATTTATTATTTATTGTTAGTTCAGATTTTCGGGTTTTCAAATTTTCATTCTCTTGAATCTTCAGATTTTCATTCTTATTCTTGGATTTTCAAATTTCCAAATTTTAGAATTTTTCAATTTATGAAATTTCGAATATTTGAATTTCCGAAATTTCGAATTTTCGGAAATTCAAAATTTTCGGAAATTCGAAATTTTCGGAAATTCAAAATTTTCAGAAATTCGAAATGAGCGAATTTGTTAAAAAACAAATTCGGAACTAAACGAATTGCACATGTCTAGTCTTTCATAATGTGCTATAATGTGCCAAACATATTATAGCATAAAGCTACAGGAGGCCCAGTTTAAAAAAAAAAAAAAAATGTTTACCACTGCTTTAAAGCAGAGTTCCAGGCTCAAAAAAAATTAGTTTTTTACATTTTAGTACTTCATAAAAGATAGGAAAGAAGAAAAAATAAATAACTATATATATCCAAAAACTAGGGGTGGTCTTTAGTTTAAGACCACCTTGGAAAAGTGGGTGGAACTCCGCTTTAATTAGCATTGATCAGATATTACTGCCCCTCCCACTCGGCCAGCAGTTGCTCAGTTTGTGTCATGCTGCCACCTTGTGGAATCTGTGCAGAATTACATGAAGAATTGACTCTGGGAGTGGTACTCTTACCTAAGCAGAAGGTGACACAGCAAGGTCAGCAATGAAAGAGATTTTCTTAGTGTTACAAAAAAGATGTAATTAAACCCTCCACCTTTTTTGTCTTCACTCCTCCCAAATTCATTTTGGTGGAACTCTACTTTAAAGCTCAGCTTTGGACTATTTTTGCTCTGAAAGGTCACCCAAAGAAAAAAAAAAGTCTTTCTCCCTTCAGCCACCCCTTTTCACCACAAAACAAATTTGTGGGTATTCTTTGAACCTACCAACTTCAAAATCTGAAAGACAACTTCTGAAATGACATCAAAAGTTAAATACTCTTTAAAACAAAGTCAGTGTAATATAATGATGCCACCATCAATGCATTGAAGTCTTCCATTCGTTTTGATTCCTCTCATGTCTCCAATCTTTATATGGATGATGACACATAATTCTTTTTTTTCTTTATCTTGCAGAAGAGTTTGACTTTGTGTTGAGCCTGGAAGACAAGAAGCTCTAGCAGAGGTTCAATGGAAACTCACATTCCTCTTCTGTTTACTGAGAAAAACTATTAGCACTTGTTTATTTTTTGTACTTTTAAATGCATTTCTTATATTTCAATGTGTTTGTCTGCAATCATTAAAAAGTTGTTCTCCTGACACATCTCATTCCTTTAACCACTTGACCACCAGAAGATTTTACCCACTAGAGTGCATGTGGTCAGCACAGGGCCAATCAGCTCTGTCCAGACAGAGGGTCAGGGGTCCTGCAGCCTCACAGGACAGTCAGAGGAGAATGAAAACTCCTCCTACAAGCTTTAAGCGGCATTACCCAGGGGAAGTCGTACACCCCTTCAATACACACACACACAAGCAGACGACACATAGACACACACAGATGACACATAGACACACACGCGCAGAAGACACATAGACGCGCAGACGACACATAGGCACACACGCACGCAGACGACACATAGGCACACACACGCGCAGACGACACACACACGCGCAGACGACACACACACACGCAGACGACACACACACACACACACGCAGACGACACACACACACACACGCAGACGACACACACACACACACACGCAGACGACACACACACACACACGCAGACGACACACACACACACACACGCAGACGACACACACACACACACGCAGACGACACACACACACACACACACGCAGACGACACACACACACACACGCAGACGACACACACACACACACGCAGACGACACACACACACACGCAGACGACACACACACACACGCAGACGACACACACACACGCAGACGACACACACACACGCAGACGACACACACACACACACACACACGCACGCAGACGACACACGCACGCAGACGACACACGCACGCAGACGACACGCACACGCACGCAGACGACACACACACGCACACGAATAACGCAGACGACACAGACACACGCAGGCGACACAGACACACGCAGGCGACACATAAACGCGCACACACACGCAGGCGACACATAAACGCGCACACACACGCAGGCGACACATAAACGCGCACACACGCAGGCGACACATAAACGCGCACACACACACGCAGGCGACACATAAACGCGCACACACACACGCAGGCGACACATAGGCACGCAGACGACACAGACACACACGCACACGCGCGCAGACGACACATAGACACACACACGCAGATGACACACGCACACACACAGGTTTCCGGTACTCTTCTGGTGCTTCGCAGCGGTTAAGGGAGAACCCTGAGCTGGAGCTGCTGACCTTTTCAACATTGAAGGACATTTGGAGGTGGTTAAGATGTCTTTCTCCTCTGCACTCACCATGGACCGTTTTGGATTCTCTCTCGGCTGCTAGAAGCATCATAATGAGGATTGAATATACACAGTGTGGTCTGTGTATGCCTCCTTCACAATCTATAGTTAGGAAGAACACTTCTTATAAGTTCAGCTAAACACCAATACCAGGCACACTTATGTAAAAGAAGCTCCACATTCATAGACAAATATACTCAGAGACCTCTTTACCACTTGCCCTCCGGAAGATTTACCCCCCTTTATGACCGTATGACCAGGGCAATTTTTGCTATTCAGCACTGCGCTACATTAACCGACAATTGCGTGGTCATGCAACACTGTGCCCAAATGAAATTTATAAAGGAAAAAAATTCCCACAAATGGAGCTTTCTTTTGGTGGTATTTGATCACCACTCGGTTTTCTATTTTTTTGCTAAACAAAAAAAGACCAAAAATTTTGGAAAAAAAAACCCCCAATAATTTCTACTTTCTGCTATAAAGCATATCCAATAAAAACTCTCTGAACAGAAAAAATCGGAATCGTCTAAGGGCTGCTTAGTCCGTGATTAGTTGAGAGTGGAGGAGGGAAGGTAATTTCCAGAGTTCAGCTTTCAGCCTTAAAGTCTTACTAAACCCAGTAATATGAAAACAGTTAATCTGCTCCCCCACATTGCCCACAGCTTATAAATCTTCTTTTTACATTAAAATATTGCCACTATATACCTTTTTGGATGATCTGTATACCACGGTCAGTGATAAACTGCACAGTTTCTCCAGTGCTGAGAGTTCAGATAGGAGGAGATTTTCACTGCAGCCTGTATACACGCCCACATGTGTGATGCCAGTATCATGTGACCTGGCTAGCTCTGAGAACAAGGAAATGTTCTCTCCAGTATAAAAGACACAACTGAGCATGTGCAGGTTGGCTACCCTGCCTGTGTTAGCTGGGCTTCCCCACACAGACAGTGGAGGAGAGGGGAGGATCTGTGAATACAGGATAAAACAGTCTTTTTACACAATGTAGAGGATTAGCCCATTAAGTTCCACAATGAGTATAACAAGCATGCTATTCTGCATATACAGATTTTACTGTTGTGGGTTTAGTAACACTTTAAAGTGTTACTAAACCCACAACAATAAAATCAGTGTGCATATGCAGTAAAACATGCTTGTGGAACCTAAGAGGTTAATTCTCTGCATTGTGTAAAAAGGATATTTGATCCTGTCTTCTCTGATCCTCTGCTTCTTCCACTGCCCCCTAATCTATCTGCTGATACAACAGAGCCTTGGGGGCAAGCTGCACATGCTCAGTTTGGTGTGCATTGCTAAAGACGGTTTTGTTTTTTCTTGGGAGAGTGCATGTGATCAGCACAGGGCCAAACAGCACTGTCCAGACAGAGGGTCAGAGGTCCTGCAGCCTCATAGGACAGTCAGAGGAGAATAAAAACTCCTACAAGCTTTAACCAGACACTGATAGAAGTCACAAGACAGTTATATACTGCTGATGAAAAAGGTATCTAGCAGTTTATATTTACTAAAATAATTGCATTTCCATGTTCTGTGTACTGTCGGAGACCAGATATACTGAATGCAGGCTCCTGGGTTTAGTAACACTTTAACTTAGAGAGGTGCTATAAGTAATGCACATTAAACATCAATGCAGATTGCCTTATCACATAAGAGAAAGATATTTTACACTGGCAGGAGCCTTGATTATCCCCAATACAGCTCTAGAAGAACATCAAAAGAAAGTAAAAAGTTATCACTGCAAACTTGCTTGAGTATCTTAAGCATGGAAAGTAGAGTTGTACGATATCCAGTGCAATTTGGAGCATGACTTTGATCTGACTTTACATTCTATGGATCAAAGTCGCACCAAAGTAGTGCAGACTCTTCTTCAAAGTCGCACTGATTTGAACGGGTGCCCTTGAAAAGAATAGGGTGCGATTTGTCATGCATTTGATGTCCAAAGTCGCATGTCAGATCGCACAAGTGTGAATAGAGCAAAGTGTGAAAGGAGTCTCTGAGTTAACCCATGATGTTCTGGCTAGGTGAAAAATCCAGATGAGTATTGAGCTATACTCAAGCCACACCCACACAAAGCCCCACCTACATATTGCATTGCCAACATTACGTGTGTTCTTTCATGGGGTCTCCTACTGGCACCAGGCCCTCAGGCAGTATCTAAGTGCCTGAATGCTCAGTCTGCTCCTGGGTCTACCATATGTGTGCTGCCATGTACATGCCAGGAAAACAGAAAATTGTATAAAATACTTGCTGTAATTTTCCTTTCCTGCATCCAATTGATGGCATCACGCTAAACCCACCCAGCTCCTTCCTAATGTTGTACAGGGAATGGGCTGTGGTGTGGGTGTCAACCAGGGGCGGAGCCAGTAGGGGGCGCCCATGCTAAAAAAATGGTGGCGCGCATGGACACAGTGGCTTAGGTTTGTTAGTAACAGACCCCCCTCCTCCCCCATTTGATGTAGATACCGTGTCAGAAACCATGCCAGAAGTACAGTTAAATCACACTTGTTTAATAATAAAAGTAAATAGAACAATTGTAGTCAAAACATAGCAAGTCTTTAACAGGAGCGCAGGAGAAAGTCACTGTGATGTTGACCAAGGCGAAAGCAGAGATCATCTGTGCTGGACGGCTTAAGTAAGCAGGACTGACGAGCAGGATATCATCAACAGGTGAATCACTGTGGAGAGATAGGAGCTGGCAATTAGCCGACAGCTGAGCAGCCAGCTCAGAGAAGGAAGGGCTGAGCCCAGCCCTGACAGTACCCCCTCCTCAACGACCCCTTGCCCTCAGAGGACCACCAGGCTTGAGGGGAAAAAGTCTATGGAAATCACGGAGGAGGACAGGGGCATGTACGTCTGAGGATAAAACCCAAGAGTGTTCCTCCGGAACCGTACTCTTTCTAATGCACCAGGTACTGTGTGTGCTCACGGAACCTATGGCAGTCAACAATGGACTGTACTTCATACTCCTCATGGTTCTCAACCTGTACGGGGTGAGGACGTAGCACAGAGGTGGTAAAGCGGTTGCAGACCAAAGGTTTTAATAAGGAGACATGAAATACATTTGAGATATGCATATTAGAAGGAAGGTCTAATGCGTAAGCCACTGGGTTAATCCTGCGGAGAATACGGAAAGGCCCAATAAACCAGGGGGGCAAACTTCAGAGAGGGAATACGAAGTTGGAGGTTGCGAGATGACCGCCAAACCCTGTCCCCAGCCTGGTAGGAAGGCGCAGGCAGGCGTCTGCGGTCAGCATTGAGTTTGTACCTATCATTAGCATGTCGCAAAGCCTCCTGGACTTGTGCCCAAGTGGAACAAAGACCACGGAGATGCTCCTCTAACGCAGGAATACTCTGTGGAACAAATGAGTCAGGCAACATGGAAGGTTGGAAACCACAGTTCGCCATAAACGGGGACAAAGGGGAATCAGAATTCAAGGCACTATTGTAAGCAAACTCTGTCCAAGGCAAGAGGTCTGACCAGTTGTTATGATGGTCAGAAATATAGCAACGCAGGAACTGCTCCAAGGACTGATTGGCTCGTTCTGCGGCCCCATTAGACTGCGGGTGATACACAGAGGAGAAAGCAAGCTGAATTCCCAACTGTGCACAAAAGGCTCTCCAAAACCGAGACACAAACTGACTACCCCTGACTATCACCTTGGGTAGCCCATGTAAGCGAAAGATCTCCCGAGCAAAAATGGAAGCCAGTTCCTTAGAAGTGGGCAACTTCTTAAGTGGAATACAATGAGACATTTTGGAGAACCGGTCAACCACCATAAGTATAACTGTGTTGCCCTGGGCGTTGGGTAACTTCACAATGAAACCCATAGACAGGTGGGTACAGGGCCTCTCTCCATTGGGTATGGGTTGTAGGAGGCCCACTGGAAGATGTCGTGGAGTCTTACTCTGAGCACACACGGAACAGGCAGCTACGAAGGCGGTTACAACAGCACGTAGACTAGGCCACCAGAATTGTTGGGAAATGGCCCAAAAGAGTTGATTCTCCTGTTAAAGACTTGCTTGGCTGACATTCTTTCTGGCTCCAGATCCTGCTTGCTGTTCCACTACGCTGATTCCTGGCCTCCTGACTTTCTGGCTTGTCTGACTATCCATTCCGGTTACCAAACTTTGGCTCTGTTTTGACTACGTTTGTTCTATTTACTTTTATTATTAAACAAGTGTGATTTACCTGTACTTCTGTCTCGGTCTGATTCATGATTTTTGACACATAGTTGTTGGTGCCAGGCAGGCTGGTCTGAGTATTTCGAGAACTGCTGATCTACTGAGATTTTCACACACAACCATCTCTCGGGTTTACAGAGAATGGTCCAAAGAAGAGAAAATATCCTGTGAGCGGCAGTTGTGTGGAGGAAAATGCCCTGTTGATTTTAGAGGAGAATGGGCAGACTGGTTCCAAATAATAGAAAGGTAACAGTAACTAAAATAACCACTCGTTACAACCAAGGTATGCAGAATACCATCTTTGAATGCACAACACATCGAACCTTGAAGCAGAACGGCTAGAGCAGCAGAAGATCACACAGGGTGCCACTCCTGTCAGCTAAGAACAGGTAAATGAAGCTACAATTCACAAAGACTCACCTAAATTGGACAATAGAAGATTGGAAAAACGTTGCCTGGTCTGGTTAGTCTCAATTTCAGCTGCGACATTCAGATGGTCGGGTCAGAATTTGGTGTAAACAACATGAAAGCATGGATCCATCTTGCCTTGTATCATCGGTTTAGGCTGACGGTGTAATGGTGTGGGGGATAATTTCTTAGCACACTTTGGGCCCCTTAGTACCAATTGAGCATCTTTTTAAATGCCACGGCCTACCTGAGTATTGTTGCTGACCATGTCCTTCCCTTTATGACTACAGCGTATCCATCTTCTGATGGCTCCTTCCTGCCCGTAGGCTGTCATGTGGCGTCCTGGACCTTGAGTGGAGATATCTGGATGATGCCTGCAGCTGCAGGCATCATCCAGATATCTTTTTTTTTTTCAGCCAGCGATTCCCTGCAAAGTCGTTCCCCCCTCCCTCCGCTCTCTGCTGCTTCTCTCAGCTCACCCGTGTGATCAGGGCGCGGAGAATGAATCAGCTGGTGGCAGCGGTTTACCATAGAACTAGCCATGGGCCAGATGGTCCCCGGACATCTCTGGAAGTGATGTCATGATGTCAATTCCGGCACCGGCAGATGTAAACACTGCCATTGTTTTGTTGGAAAGCCTGAGATCGATTTTTTTTTTCTATCTCAGTCTTTGCAACATAGAGGAAAGATGTGGGGACTTATAGACCCCAGATCTCTCCGTAAAGAGGACCTGTCATGCCCTATTCCTATTACAAGGCATGTTTACATGCCTTGTAATAGGAATAAAAGTGATAAAAAAAATGGAAAGTGTAAAAATAAGAATAAAATAAACAATAATATTAAAAAAAAGTTAAGCGTCCCCATCTCCTCGTGCTCGCAGGCAGAAGCAATCGCATACGTAGGTTGCGCCCGCATATGTAAACGGCGTTCAAACCATACATGTGAGGTATCGCCACGATCGTTAGAGCGAGAGAAAATATTCTAGCACAAGACCTCCTCTGTAACTCTAAACTGGTAACCTGTAAAAAAAATGTAAAGCGTAGCCTATGGAGATTTTTAAGTACCGAAGTTTGGCGCCATTCCAGGAGTGTGAGCAATTTTAAAGCGTGACGTTAAGTATCTATTTACTCGGCGTAACATCATCTTTCACAGTATACAAAAATATTGGAGTAAATATTGTGTTTTGTTTTTTTTTTAATTCGTGAAAATGTTTATTTTCCAAAAAGATTACGTTTGAAAAATTGCTGCGCATATACCGTGTGACAAAAATTGACAAAAAGAGTGCCATTATATTCCCTAGGGTCTCTGCTGAAAAAATATATATAATGTTTGGGGGTTCTGAATAATTTTGTAATAAAAAAATGAAGATTTTTACATGTAGGAGAGGAATAGCAGAATTGGCCCGGTATGGAAGTGGATAGACACTGTATGTGGGGACTGCACTGACACATTCCTTTGATTAGATCTATGTAAAAGTTGATTGTATAGATTTTATTTTCAATTGTTTTGGAAATATTGCTTGCAACATTGCATAATTTTCATAGTTGCCAACAGTCCCAATTTGCCCGGGGCATTCCTGGAAATCAGGCCAATGTCCCGGACTAAATCCCCAAAATCCGCCTCTGTCCTGGACATTGGGACAGAGGCTGCATGGCAGATGCAGGAGCATGTGGAGAGGCAGCCCAGCCGATAGAGTGGGAGCCGGAAGCCTGCTGAGCCCGCTGATGGTGAGCGGAGTGGAGGACTGCACTGATACTGATGAGACTGCTCTGATTGCACTGATGAGACTGCTCTGATGAGATGGCACTGATGAGACTGCTCTGAGGAGACAGAATTGACTGCACTGATAATAATGAGACGGCACTGGTGAGACTGCTCTTATGAGACTGCTCTAACTGCACTGATACTGATGAGACTGTAGTAACTGCACTGATGAGACAGCACTGATGAGACTGCTCTGACTGCACTTATGAGACTGCTTTGATGAGACTGCTCCGCCTGCACTGATGAGACAGTACTGATGAGACTGCTCTGATGAGACGGCACTAACGAGACTGCTCTGACTGCACCGGTGAGACTACTCTGATGAGACAGCACTGATGAGACTGCTCTGACGAGACTGCTCTGATGAGACTGCTCTGTCTGCACTGATGAGACTGCTCTTATGAGATGGCACTGATGAGATTGCTCTGATGAGACTGCTCTGATGAGACTGCTCTGATTGCACCGATGAGACTGCTCTGATTGCACCGATGAGACTGCTGTGATGAGATGGCACTGATAAGACTGCTCTGATGAGACTGCTCTGATGAGACGGCACTGATGAGACTGCTCTGTCTGCACTGATGAGACTGCTCTTATGGGATGGCACTGATGAGATTGCTCTGACTACTCTGATGAGACTGCTCTGACTGCACTGATGAGACGGCACTGGTGAGACTGCTCTGATTGCAACGATAAAACTGCTCTGATGAGACTGCTCTAATGAGACTTCTCTGATGAGATGGCACTGATGAGACTGCTCTGATGAGATTGCACTGATGAGACTGCTCTGATTGCACCAATGAGACTGCTCTGATGAGACTGCTCTGATGAGATTGCTCTGATGAGATTGCTCTGATGAGATTGCTCTGATGAGATTGCACTGATGAGATTGCTCTGATGAGATTGCACTGATGAGACTGCTCTGATTGCACCAATGAGACTGCTCTGATGAGATTGCTCTGATGAGACTGCTCTGATGAGATTGCTCTGATGAGATTGCTCTGATGAGATTGCTCTGATGAGATTGCTCTGATGTGACTGCTCTGATGAGACTGCTAGGATAGGCACTGATGAGACTTTCAAGATAAAGTTGTTTTTTTTATCCAGCAGTTACTGGACTGTGAGAAATTGGGTTTAAATCTGCACTGGCCAATTTCTTACAGTGCTACATGTCAGCTAACAGCACTCTTTTACTTCTATCGTTTAGACTTTTAGATAGAAGTAAAAAAATGCTTTTAGCTGACAAACGTGATCTGTCCTGTTTTATGTAGCTCTGTCCTGACTGGGAGAACTTGGGCAGTGCAGTTCTCCCAGTCACTCCTTACTGACACCATCACTGAGGCCAGTAGTGTATTTAGGTTTTGTGCTGTCCTAGGCCTGACTAAACACGTGTACCCCCTAATTTAAATATGACCCACCCCTTCCTGTCAAGGCCACACCCCTTACTGTTTAAGGCCTGCCCTGAAATATTTGAGTGGGACACCAGTTCTGAGGGCCTGGGGGGCAATGGATTCCCTTCATTTGCATAGATTTCCTCTCACTTCCTGTTTGGCTATGGGGCAGGAAGTGAAGAGAAATCTCTGCAATGGGACAGGGATGGTAAAAAAATAAACTGACAGGGGCTATAACCCTCCCTTACTCTATCCAAAATGAAAAAAAAAAAGTGCTGCCCATAGTTCTACATTAAGCACATATTTCTGATAATGTTATGGGGACTAAGAAGATATAACCATGCCACTGGTGCAGCAGAAAACATTTAGCACAGTGAGGAAGGTTTGTGGTCCAGGATGAGAGGACAGTCAAAATTAGAAGCAGCGCCCCCCCCCCCCCCACAGTCACGGAATGCCAGCCGTCCGCATACCGGAAGCAGTGTGGCCACTTTAGGGGGGTGCTAGACTAATCTGCCTCTCAGCCCAGTCTGCCCCATAAGACTGGCGCTACACTAACAGGGGACTCTTACTATGCTGCCCCCCTGCAAAGTGCTGCCCTAGGCCTGGGCCTATTCAGCCTAGGCCAGGATACAGCGTTGACTAAGGCCCCTTTCACACAGTGGCTTCAATCAGCTCTGCCGGTCAGTTTCTCAGGCTGATGGGAAGGTCCAGGCATCCCTATGGACAGGCGGATGTAAACACTCTATTTAACCACTCCCCCTTTAAGCCACGCCCAATATTTAATGTAATTTGGACCGCGCCCATATTTTTTATCTCTGCGGCGCACTTCGTCCACCACTCATTTATCACCGGGCACGAACACAAAAATGGATGCCCCGCCCCTAATTACCATACTGCTCCGCCTACACTGCCTTTCTGCCAAAAAAAGCGTCCCTACTAATGTTTGGGAAATGTTCTGCAATGTACAGAGGACCAGTGGCGTCGCTAGGGGGGTGGCTACTGGGGCCCATAGCCCCGAGTCTCTTACCTAGGGTTGGCTCCGGGCTCCATCTGCTCAGCTGGTGGCCGGGGGAGGAACATGACTAGTTAATGTTATCAGGCACAAGTTGTTATCTATATTCAGCAGTTCCGACAATTTAATCATTGTCCCGACGTCCATTTCTGTACCAATCTGCCGGCCACTGTAATTGTTGGGAACCGCACCCCCCCCCTGATGTAAGGGGGGGCTCTCTGGGGGGACCCTGACGTAATGAGGGGGCTTTGATGTAAGTGGGGATCCACACTCAGATATGTAACAATATTTTATATATAATATATATATATATATATATATATATATATATATATATACACAAACAGGGGCGTTGCTAGGTCTACAAAAGATCTGGGGCTAGAGCCCATAGCAGCGTAGTAAAGAAAGTCATACGCTTGGGCGGGCATACATATTTATATACAGTAATATACGTGTGTTTGTGTATATATATCCCTAGAGAGCCCCCCACTTACATGAGGGTCCCCAGAGAGCCCCCCCTTACATCAGGGTCCCCAGAGAGCCTCCTCCTTACATCAGAGTCCTCAGAGAGCCTCCCCCTTCCATCAGGGTACCCAGAGGGCCCCCCCACTTACATCAGGGTTCCCAGAGAGGCCCCCTTACATTAGGGTCCCCAGAGAGCCTCCTCCTTACATCAGGGTCCCCAGAGAGCCTCCTCCTTACATCAGAGTCCTCAGAGAGCCTCCCCCTTCCATCAGGGTACCCAGAGGGCCCCCCCACTTACATCAGGGTTCCCAGAGAGGCCCCCTTACATTAGGGTCCCCAGAGAGCCTCCTCCTTACATCAGGGTTCCCAGAGAGCCTCCTCCTTACATCAGGGTCCCCAGAGAGCCTCCCCCTTACATCAGGGTCCCCAGAGAGCCTCCTTCTTACATCAGAGTCCTCAGTGAGCCTCCCCCTTACATCAGGGTCCCCAGAGAGCCTCCTTCTTACATCAGAGTCCTCAGAGAGCCTCCCCTTTCATCAGGGTTCCCAGAGAGCCCCCCTTACATTAGGATCCCCAGAGAGCCTCCCCCTTAAATCTGGATCCTTAGAGAGCCTCTGCCTTAAAATCAGGGTCCCCAGAGAGCCTCTCCCTTGCATCAGGGTCCCCAGAGAGCCCCCCACTTACATAAGAGTCCCCAGAGAGCCTCCCCTCCACTTTGGGGACCCCTGCAGAGACTCGGGGCTATTGGCCCCAGATTCAGGGCTATAGCCCCAAAAGCCACCCCCTAGCGACGCCCCTGCACACAGATACACACACACACACGTATCTATTATATACATGTGTATGTCCGCCCAAGCGTATGACTTTCTTTATTTCGCTGCTATGGGCTCTAGCCCCGGATCTTTTGTAGACCTAGCAAAGGACAGTATATGATCAGAGCAGTGATGATCCTCGGTCTGTACACGTTGTAGGTGGAGCATTGTTAGTTCTATGTGTGAATGGCTCTCCTGGGACATTGTATGGAACTCGTCCTGGTTTTGGGTAAATATTGTCTCTAAAAACGATATTTGAGAACAATGAAGGGCGAACCATGCCACTCAATCTGCGCATGCGCGCCGCCGTCCTCCTCGGACGCAGACCGTACCACTTTCTCCCCTCCCGGAGGGGTGGACCGTCTCGGTTCCCCTTTCCCCGCTCCGTGCCAACCCACGCCACACACCCCATTCCAATCAGCATGATATCCCCGGCGGGGCTGGGGAGAGACGAAAGATCTGAACGAAGGAGACAGCGGGGGATTGGTTCGGTCACAGTCCGCTCCCCCCCTCCCCTTGTGTCGGGTGGTGGTAGGTTCCTCCCGGCAGATGAGGATTGGAGCGGAGGTGGTCGGGCGCCATTTTGTGCGGGAGCTGAGTTCGCAGGAGGTGAGAGCCGGTTCGTTGTGTGCTTCCCGGGTGTGCGGTGTCGGGTCTTCGCTAGGGAATTCTCCGTTCACCTCTACACTGGAGCAGGTGTGTGCGGGCGGGAGCGGAGGCCTAGTCAGGGGAGGAGGAAGGGAATTGGAGGCCTGTGTGGGCGCTGAGGACGGGGGATCAGTCAGGGAAGGGTTAACTAGGCCGGGTTCACACAGTGCGCCCGCGATCCATTCGCGGGTGCGGTGGTAGGGGGCAGTGTGGTGCGCCATTTATCTCGTATCTCCCTTTATTTTCTGTTTCGTAAAAACTTTATTTAAAATGTACAAAACGTACATTTCATTCACAGCAAAGCCATGCGCTGTGCGTCTCTACGTTGCCATGTGTTCCCGCGTGCGGTGGTAGGGGGCAGTGTGGAGCGTGAGGCATCTCATAGCTCACCTGCATGGGTTTTATTTATTTTTTTATTTTTTTTTTTTTGTATCAACTTTATCTGATCTGTACAAAACGTGCAATTCACAACACTGTACAGCAGTGTTATGCGCTGCACATGGTATAACTAAAGGCAACTTTTTTTTCTTTCGGTTTTGGATAGAGTGGAGAGGGATTAGAACCCCTGTCAGTTTTTATTGCCGTCTGTGTCCCCTTTTTAGGGAGATTCACCCTCTCTTTTGTCCTGTTTACTATTATTTAAAGTAAACAGAAAATCCCAAATGTTGGGTTGTCCCCAGAAAAGCAATAGATGGGAAATCTTCCAATAGGGACGTGTGGTGAGTTTGGGGGTCCCCAAGAAATTTCCTTTTAATTCGCAGAGATTTTGGGGAAAAAAATCCTGACGGGTTATAACCCTCCCCTAGCTCTATCCAAAATGGGGGGGTTGTGTGTGTCCCATAGTTCTAATTTAAGGGTGCCAGGGGTAGGGGGCAGAATAGTGTGCCATTCATCCCCTATTCCCCCCCCCCCCCCTTTTTTTTTTTTTTTGTTACCTTTACTAAGGGAAACAGGAAGTGAAGCTGTGCAACTTCACAGCCTCTTTCCAACTGAGCATGTGTGAGTTTTACTGCGCTTTCTGAATGGTCTCGCTGTCTTCTGGGACCTGTTTCCCATAAGGCAGTTGGGGGGGGGGGTGTACATTGCGTAGTTCGCTGCACAGATTGCAGCAATCTTTCCCCGGAAGTGGGAGCAGATTTGACAGGTATCCGCTCCCCCCCTGAAAGGTGCCAAATGTGGCATGGGGGGGGGGGGGATTCGATCCATGGAAGTTCATCCATGTGCTCTACGTTGCCACGGGTTATGGGGGCGGGGTGTGTGCGTGTGTGTGATTCCTTGCATCACATGGCTCCCTTTTTTGTTTGCTGTTTTGTACAAACTTTTTTTGAAGTGTATAGAATGTAGACTTCATTCACAGTAAGGTGTGGCATGCTATGCACTGTACTGCTGTACATTGCCATGTGGTAGGGGACAGTGAGGTGTGTGAGTAATTGCATAACTGACTCCCCCAAGGTCCCCCATTTTTCTTTTGTGCCAGCTTTATTTAAAGTGTACAAAGCATACATGTTGTTGACAGTCTGTACAGCAGTGTCATGTGCTCTACATTGCCGTGTGTTATGGGTGCAGTGGAAGGGGGCAGAGGTGTGTTCCCTTGCATCACATGGCTTCTCCCCCCCCCCCCCCCCCTTTTTTTTTTTTTTTTTTTTTTTTTTTCTCCTCCCCCCTCCCTGCAGTTTTGTCTACACTTTTTTTTTGTTGAAGTGTACACTTCATTCACAGCAGTGTGGCAGTGCCATGCTACGTGCTTCGCTCCTGTACATTCCCATGCGATTTGGCACGGTGCCATAGGCTGCATTGTAGTGTGAATGAGACCCATAGCAGCAAACCATTGTTTTCTGGGTGTCTTTGCAGTGACAGGCGTTTTTATAATTCAGTAAAACGTTTATCACTACACACTGAATTAGCCCTTAAAAGAGGTCCTTAAGCTTACCTTTCTATGAAATGGAGAGGGTGAATCTCCCTAATGGGGGGCGGACAGCAATAAAAACCTGACCGGAGATCTAATCCCTCTCTATTCAAAATGTAAACAAAAATTGATTTTATTTATAATTTAACTCCAATGCTGAATGCAACAAGATTAGAAAACAAAATCCATCATGGAGCATTGCATGGCACTTTCTATGTTTGAGAGGGCAGGGACAGTTAACCCTTAGCACCACATCCCTAATTGTAAAATAAAAAGGTAAAGGGAATGGGGTAAAATTGCCCCAGGGACTTTAAAGGTGCTTGCAATATCCGGTGGACACAGATAAATTAATGTCTGCAACATCTAAACTACATAAAATAATCTTTTATTCAAAATTTGTTATACAAAACAGTTAAAAACAACCAATCTCTCAATCTCTATAATACCTATTCACGAAGTGTTTTTTGTCAACTTCTCTGTTACAATTGAATTATAGAGATTGAGAGATTGGTTGTTTTTAACTGTTTTGTATAACAAATTTTGAATAAAAGATTATTTTATGTAGTTTAGATGTTGCAGACATTAATTTATCTGTGTCCACCGGATATTGCAAGCACCTTTAAAGTCCCTGGGGCAATTTTACCCCATTCCCTTTACCTTTTTTATATTGCATGGCACTTTGTAATGGCCATGGTGGGTGAACGGAGCTGAAACCTTCCAAATTTGTAGTTTGTGTCCCCAATGTTGGGACAGGAAGTGAAGGAAAATTTCTCCATAGTGGACACAGCATAACACTTTTTAGTAATATGGGGAAGGGTAAGAACCCCTGTCATGTTGTTACAATATATCTGCCTGTCCTAGTGCCACCTGCTCCTCATTTCTTATCCTGATGTCTCTGGGACAGGAGAGGTGAAAATCTTTCAACAGGGTTACAGGTAGCAATAATATTGAAGTGTTATTCTCTTCTCTTAGTTTGCAGCCATGGAAATGGAATATATTCGCGTGGCGGAGGATGAGAATGAAGAACCAATGGAAATTCCCTCTGAAGATGACGGCACCGTCCTCCTATCAACAGTTACAGCACAGTTTCCTGGCGCATGTGGCCTTAGATATCGGAATCCAGTGAATCAGTGTATGCGTGGAGTCAGATTAGTGGAAGGAATCCTTCATGCACCAGAAACCGGATGGGGAAATCTCGTTTATGTTGTCAATTACCCCAAAGGTAAGTGCTCAGTATTTGTTGGGTGGATTCTGTCACTTTAGGCGGCTGCACACCCCTGCGCTATAGGGAAAGCTCAGCTCATGTCTGGGTTTGATGGGGGTTAGCTGCACTTTCCCATAGGCTTGGGACCTCCGTGGAAGTCTATTGGAAAGCGCAGCTTGACTGCACCAAAATGGCAGGTAAGCTACGCTTTAGCGAGGGCTCCCCTTTTACAAGGACTCAGTAGTGTGAACTTGCACCAAATTTGAATCCAACCTCATACACAGGGCATTTGCCCAACCCTTCTAAACGCCTTGCCTTCTGGCAGCAACGTTTTGTCATTGAAAAAAATGCTTGACGCATGGAAACGCATTTAGATGTGTAAAGCGCTTGGGCGTTCATTTCATTGGCCAGAATAATTTATTCTAGCCATTGAGTTGAATTAACACTAAAGCACTTGCCACACCTTGCGTTTAATGTGCATTTACACGCGTGAAGCATTTTTCTGCCAAGACACTGCTACTACTGGAATAGCTGGCAGTGTGGTTGAGGCTGGGTTCACACTAGCCGTGGCTCACAGCTGGGGTCTGGTGCGTTTCTATCGCTGTTTCATGTGTGAATCCTGTCAGCATTTTTTTTGTCATGTATCCAGCTCCAACTTCTGCTCGGGCCGCCTAGGCGACTTGAGTGGAAGTTCTCTCCCCCTCCCTGCAATCTTCTGGGACACGTCACAGGTCCCAGAAGATTGCCTGGCCCTTCAGGACGCACATCGCAACTTGTGCAGTGCGCACCTGGCTATGAAGCCGCAAGCAGTCTCAGCTGGGTGCCCACACTAGTGATGCGGGGGAGAGAACCAAGGCTTTGGGTGGCCACTTCGCTGGACAGGTGAGTGTGTGTTTATTAAAAGTCAGCAGCTACACTTTTTTTGTAGCGGCTGACTTTTAATAAACACAAAAATGGCTGGAATTCCGCTTTAAGTCCCCTACAGTCTGTGCCTATGCTTTATATGGGAGGCAGTGCTTGCATCAATCAAGATGTAATAGCCCACACAGTGTTTTTGGTAGTTGCTGGGCATGGAGGAGGGAGGGAGTGGGCTGTCATTTAATAATCTGTAAATACAAATGTGTGATGTCCGTTATGTGACCAGCACAGCTACGATCAGAGGAATTGCCCTATTTTGAAACGTACACAAAGCAGAGCAGATGTGCTTACCAATGCTGCTCTGCAGAATCTGTAGGTGAAGTGGGGAACATTCTGGAGGGAGGGACTGAACGGCAGGGTTTACCAGGGTTGTGTTTGTGGTTCTCTTCCCCCATCCCCAAAAATACTGAGGTTTACCTAATTTGGTGACAGCGTATCACAAGCATGCAATAATGCATATACAGACCGCTTTTATCGTTGTGGGTTTAGTGACACTTTAACTCTTGCTGTGTGAGGCCTTAGGGTCTTGCCTTACTGCTAGAAGTGTAACAGAGGTAATGTGGGACTTGGCTGTCAGGAGGGCATATAACCTTTTTCTCTTGGACGGAGCACTGGCCTTTTAAAGTTTATATAAACCCTTGCCTTGTAAAAACAACCCATTCAGTTTAAAATGAAAGTTAAAACATTTGTGTATAGATATAAAAAAAAGATATATCTCTATCCTCTCCACATTACCTCTGTTCTCAGCTGCATGGAGAGCTCAGGGAGGAGAAACGGCAGCACATAGAGCTTCCCAGCGAATGACTGGGGGGTGGTCAGGACATGTCATTTGAGGAGAGCAGGCCCAGTTCCCGACACAGCTATAGAACTGACCACACTGCCCTCATTCCTAGTGTGGTTAGTTTTAATAGGAAAGCAAAGGGACTAGCAGGAACATCACGGATTCTATACAAAGAGAACAGGATATTTTTTCATAAAAGTACATGGTACAGCAGCCACATCAGGAATATGAAATGTTGGGTTTACATATTCTTTGAGTTATATAGTCAGTGAGTCTCGGGTTTCATATGTATTAAGCCATTTTTAGTATAGCAGAAAAATTAACCTTCTTTTTTACTTCTGTTAGACAACAAGAGGAAGATGGATGAAACCGATGCTTCTTCAGCTGTTAAAATAAAACGTGCTGTTACAAAAACCTCCGATCTCATTGTGTTGGGACTTCCGTGGAAAACGACAGAGCAGGACCTTAAAGAATATTTCAGTACATTTGGAGAAGTAATCATGGTTCAGGTATTTTCTTTCTTCTTTTTTCTTTTGGGCGCTACATTAAAAAAAAAAGCCTACATGTACCAGTTTAATTGTGTTTTTTTTTTTTTTTTTTTTTTTTTTTTTTTTTTTTTTTCAGGTTAAAAAAGATGCCAAAACGGGTCATTCAAAAGGCTTTGGGTTTGTTCGCTTTGCGGACTATGAAACACAGGTGAAAGTGATGTCACAGCGGCACATGATAGACGGCAGATGGTGTGATTGCAAACTGCCTAATTCTAAGGTGAGGAGATGTCATATTTGCATTGTCCTGCGTGCTTAGATATCTTTAAAGGCTAAACTTTTTTTTTTTTTTTTTTTTTCTTTTAAATGCACATTTGTTTGCAGGCAAAATTTTATACTTTTTGTGCGCTGTAAATGCACTTTTCCCCCAATCATCTTCCAGGACAGCTCACTTGAGATGATTGGCTCCGCCTTCAACAGGAAACACAAACCAAAAAGATAAAATAGCTCCCCTTACCTTCCCTCTTAAGAAGTTTTGTGTTCTGAACCATACAGAAGTACACTGCGTCACGTTTGTTGTTCCTTTTGGTTCTGATGATTGTGGATATTAGACCCCCTCTCGGGTTGGGGTGTGTGTGTGTGTGTGTGGTGTTTGTTTTTTTTTTTTTTTTTTTTTTTTTTTTAACTTGTCATGCCTCTTGTGGCTTGGGTAGCTGTGTGGCAGGATCAGTGACGTGGGCGGGTGGACCCAGATGACTGTGGCTGCATCCCTTCCTGTTGGGATGGTGCTGGTTCCTGCAGGCCAGGTGTACCACAATGGAATGGGTAGGACCGAGCACTTGTGGGCACAGTCTGACCCAGAAGTGTTTCAAGATGACCCCGTACTGTGCAATAATGAATTTCCTGTAAGCGACTTATGCATTTCTGCTCTCAGTTTAAAAGAGCTCAGCATCCACTTTTGGTGCATGCTGTTTCGTAGCAAGCTGTGGCTTGCTAACTGTTTGGCCCAGAGTAGGGATATTTTTTTTTTTCCCCCCGTGTGATGGATCTGGAAAGCAGCTACACAGAGGGTTGCTAGTTAGACTTTAGGAGATGCATAATTGAGTTGTTGGAAGTTACCAAAGGTTTTAGGAAATCATCTCAGCTAAATTTTTTTATACAGGGGTTCCAAGAAGGGCCTTTCTACTTCAAACAGTTTGCCAGGTGGATTAGAGACGCTGTTGGTCTAACCTACAAGCTTGCGGCTTCAGTTGCCACCTAAGGTTAGGGCACAGTCCACAATATTGGCCATATCTTGGGTGGAAAGAGCAGGTGCTTCATGGGAAGACATTTCCAGAGCAGCAGTGTAGTCTTCATCCCATGCTTTCATAAAGCTCTATGGAGTGCAGATGTTATCCAGCCAGGAGTTATCCTTTTTGGAAGGAAGGTTTTGCAGTCTGTGGTCCCTCCCACCATCCTCCCCCCTCCCAAAGGTAGGATTTATTGATCTCCTCAAGTGAGCTGTCCTGGAAGATGATTAGGGAAAACCTTGGTTAGTCTTACCAGTGACGGTATTTCCAGGAATCTTCCAGGACAGCGGATATATTCCCACCCGGTTTGTTTGTATTATCCACTGGGAGTATATGGGTTTGTTGGAATTAGTGTTTTTCCCTTTTTGAAGGTTCTTTTTTACTTCTTACAAATGAAGAGGGAAGGTAAAGGGGGGCTATTTAATCTTTTTGGTTTGTGTTTCATGTTGAAGGCAGAGCCATACTTCTCTCAACTGAGCTATCCTGGAAGATTCCTGGAAATGCCGTTACCGGTAAGACTAACCAAGGTTTTTCTACCTGCAAATAAAAATGCAATAATTTTCCCCCCCCCCCCTAGGAGTCTGCAGATCATGGGTGCAGTGTCAGGCTCCTGCAGACTCTCAATACAACAGTCTGCCTGTACCTCCCATACGGGCAGACAGTTACTAAAGTACATGAAAAATCGTGTACTCTCTTCGCAGTTCATTGAGAACTGCAAGCCATTTGCATTTGTACATTCATTTGCAGATAGCTGTTTGGAAATCTCCTCCTTCCTCAATTTTAAAGGGATTGTAAAGTCTTTATGGGGGGGGGGGGTCTCCCTCAATTATTAAACATGTTGCCTGCTCTGTGCAATGGAATTTCACAGGGTGGCCCAGAACCTTCCCATCTTGGGTGCTCCTGGCTCCTCTGTGTGCCCCCATAGCAAGCTGTTTGGGGGGGCATGTCAATAGATAGGGCAGCTTGGCCCTGCTCCGTCACAGGATTTGACTGACGGCAGTGGGAGTCAATGAGAGGGGAGGGCCTCTACAAATGAACTTAGCGCTGGCTCGAGCGAGGACTGTGGTAAGTTTGGATATGTGGGGGGCGGCATACTACTACTTAAAAGGTTATTTTTACCTTAACCATTTCTGGACCGCCACACAAATACTGCGGCAGGGCGGCCCTCCTGTACGTGATTTCGTGCATGGGGTCTGTGGCGCGCTGATTGGACAAAGCAGGGACAAATCAGCAGGTTTGGCGGGCCTGACTATCGTTCTGAGAGAACACAGGACCGCTGTTCTGCCATAGGGGAAAATGGAGATCTTGTGTTTCTGCTAAGAATTCTGTTTTCCTCTGGTCACATCCCCCACAGTTAGAAAGCACCCTAGGGACACATTTAACCCTTTGATTGCCCCTTCCAGTGTCATTTGTATAGCGACAGTGTTTTTTGTGGTGTGTGTGTGGGTTTTTTTTTTTTTTTTTTTTTTTTTCAGACAAGCTTTATAAATTCTGCAGGTTAAACAGCTGCAGTGAATACTGCAAATAGGTACAATAGGACAAAGCGCCTATGTTTAAATAGTTAAGTTATCAAGTATAAAGTACCATCATCCCAACAATCTACTACAAAAGAAGGCAGGGAGTAGGGAGTGCCGCAGTTCGCTGCTTCTGTCGGCAGGTGTCCCAACCCCCCACACACAGGGAAAAACACAGGGGACTATTTCGGTACTGAAGGTAGTAGGGTATTAGTACAAAAGGGTGAAGAGGAGATAATAGGATAAAAACTATATTTTTAATAGAAATCCATTTTAAAAGAATGTATATAACACAATAATGCAATGACATATAGCATATAGGTACAACTTATGTAGAAGGATTTTTCATCTGTGTATCCCCTGAGGCCAGTCACTTCACTGGGTATATGGAAGGGTTTACAACCACTTTTTTAAGTTAAATGTTCAGGGTTTAGATTCTTCACTACTGATGTGATCCTACTGTGAAGTGTGTCTGTCTCTAGAGTAGCTTTAAGTGCCTTTTAGAATTGGTTAATTTTATGAGCTGAGACTAGATCAGGCACAAAAGCAGTTTATTTATGAAGTGTACTTTACATCTTATATATTTTTACCTCCTCCCTACATTAACAGCAAAGCCCAGATGAGCCAATGCGCAGCCGAAAAGTCTTTGTTGGCCGCTGTACGGAGGACATGAGTGCTGAAGAGCTTCGCCAGTTCTTCGCTCAGTATGGGGAAGTTGTAGATGTGTTCATCCCGAAGCCTTTCCGAGCATTCGCTTTTGTCACGTTTGCAGATGACCAAGTAAGTTCTGTGCAATGTCTTTATACCCCGTATATACATGAAGGTGTGGGTTATTTTTTGGTGGTGTTTGTTTTTTTTGTTTTTTTACATTGAACCCAGCGAGGAAAAAAATGACATATGGCTGTACCAACACAAGTGATGTTGATGCTGTGAACTCCCGGCAATAATGGCAAGGCTATTAAAAGTCTTAGTAAGCCCACAACAGTAAAATCAGTCTGTATATGCATAATAGCATGCTTGTTATACTCATTTGGAACTTGGGAGTTAATCCTCTGCATTGTGTAAAAGGGCTTTTTGATCCTGTATGGACAGATCCTCCCCCGCTCCTGCAGGGTCTCTTGACAAGACTAGATAACAGAGTAGTAAGGCTGTATATATGTTCTATTGCTGGAGAGAGCATTTCCTGGTTGAGCAGAGCTAATAAGGTCACATGGTCTTGACATGACACATGTGGGTGTGTGTAAAGATCCTAAATGACAGCCCAGTCCGTCCCTCCTCCATGCCCAGTAACTAAAAAAAAACAGTGTGTGGGATGCCACTTCTTGATTCATGGATGATCTGCCACCCATAACAGCATGAGGACACAGGCTGTAGTGGAAATCTCCTACCTGAACATTCAGACCTACCCCTTTAGAGTGCCCACCATAGGAATCCGCAACCTATTTGCTTGATCCTGAGCCAGGCTGTCTGCATCTATTCAGACGCTGGACCTGTTCCCCTGCTCCATCAGTAGCTTTGTATGACAGCAGCAGGAGCCACTGGCCACCTGCTGCTCTCAGCCAAGCCTGTGAGAGAAGAGCTGCTTCGATGGGCACAGCGGTGGATTGAGATCGGGCTCAGGTAAAATATGAAGGTGTGTGTGGTTTTGTGTTTTTAGTTTTTCAGGGCAGTGTTTGAATGATGTATCTTTGGAGAACTACAGTTAGTTTGTGGACCAACTGATTAAGGTGGCGTTCACACTGCTCCATTGCAAAAATGCGGTATCGCATATGCTTTTTTGATACTTTTGGTTTTTCAGCTTGCCTGACAGAGGGTGACCGTGTGAAACATAGAATGCGTGACTCGTATAAAAAATGCAACTGTAGTTGCGTTTTTCAATAGGTGTATTTTTTTTAAACACACATAAAATGCAGCAAGTTACTCTTTAATAATGCAACTGACCAGTGTTAAGAGTTCCATGGGATTTATAGTGGTTGTAAAGCCCCTAAATCTTCTTTACCTTAATGCATTCATTGCATTTAGGTAAATTTTTAGGTGATGGCCAACCCCGCCCCAATCCATCCTCATTTTACTTAGCTGAGCCCTCATTTGATCAAGCGTGTGCATGTCTGCAGCTCTTCTCTCCCCTTAGTTCTGGGTCTCGCTGGCATCCCTGGGGCACTGTTTCCCAGTGCTCTGTCAAAGCCAGTGACAAGGGGGTGGGGCCAATTCCCACCATCTGTGTTAATAGACGCAGCTGCGAGTCCTGGGTGCAAGCATGCACGAGTGTGCCCTCCCCATTGGAAGCAGCTGGGGGTGACCTGAAAAGAGATTTGCAGCTGCACAGAGCAGGTAAGTATAGATATGTGTGTTTTGTTATATTAAAAAATTAAAAAAAAAACACCACAGAACAAAAAACAAACTAAACGCGCTGATTAAAAATGCATCCATTTAAAAAGGGATTGTAAAGTTATTTATTTTAAGAAAAAAATGCCTTTTTTACAATCCCTTTTTAAAATGGATGCATTTTTAATCGGTTTGTTTTAGTTCTGTGGTGGGGGGTATATATATCTATCTGAAAAACTGAGCAGTTTGAAGGGGCTCTAAAACGAAAATTGGCTAAACAGAGTTGCATGAAAATGGTTTTGTCCAGTCATTTCTTGGAGATGGCAAAATTTGGGATGGTGGCACAAAGCAGATGGATTTTTGGTAAATAACCGTTGATGGTTTTATCTTCCAGGTGGCACAATCTCTGTGTGGAGAAGACCTCATCATCAAAGGGGTCAGCGTTCATGTGTCAACAGCAGAACCCAAACACAACAACAACCGAGCACCCTTGGATAGGGGTGGAAGATTCCCAGGGCCAAACTTTGGGAACCAGGGCTACCCCAACAATAGGCCAAACAGCAGTGCTCTTGGTAACAACCAACCAAACAATATGGGGGGTGGCGGTGGAATGAACTTTGGGGCCTTTAGCATCAACCCAGCTATGATGGCGGCTGCTCAGGCAGCCCTTCAAAGTAGCTGGGGCATGATGGGTATGCTGGCTAGCCAGCAGAACCAGCCTGGCCCACAGGCCAATACTCAGGGCCAGGGCAATCCGCCCAGGGACCAGACACAAGGTTTTGGGTCAGGTAGTAACTCCTATGGCTCAAACTCTGGTGCTATAGGCTGGGGGTCACCAAACGCTGGTTCTGGTACTGGGTTCAATGGGGGCTTTGGCTCAAGTATGGAATCAAAGTCATCGGGGTGGGGGATGTAGAAATAATTTGTAGATGAAGTGTATTGGGTGACTGGGGTGAACAAACATTTCCTAATTTTGTGGTAAGTATACTGTAAAATGATCGTTTTCCTGAAGGTTTTCTTCACGTGTGCAGCTGTGCCTGCTTTGTAAAGGAAGATGGCTGATGTGTGCGTGAGCTTCAAAGCTGCATGTTGAAGAAAACCTACTGGCATTACCTGATGTATAACTTTATTTTTATTTTTTTTGTTTTTTTTTTTTTTTATTTCCATTATGTAAATGAGCGATTCTGAATATGTTCAGGACAGTCTTCCCTTATTGTGTTCACTGCTTCGTCAACTGATCTCTGCTCCTCACTTTTGTCTGCCCGGGACCTGGCACACGCAAGCAGCTCTCTTTAATAAGCCACGCTGGATCTCTTCCCCCTACACGTATTGCCCTGCAAGAACGCCTCCTCTGCGGCCTTTCTTTAGAACGGTGGGTGAGCCATTTTTTAATCCGCTACTTTTATTTTCATGGAAGTCGTGCCAGCGCTTCTGAACGCACGGCTGTGAGGTGGAACCAGAAGGCTTGCTTGAACTGTGGGATTGGTGGTACCAAGGAATGAGAGGCTTGGGTATGAGCGAGAACCGAGAGCGCGTGCGCAGACCTGGTGGTGCATTATGGGAATATATATATATTTTTAACATGAAGGTGACGATGTGTCTCTGGATCCATTGACCTTGGTGATTGTGTGCAGAGAGCAGTGGGAGCCAGTAACGTACGAATGTTTCTTGCATTCAGAGGACTTGCCCATTATGGAAGACTGAGGCCTTTCCTGCCTAAAAGGTTATTGTTTGAAATCAGTTTGTGTACAAAAAATGAAATTCCCCTCCCTCCCCCCCCCCCCCCCCCCCCCTTTCCTGAAAACGTCTATTGAATGTGAATGCTGTATGAGGTGTGCATTCTTTTCTGTTCACTGATAACGTGAGTCTCTGTGAATTGCATTTGATGCTGGCGGGGTGGGTGGTGAACGCTCTGGAGTGGCGTGAAATGCTCCTGTTTTTCTAGAGTGTTGGGACTGTTTTGGTTTGTACGTTATACCCAGAATGCTGTTTGCTGCAGATACGTGTTTTGTGTTTGGATGCTTTTTACAAGACTTGTCAATGTAGGATTCTTAAATAAAATGGTTTAAATAAAAGTCACTGTCTTCTGGTGTTTTTATACCCCGAACACTCAAATGTATTCAAGTAAAATGGTCTTTTTTTTTTTTTTTTTTTTTTTTTTTCTTATTGTACATCGTGGCGCATACTCTTATCTGTGTAGATCAGGTCTCCCCACTTTCACATGGTGCGGAATCTGCTTTCTCGGGGGGGGATCTGTCCAATGATCCCCTCTGAGCAGGCGGATGACAAGTTTTGTGTCTGTTCACTTAGTCTGGGAGAGGCTAGAAACACACCTACTCCCACGGGAGGAGAACCAGGAAGTGCAAAGAAGAATAGAAAAATAAAAGGTAATTGCGGCGCTTTAAATTTTTTTTAAACGGCATGTCAGCATCTAGGCAAGGAAGAGAATACATACAGATATTGTTCAAAATTTGGGTGGAACCCTGCTTTAAGTGTGGTGTATATTATTTTAGTTGCTATGTAAAGTTAAAAAAAGGCAATTTATTCTTAAATCTCTCTATGCAGTGGTAAATATAAATAACCAACTATATCAGGGATATGTAATTGGCGAACCTTCAGCTGTTGCAGAACTACAAGACTCCTGACAGCCACAAGTTTGACAGGCAAAGGTATGATGAGACTTGTAGTTTTACAACAGCTGGAGGTCTGCTAATTGCATATCCCTGAACCTATATGGTTAGGGAGCAAACAGACAGATATACTATTAGAGGAGATGTACTGTATATACTATTAGAGGAGAGCGATGCTGTATATGCTATTAGAGGATATATACTATTAAAGGGTGAATCTGGTAAATATCGTCGGACTCTGATCAAATTTTTTATTTAAAAAAAAAAAGTCTTCCTTCAAAAAAATTGTCATTTTTAACCGCTTCAGCCCTGGACCATTTGGCTGACCAAAGACCAGAGCACTTTTTTGTGATTCGGCACTGCGTCGTTTTAACTGACAATTGTGCGGTCTTGCGACGTGGCTCCCAAACAAAATCCCTTTTTCCCCACAAATAGAGCTTTTCTTTTGGTGGTATATAATCACCTCTGCGTTTTTTATTTTTTGCGCTATAAACAAAAAAACAATTATGAAAACATATTTTTTACTTTTTGCTATAATATCCCCAAAAAAATACATTTTTTTTTTTTTTCCCCTCAGTTTAGGCCGATACGTATTCATTTAATTTTGGTAAAAAAAAAATCGCAATAAGCGTATATTGATTTGTTTGTGCAAAAGTTATAGCATCTACAAAATAGGACAGTGTTTCTCATCCTTGGAGGAACCCCTGGCAACAAGTTTGAGATCTCGAGGAACCCCTGAAATCACATCTACAGCTCACGGAACATTGGTATGATCAGTGAGCTGTTAACAAAAATTATTTGTAGAAATAACATTAAATAAAAGAATAAATATTAAAACATACCTAATGTGAAACTTGTGCTTTCTTTTCCTGCAGAGCTGATCCATTCAGGGGACGTGACATGGGGTGGGGCACATGACATGGGACAGACTGGGCACATTGTGGGGGGGGGGGGGGGGGGGGGACACAGCTGGGCACAGTACCAGCTTTCTTCTGGCTTCAGAACTAATTTCATATCTCCTCTAGTGGTGTGCTGTTCCCCCTCGGCCCCTCCTCTTATCCTGTCCACCCCAGATGATGTCACATACTCGGGGAGGAGGGGCCTGCAGGGAACAGCACGCTACAACCAATAGGATGCCAGCTGCTTCTCTGCCTGTGTGATCCTCCTGTCAGCTGCCTGCCTGCCATAGTTTTATGGCATTTTTATTAAAGTTGTGTGGGTTTTTTTTTTCTCAAATCGTCTTCCAGGGCAGCATCTGAGAGATAGGCTCCTCCTCCCTGAAACAGGAAACACATTAGTCCACCATTATAAATTTCAAAGTCTTACCTGCGTGCCTCAGTTGTTTGTGTTTCCTCCGGACCCACAGGAGCTGCAAAAGAAATGTTTGTTATTTTACTTCAGTCTCTGTGCTAGTTGCAGGAGACCCCCTGCCAGCATTCCATCCAGCCCTGCGAGCAGGGGCAACTTTTTTAAGCAGTATTGCTCTGTCTGAGATTTCACCCCTACAGAGGGGTCTGCAATCATCCCCCCAAGCTGTAATAATGCACTGACATTTCCCTCATGCCGCTGCTCAAGGGACCTGCCGTAGTTTTTTCACCAGGGAACTCCATGTGCAAACTCTGGCAACATACTCCCAGACATGAAGAGTGTACAGTGGTTTGGGTGCATGGATGCCTTACCCCCTGATTACTGCTGCGCCGGACGGGTAGGTGCCTCACGGCTTATTTTTTGTTCCTCTCCTACCTCCGTGATGTCCGCACCCGCCGCCTGCTTGATTGACTGTTTTCGCCGCGATCGGCGTCCTCTACACACCGCAAGCCTCTCCTCATGGAGGCTCGGTGAGGTGTACCAAGATGGCGGCGGAGACGCTTCCTGGTTAGCGCCCATATTCCTGGAGCCTGCTTCCAGGAATACAGAATGGGCTATGGTTACATCACTTCCAAGGGTGGGAATTTTAAATTTAAAAAAAAAAAAAGGATTTTTAGTAATAGCAAATATATCAGTATACATGCATACTGCAGCAGAGTCCCCCTCCCTATTGGGCCCAGAAGGGAGGATACCAATGGCAGCGGCATGTGCAGGTATATCCATCAACCTGCACAGGGTCAGCTGGTGGCGGGGCCGGAGCTTAAGCAGGAAGCAGTTAAAAAGGCCTCTCTAAGCAGAGGATCCTGGTGGCTGACCATGTCTGACGCTTCTCCACCCTGCCCTGCAGTTCCTGCAAGCCAGGTCAGCTCCAAGGTAAGCCAGAATACTCCAGAGTCACCTCTGTCTTAACCTTACTGTAAAACTGGGAAAAAAGGAAAAGCAAGGCGCCTCTAAGTGCAGTATGTAAAATTTAATAGAGTGCACAAAGGGTTAAAAGCACTTACAAGATTGTTGAGTGTTAAAAGACATGATAAAATCAGAAGTCCTCATCTGTGGCATGTGTCCATCCTCAGCACGGTGGTAGAGAGCCGTGTAGAGCCGTCCAGCAGCTGTAAAGCGTTCTCATGCGTGTTGAAAAGAGGAGGCAGCAGGGAAGCCTGTATTCACTGCGGGACACACAAGGCTGATGGTGTCAGTGTAGAGAAGGGGGTGGTAACGCGTTTCGGAGCATGTGCGGCTCCTTCGTCAGACCTACGCCCACACTCCTCCAGCTGGCTTATAAATGGTGAGGGGGAGGAGCAAGGGGAGGAGTGTGGGCAGATACTAAATACATTAGTAGTGTGGGCGTAGGTCTGACGAAGGAGCCGCACATGCTCTGAAACGCGTTACCACCCCCTTCTCTACACTGACACCATCAGCCTTGTGTGTCCCGCAGTGAATACAGGCTTCCCTGCTGCCTCCTCTTTTCAACACGCATGAGAACGCTTTACAGCTGCTGGACGGCTCTACACGGCTCTCTACCACCGTGCTGAGGATGGACACATGCCACAGATGAGGAGTTCTGATTTTATCATGTCTTTTAACACTCAACAATCTTGTAAGTGCTTTTAACCCTTTGTGCACTCTATTAAATTTTACATACTGCACTTAGAGGCGCCTTTCTTTTCCTTTTTTATATCTTCAGCGTTGCTTCTCCTCTAACCAAAGTGCTGCCAGAAGTGCCATCTCATCACTATCATCCCTCTGACCAGCTACCCACCTCCACCAGAGCGCCCTTATCACCTCTCTGTCTTACTGTAAAACTGCCTACTTACAGGCAGCCTTTAACCGCCTACCTCACGGGGACTTTTTTTGCACTTGATTTCAGGCAAAGACCCCTGGTGAAAGGGAAGTGGAAAGCAACGAAACATGTGCTTCGTGCAGCCACCGGTTTTCCTCAGAAGGGGGGAAAAAAAACCCTATATCAAGAAGGTATAGACAAAATGGTGGTCAAAGAATCGCAAGGGTATCTGAAAGATCTGCTCAACTATTTCAAGGAAGTAATACAGAGCACCATGGCGATTAAAAAGTTAGAAGCGCCATCAAGCGTCAGTTAGACCAATACCCCGTCTACCACCGGATATGCGTTCCTTCAGGGAACAGACAGAACAAGAAGAGGATTCGGGTGAGTCCGAATCGGAGAATGAAATTTGCTCAGACTCCAACGAGGAAGATGCGGTTTCAGAGGGCAACTTTATTTCTATCAGAGGATACGAATAGCCTTCTAAAAGCCATAGCGGACACGCTAGGTATTAGAGAACATAAATCTGCAGAACTCAATACATGACAAGATGTATAAAGAGCTACAACCCAGGAGGCCTAGAACATTCCCTGTACACCAAACTCTTAAAGATATCTTTAAAAAAAGAGTGGGAAGACCCAGAGAAAAAACTCTTCATGCCAGCCACAGTCAAACGCAGAGACAGACACCAAAACCTGGGCTAAATGCGCCAAAGTGGATGCTTCTCTGGCAAAAGTCACAAATAAATCTGACTTGGCCTTTGACGACGCGGGTACCTTAAGTGACCCCATGGAAATCCAGCTATAGCTTCCACCTACACAGCCCGGACTTTATCAGTCTGGCTAACCCAGCTTCAAGAACTTCTGGAGAGTGACACACCTAGGGAACATCCTTCCACGGGAGACATTTATGGTGACAATAGACCTACAGGATGCCTGCCTACATGCCTCCATAAAGGAGGGTCATCACAAATTCCTGAGGTTCGCAGTACAAGGGCCAGCAACTACGCTGCACCCACAATACACAGCTCTCCTTTTCGGCATCTCCTCTGCACCAAAAATCTTCTCAAAGATAATGGCAGAAGCGTTAAAAGGTCTAAGACAACAAGGTATTGGCATAATACCATATTTAGAGGATTTACTGTTCTTTGTGGACTCAGAGGCCCTAGAGAACAACCTGTGCACAAGTATGTCTTATCTGCAAAACCGGGGATGGATAATAAATGCAGAAAAGTCACAAATGACCCCAAGCCAGTAAGTGGTATATCTGGGCTATATACTAGACTCCAGACTAACAAAAACCTTCCTAACAGAAGAAAAGAACGAAAAAAATCACACAGGCAGTAACCTTCCTACTAAGGACCAACGCCATAACAATCAGACAAGGTATGGCCGTACTAGGACTGATGACGTCTTCTAGTCCAGCTATCACCTGGGCACAGATTCACATGAGACCTCTACAGAACTACATTTTGTCCCAGTGGGATGGCAGCTGCTCATCCCTAGACAGGTCCATTCCTGTTCCAACCACAGTCAAACTAACACTACAATGGTGTCTCAATCTGCTTCGATACATCGAAAGACGCAAATGGGCCCAATCCAAGCCAATCGTGATCACCACCGATGCCAACGCCCTAAGCTGGGGGGCACACTTGGAAGGCCTCTGCTCACAGGGATAATGGACCTCCAAATGGTCCCAAGTCTCCTCAAGCATTAGAGAGCTAAAAGCTGTGGGACAAGCATTAAAAACGTTCAAACCAGCAATACAGGGGAGAAACGTAAAGTTACAATCGGACAACGTCACGACTGTGGTATACCTAAACAGGCAAGGTGGGACAAAGTCCTGAAGCTTGATGAAGCGGACAGAGAAAATCCTACCATGGGCAGAATCAAACAAAGTCAATATCGGGTATCTACCTGAAAGGAACAGACAATGCGCTGGCAAACTTCCTGACCCGGAAGACCGTAAAACAGACGGAGTGGTCTCTGAACCAAGCGACCTTCGCACAAATCACTCAAGTAGGGAGTAGATCTATTCGCCTCCAAAGAGAATGCAAAATCACCAACATGCTTCTCTCTGGACCCCACAGATGGCAACAGCGGAGTAGACGCCTTCAACCAGAGCTGGGGATGGCAACTATGCTAGGCATTCCCTCCAATTGCCACAATACCAAGGGTGATTCAAAAAATAAAGGCAGAGAGAGCAATGTTGATACTAATAGCACCGCACTGGCCACAAAGGGCATGGTTCAGCCACTTGAAAAACCTCAGCATCCAGCCTCCGCTGACACTGACGGGCCGGCCAGATCTCCTATCACAGGGCCCAGTCAACCACAGAATCCTAAAGCTTTCAGCTTGGGTACTGAAGGGGTGAGACTTCAGAACAAAGGATTGTCAGACAATGGGATCAATACCATCCTAAACAGCAGGAAGCCTGTAACTAGGACGATCTACGAGAAAGTGAGGAAAAAGTTTGTCTCCTGGAACAGAAACAAACTGTATTCCAAAAGAGGAATAATCCCAACAATCCTGGATTTTCTACAAGATGGAGCAGACAAAAATATTTCCCCAAGTACGCTAAAGGTACAGGTTGCAGCACTCTCCTCGTTCATGGAAACAAGACTAGCCGAGGACCCACTGATAAAGCGATTCCTGATGTCACTCAAAAGAGCTAGACCAGCCAAAATTAATAGAGCTCCAACTTGGGACATGCCCACAGTACTTAGAGGATTTCTTTACCCTCCATTTGAACAGATGGAAGATCGCTCAGACAAAAACCTCACCCTAAAGACTGTACTTCTTGTGGCCCTAGTATCAGCCAGAAAAGTGAGCGAAATCCAAGCACTGTCTATAATAGAACCATATTGCCTAATACATTGAGACAAAATAATTCTCTCTCTAGACCCGGCCTTTCTAACCAAGGTCCCCTCAACATTCCATAGAACCCAAAATATCATCATACCTTTGCTTCCAAAAACTATAGCTGTCGAAAAAAAACACTTACAACAAACTCAACGTGGAAAACATACTTCGAAAGAACGAAGGATTGGTGAAGAACGACCTCCCTTTTTGTCCTTTATGCAGGAGTCAACAAAGGGAAACAGGCTTCCAAAAATACCATCAGCAGATGGATAAGAATGGCCATGCAGATGACCTATGAGGCACAAAACCTCACTCCGCCAAGCGGGATCAGAGCACACACAACCAGAGCCTGGGCTACCTCGGTCGCATAGAAAGCAGGGGCAACTCCGGAGCAGATCTGCAGGGCAGCGACATTGTCGAGCTTCAGTGCCTTCGCAAGGCACTACCGCATAGACCAGCTGTCTGACCAAGACCAGGCACTTGGTCGCAAGGCACTCCAGTCTCTATCCCCACCCTAGTAAGTATTGCTTGATACATCCTCTCAGATGCTGCCCTGGAAGACGATTCGAGAAAATAGTTAGGTACCTGCTAAACTCTTTTTCTAAGAAGTCTTCTAGGGCAGCACTAGTTCCCACCCTTGAAAAGACAAATACCAGGTACAACGGGGGAGCTTTTAAGATTTACTGAGATTTCCTTTAGTGCTTTAATACAACTGAGGCATGCAGACTGTGAAATTTATAATGGTGGACTAATGTGTTTCCTGTTTCAGGGAGGAGGAGCCTATCTCTCAGATGCTGCCCTGGAAGACTTCTTAGAGTTGGGTACCTGGTAACTCCTTTTTTTCTATTTTTTTTTTTTTTTTCTTTTGTGACTGCGACATTAGGCCGGACACGTCGGGCAATTTTGACACATTTTTGAGACCATTGGCATTAATACAGCGATCAGTGCGATTTAAAATGCATTGATTACTGTAAAAATGTCACTGGCAGTGAAGGGGTTAATGTGTGTCCTAGGAAGTGTTCTAACTGAAGGGGGGATGTGGTCTGTGCAGGGAAACTAACAGATCGTCTGTTCATACTCTGTATGAACAGACAATCTGTCAGTTCTCCCCTCAGAGAACTGCAAACTGTGTGTTTACACACACAGTTCTGGGTTCTCTGTGTGCCTCGAGCGATCGAGGGAGCCCGACAGTGATCGAGACCGCCGGACACTTGCATCGCGGCCACAGGGCGAAGTGATGTTGCATAACGTTTTGCCCAGCTGTAACATTCTGCCGCAGTATGACTGCGGCGGCTGGTCGCCATGTGGTTAAGAACATTTGTTCGATTTTCTAATCGTTGGTGGGGGTCAATTCGACGTTCGTTTTCAACCACAGTGATGGGAAAATTTGGAAATAATAGAAAACTTCTTGGTCAAAGGAGTTTTCTGATAGTGTATGTGTTTTTTCATTCAGAAATTACAATTATTTTAAAACGGAATGTTAAAAACAAGTGAGACATTTTTAAACCTTCTTTCATGCAGCGAATGAACAAAGATTTTTCGTCTGAATATTCTCATCTGAAAATTGATCCATGTGGCCAGAATAAGACTCGGTACACACCTATGCAGTTTGCTTTTGATCTGTTTCTGCAGTGCTTTTTGTTTTTTGCCATGCGTTTTGGTTTTTGCGCACATGATTTTGCTGCGATTTGCATTTTTTTTTTTTTTGGCCAATTTGTTGGGCAGATTAAAAAAACACAAATTGCTGCAAAAATGCATAGCATAGATGTGAACTTGTCCCATAGGAAACCATGTAAATTAACTGGAGTGTGTTTCTGCAAGAAACACATATATGTGAAACAGGTCTAAGACGTTTAGTAACATAATGAGGTTAACCCCTTCCCGCCGACCGTACGCAAATATGCGTACTCGGCTTTCCGGGGTTATACCGGGATGATGCCCGCAGCTGCAGGCATCATCCCGGTACTGTTGTTTAGAGCGGGCGATCGGCTATCCATATATAACAACCGATGCGGCTAAAAGCCGCTCGGCTGTTATACCGGAGGAGCGGGAGGAGACATTCCCCCTCCCGCTGCTCTTACCGGGCCTCCCGTGCGATCGTAGGCCCGGTGTCCAATCGGGTACCTTCCAGCCTTCTCAATGTAAACTTCTCAATGGAATGAAGCTTCGTTCCAGCCCTCTCAATGTAAACGCGGAAGCGACGTCATGACGTCACTTCCCGTTTACTCGGCTGCCAATGGCACCGAATTTAAAAAAATACACAGTATTCAGAATTGCCGTTTTCGGCGATCTGAATACTTTGAAGTGTAAAGGAGGGATGGGGGGTCTTAGACCTTAGACCCCCCCCATCCCTCCATAAAGAGTACCTGTCCCAACCTATTACTGTCACAAGGGATGTTTACATTCCTTGTGACAGCAATGAAAGTAAAAAAAAAAAAAACATTTTTTTTTTAAACACAATTTATAAGTATAAAAATAAATAAAAAAAAAAATTTTAAAGCTACCCCATCCCCGCGAGCTCGCGCAGCGAAGAAAACGCATACAGAAGTCGCGCACGCATATGTAAACGGTGCTCAAATCACACATGTGAGGTATCGCCGCGATCGTCAGAGCGAGAGCAATAATTCTAGCCCTAGACCTCCTCTGTAACTCTAACCTGGTAACCGTAAAAAAAACTTAAAGCGTCGCCTATGGAAATTCATAGCTACCATAGTTTGTCGCCATTCCACGAGTGTGCGCAATTATAAAGCGTGACATGTTTGGTATCTATTTACTCGGCGTAACATCATCTTTCACATTATACAAAAAAATTGGGGTAACTTTACTGTTTGGATTTTTTAAAATTTATGGAAGTGTCCCTTTTCCAAAAATTTGCGTTTAAAACACCGCTGCACAAATACCGTGTGATATAAAATATTGCAACAATCTCCATTTTATTCTCTAGATTCTCTGCTAAAAAATATATATATAATATTTGGGGGTTCTAAGTAATTTTCTAGCAAAAAATATGGATTTTAACTTGTAAACACCAAATTTCAAAAAAATAGGCTTAGTCATGAAAGGGTTAAAAAAAACTAAAATTGGCCCTTTTATAATACCAAAAAAGGGGTTCTTTTTTTTTTACTGTAGAACTGTGAAAGTAATATTTACAGTAGTGATTATTTGCTCTTTTTGTACTATAAAGGGCTTATTTTAGGGTTTTGTTTTTTTAATTTTTACCCCATTATGTTACTGGCTGATTAATCGATTAACTTCATAATTGATTAGTCGTCGATTTAATCAGTTGTTTCAGCCCTACAATTATTACAGTTCTATGACACCTAGACCATACACTTTCATTCAGAAGGCACCTGTGACGACATTGGCATCAGAGCAGTGCATACATGTATGGCCTGGCCTCACCTTAGGCAATGATCCCAGGCCTCCCAGCATTTGACATCTAGGCAACCCTCTCATTCACACCCAAAAACTGATTTAGTGCTCTGCTTTAGTTCAGACAACAATTTTTCACTTTTTTTTTTTTTAACATATAACAGACAATGTTCACTCTTCACACTCGCTTGGAAAGGGGTCTCCTCACCTTAAGACCCCAACTTTCCCCACACACTCACTATCGCACACCCTCATTAGACGGGCCAGGCATTAAGCCAGCGAAGCCTTAATTCTTAGCGTGAGCCCTGAAGGACTTGCAGCCAGCAACCCTAATGGCTACGGCTCAGGAACTCACTCATACAGGTTAGTAGACAAACAGAACGTATAGTATCACCCTTCTTGCCCAGGTTCTTTTGATTGCGTGTTGAGACACGATCTGTATGCCCCCTGGCTGCACAAGGATTATCGGACATGCAGGGTATAATCTACTTATCGATCGGCCCTTGTCTATTGCAGTTGTATGTCAGGTAGACTACAGATCTTGTGTTCAGTTATCAATCCGAATCTTCTACGGCAAAACTGATTATAAAGGGATTAAACACCTGAAAGCAAGACTGGCTCCAAATCAATTGTTTTATTAGCACATATATATGGGGAACACTACACAGAACGTTTGTGTGTTTGTGTATATCAGGAATGTCCCAAATGGTTTCAGCGCATCTTGTCTTTTTATGCACTTTCCATGGTCCGACACACCCAGAGTTTCACATCTGCTTATCTCTGGTTATCTGTTTTCCATCCTCTCTTGGCACGCACCACAATGACTTGACATACAAACTGCTTACAACATGAATATTGTTACCTAAACTGCTAACAACACATTTCGGTACACAAGTTTTTGTCATTTGCAATGCTGACAGGTACAGAATATACGTAATTAACACAGCAAACATATAGTGATTCAGTATGATCGTAAATCATCCCTACACACTGGGAATGAGATGAAACGTATATTGGTGGTAATTTTATTTTTTGCACATGGAATAGCTAATATTGGGGAATTTGCCTGTACCCATTTGTAGTCAGTCTTCACTTGGAAATGCGATAGTTCTAACTACCAAGACCTGAGGTGTGCCTTGGCCTGGCTGGTCAGTATGCCTAAAAGAGGGCAAAAAGAGACACAAAGTAGGTGTGATGTGAAAGCTTCAATGAAGGGCCAGCAACAGCCATCTGTACAGAAAATAGCGAAAACCTGGATGACTACAAAGGGGGTTTACTTATGTAGCTGCTAAAAATGGAGGATCTTCAGCGCCCCATGTACCTGATGATGAAGAAGGGACCTATGAAAGTAACCTCCGATCCAGACGAATAACCAGAAAAAGGGGTTTGGATTCGAGCCTGGTTTGGCAAGTAACCTGGACATGAGAACGAACTGTTATGGTGAGATGATGCATGGGGAGAAGGACAAATACTTGATCCGACACCGTAACTGTGGTACTGCAATGAACCACGAGCCTCTGGCTTATCCATCTATACTAATGATAGGGAAGTTGTAAGTGTAGTAAAGAGAACTGCCTGTAGCACTAACTGGAAACTGAGCCAAGGGTAGGCGACAGGAAGTCTGCAACACCACGAACCTGGTCGGTAATTGGTGACCGTGCCAAAGAGAACATCCCTGTCTTCCCTGAATACCCTTGATGGCTTAGAGAGGGTGAGCTGCAAAAAATGGACAGACTGACAGGAGTTGTAGGGGCCTGAAATGCTGGTCACCTGATGGATACTAGATAGTGTTGGCAGATGAGGCCAAATTGCTGAGGCAATATGCAGCGAAAGCCGGAGACATGAACCTATGAAACCTTCCCACCCTTAGTAGAAACCCTCGGAATACTCTGGAGAAAGAACCATTGGCCAGATTGAACACCTGTGACCAAGCTTGCCCCCAGTTCTACATGCCCCTATAAAGAAATTCCAACATCACTTGCAGGCGTACTGAGAAGAGCAGGAGCCGCAGCTGACACCTGTGTGCAAGCCGAGCGGGCTATGATCCCCTCCAACCTGTTTAACAATTGTAGCATGAGGCCGGGAAAGTGGTACACCGGCAGCGTAAAAAACTCAGCTATGAGTTAGGTATGGTCCCACCCCTTAATGCTGGGGTGCTACCATGCACTGAACCCCCATGAGGTGGTGGAGGGATGAATGTGAATTGGCCGCCTCCAAAACGCACGACATGCCCTGATCTAAGGAAACCTAAACTAGAGAAATGAGAACACACAACCAACCACAACACCCCTATGTACCTAACAAGTATGAGGATGTAGGTGCAGAAATGACAAGACCAACAGCGCGAGAATGTGAGCCTAACATGACATACCCCTAGTGTATGTAGTGAGCGAGCCCGAGCAACCTGCAGCGCCAAGACAGGTAATTAAAAACGAACTCTCAGGGCTGATATACCCACAGACTGGTGGGTAGTAGTAAAGGTGTAATGGTGAACGTGCACGAATGACGTATGTTATACGGGCGAGAAGATTGTGGGACGACAATTAAAAACGAAACCTCAGCCCGTATGGGTCCGTAGACGTGATAAACCCTGGGTGTGAGCCCTAGCTAACAGAAATGCTACGAAAGAACAACAGAGACAGGTAAAACAAACCTTCAGGGCTAGTGTACCCACAGACCGTGGTGGGTAGGCGTACAAGTGTAATGAAATGAGCGTGCATCGTATGGTATATAGGCGAGAAGATTGAGGGACGACAATCGATTCAAAAACGAAACTTCAGCCCGTATGGGTCCGTAGGCGTGACAGACCCTGGATGTAAGCCCTGGCTAACAGAAATGCTACGAATGAGATGCTATGAACGAAATACTATGACAGAAAAAACAGCGACGGGTAGCAAAACTGAAACCCTCGGGGCTAGTGTACCCACAGACTGTGGTGGGTAGACATACAAGTGTAATGAAATGAGCGGGCATCATATGACGTATGTTATACGGGCAAGAAGATTGTGGGACGACAACCGAAACCTCAGCCCGTATGGATCCGTAGACGTGACAGATCCTAGATGTGAGCACTAGCTAACAGAAGTGCTACGACAGGGAAATGCTACGAATGTAAATTGCTATGACAGAAAGCTACGAACGAAAAGCTAAGACGACAGAATTGCTACGACGGGAAAAAGCTTACGACCGGAAAATGCTACGAATGAAATGCTTATGACAGGAAAATGCTGCGACAGGTAAAAACTACAAATGAAACGCCTACAACAGGAAAATGCTTCGACCGGAAAATGCTACTATGGGAAAATGCTACGAATGAAATGCTGCGACAGGAAAACGCTACAAATCAAATGCTACGAAGAAAATGTTAACGACAGGAAAATGCTACGAATGAAATGATGTGACAGGAAAATCCTACGAACGAGATGCTAACGACAGGAAAATGCTTACGACAGAATGCTACGAATGAAAAGCTATGATAGAACACACTAGTGACAGACCCGCTATGACAGAAACATGCTAGTGATAGAGACCGCTATGACAGAACACGCTGCTGACCGAACTGTTGTAGCAGAACATGCTAATGACAGAACCGCTATGACAGAACACACTGCTTGACCGAGCTGTTGTGACAGAACACATCAATGACAAACTGCTATGACAAACACTCTAATGACAGAACACTCAAATGACAGAACATGCAAATGACAGAACACCAATAATAGAGCAGCTATGGTAGAACCAGGGCCGGTGCTACCACTAGGCGGACTAGACAGCCGCCTAGGGCGCACTTCCGCCTAGGGCGCCCGGCCACTGGTGACCCTCTACCCTCTCTCTGCAGCCAGCTCAACACAACAGGCAGCCGCTTTCGAGGCCCTCCGTACAGTGTCAGAGGTGCAGCAGCGGCGGGCGTGCCGCCTGTGACAGTGCCTGACTGAATCAAATGGAGGAAGATAAGGAGACAACCCCGGCTGCACTGCGCGCCTCTGATCATCAGTGCCAGTGACCTGTCTGTCTGTTTCCCACCGTGCACGGTCACGGTCATGTTGTCTGTCACCAGCAGTTTCTGATGTCCTGCTACAGCCAGCTCTGCCCACTGCCGCACGTACGGTCCCCCCCCCTCCCCCGGTCGCTCTCCCTCCTGGCCTTGCCTGTCCACCTGAACAATGGCAGGCATAAGTGGAGACACTGGCGGCGCTTCAGGCTTGGTGACAGTGGTGCCTGCCTGGATTTGAGGCTGGCTGCCTTTAAACTGTTTGTTCCTCACACTGGTAGCTGTAGAGTCACGTCGTCAGATGCAGAGAGACTAATACGCAGCTGCAAAGGTGAGCCCCAGTCAGAACCTGCTAAGTAAAAGTTTTCACTGTTACTGAAATTGCATAATAATGTTTGTATAAAGTATATACAGATATAATGTATAATTATCTGCCAATCACTGATTTGTGTGTACAGAGGGCCCCCCCCCCCTCCATGGTAGGCTGCATTTGATTGTTGCTGGTGAGGCTGAATTTGATCCTTGCTGGTGAGGCTGAATTTGATCGGTGCTGGTGTGGCTGCATTTGATCGTTGCTGGTGAGGCTGCATTTGATCGTTGCTGGTGAGGCTGCATTTGATCGTTGCTGGTGAGGCTGCATTTGATCGTTGCTGGTGAGGCTGCATTTGATCGGTACTGGTGAGGCTGCATTTGATTGGTACTGGTGAGGCTGCATTTGATTGGCATTGGTGAGGTTGCATTTGATCAGTATTGATGAGGCTGCATTTGATCGGCGTTGGTGAGGTTGCATTTGATCAGTGCTGGTGAGGTTGCATTTGATCAGTGCTGGTGAGGTTGCATTTGATCGGCGCTGGTGAAGTTGAATTTGATCGGCGTTGGTGAGGTTGCATTTAATCAGTGCTGGTGAGGTTGAATTTGATCGGCGTTGCTGAGGTTGCATTTGCTCCGTACTGGTGAGGCTGCATTTGATTGGCGTTGGTGAGGTTGCATTTGACCGGTGCTGGTGAGGTTGCATTTGATCGGCGCTGGTGAGGCTGCATTTGATCGACGTTGATGAGGTTGCATTTGACCGGTGCTGGTGAGGTTGATTTTGATCGGCGCTGGTGAGGCTGCATTTGATCGACGTTGGTGAGGTTGCATTTGATCATTACTGGTGAGGCTGCATTTGATCGGCATTGGTGAGGTTGCATTTGATCAGTACTGGTCAGGCTGCATTTGATCAGTACTAGTGAGGCTGCATTTGATCGGCGTTGGTGAGGTTGCATTTGAATGGTGCTGGTGAGGTTGCGTTTGATCGACGTTGGTTAGCTTGCATTTGATCGGTGCTGTTACTAGGAGTCAGGGGTGAAGCTGGGGGGGGGGGCGGCAAAATGAGGTTTCGCCTAGGGTGTCAAAAATCCTTGCACCAGCCCTGGGTAGAACACGCTACTGACAGAAACAAAACATGTCATGGGAATATAAACAAGGAGTTGGGTTATGCCCCACACAGACCTGATGTACCTGTTTCCTTGGACTTATTTTGCTTGTGATCCAAGCTATGCACAACCCATACCCTGCTGTACTGCAAGCAGCCTCCCTCCCCCATCCATGACCAGGACAATCAGCTAACCATCCCCTCCCTGATGCCTGGCGTGAGCACCAGGAGGAGTAAGCGGGGCGGGAGGACGCCCCCCCCCCCCCATGCTGCCCGGCGAGCGGGAGGTGCGAGTGGGAGTGAGTGCTCCTCATGTCACCGGCGTGAACATGGGGAGAAGTGAGCGGGCGGCCCTCCCTCCGATGATGCCGGTGTAAGCCCTGTGTGTGGACGGACAGCCGTCCCCCCTTGGGACGGTGCACCGGGAGAAGCAGATGGAGCCCTAGGTGAAGTGGGAGGATGGGTGGATGGACGCCCCCCTCTCAAAGCTCCAGGAGAAGCGGAGGGATCTCTGGGTGAAGTGAGAGGCTGGGTGGATGGACGCCCCTCTCCCGAAGCATCGGGAGAAGCGGGAGGCCCCCCTGATGCCGGATTTGTACTGGGATGATAGTGATAGGCGGACGGTCCCCCAATGGTGCCCGGCATGAGCACCGGGCGAGGAACTGCTACAGCTGACTCGTCGCTCTGCAGGGAAGCCGGAAGTGATGTGCGTTGGCTGCGTCAACCCGGAAATGATCCGACAAAGGGTTTGGAGGAGGAGGAGGGATATATAGCCCTCAGACTCCTCCTACAAATACAGGCTAGCCTGCAGCCAGCCTTCTAACTTATGGAGGTTGCTAGTGGCTCTCTGGCCGGAAGAGGAATAATGTATGGTTAGTATAGAGCTGGGGAGGGGGGGGGGGGGGTGCACCCTTGTTGAAAAAGGCTGGTGTATAAATAGTACTGTGCAAAAGTTATAGGCAAGTTTGAAAGAAATGCTGTAAGGTAAGAATGCTTTTAAAAAAACAAATTCATAAATATTACAAAATGCAAAGTGAGTTTACAGAAGAAATTTTCAGTCAAATCAGTATTTGATATGACTACCATTTGACTTCAAACCAGCATCTATCCAATTCATAAAGCTCTTTTGAAGAAGCAGACAAAAGGTTTGAGGATCATAGACGCAGTGCTTGGTGAAGGAAACGAAATGCAGCAAATGAGAGACAGCATGCTTACTCCCCTTCCACATCGGAAAATGTCCAGCAGTGCCATCAACCCAGAACTGGGGCAAACCAGTGGGACTCGAGTACGCTCATCTACTCTTGAAAGAAGTCTGGCCATAAGAATTCATGGAAGAATTAGGGCCAAAAAGCCATTCCTCCAATGTGGAAGTAAGGCTGAGCGACTTAACTATGCAGGAAAACCTAGGCACTGGGGTGCAGAAACATGGCAGCAGGTGCTCTGGACTGTGTCGGTCTACCTAGAAGAGTTGATGCTGTTTTGAAGGGTAAGTGCGGTCACACCAAATATTGATTTCTTTTCTGTTAATAAAATGGAAAGTAAACTGATAAAAATAAACATATAACACTTCTATTTCTTTTATTTGCAGCATTTTTTCACACCTGCCTAAAACTTGCTATACGGCACTGCGTTACTTTGACAATTGCGCGGTCACGTAACGCTGAACAAAAATTACATTGTCATTATTTTTTTTTCCCCACGAAAAGCTTTCTTTTGGTGGTATTTGATCATGTGTGTGTGTGTCTGTATATATATCATTTTTTTTTCTGCTATAAACAAAAACTGACAATTTTGGAAAATTCAGGACAAGTTAGGCTTTCATTTGGTGGTAGATGATAACTGATATCTCCAGTGTGGGTTTTTAATTTTTTTTTTTTATCAATGGAAAACTGGGCCAGAATAGTAAAAATATGTTTTTTTTTTTTTTTTAATTTAGCTGTATATTTCTTGCTATTACCATACCACCAAAAAACAACCCCAATAAATGATCCTGCTCCTGATGATCGCAGTGATACCACATATGTGTATGTTAGTTGTTTGTACACGTAGTACAGCCCAGAAACAATAATGCGCATTTTGCTTTTTTTTTATCCTGCTTAAACCACACTGGCACTAATTTTAAAAAAAATGCTTTAAAAAAAAAAAAAGGTCCTTTTTTTTTTTTTTTTTTTTTTTTTTTAAATACTTTATTTATTTGAAATTTTTCACATACAAAACCAAACCCCTCCAATGCACAGGTAAATACAAATTCCATTAGCAATTACATCATGCAACGAGCCCCCCCCCCCCCCCCCTGTTCCTGCAGAAGGATCCAAAGGATACAATTGATGCCTCCATGTGTATCTAACAATTTCCGTCCCGTCCACCCTTTATATAGTGTTTATTACCTCCTCCACGAAACTCCAGGTCTTTTTATATTTTTGCCAACCTTCCCATTTGCCCTCCCGCACCACCCCCTCATCTGGTGAGATGCCCTTGCTATCCACACTTTCTATATTGTATGTCTCATTTATGCAAAGGAGCTAATCCCGTATACTTGGGCTAGCTGGATCTGACCATCTTATAGCTATCTGCTTCTTAGCTGCCTCCAGCAATATGGGGACAATAGAGGATAGGTAGCTCTTCTTTGTTTTTACTGTACCATGGAAGAGACACACCCATATATCTTCAGCGATAACTTCTCCTGTTATTTCCCTGGACAATAGTATGATTTTTCCCCAGAAAGGTTTAATGCCGGGGCACTCCCACCACGTGTGGGCCATAGTTCCCAGGCTACCGCACCTGATCCAGCATAGATTGGATTTGGTTTTATCTATTTTACTTAATTTGTCTGGGGTGGCATACCATCTAGATAAGCATTTAAAGTGACATTCAACTCTCCTGGTATCAAGTGCTACCAAGTGTACCAACTTCAATATTTTCTCCAACGTGGATTTACTACACTGTGACCCCAGCTCCCCTTCCCACTTTTTGATATATGGGGGCACCTCCAGCTCCAGACTCTCTCCCAAAATCCTGTATATCTGTGATATAACACCTTTTGATTGTTCCTTCACACATAGCCGCTCGAGTGGTCTATATTCCTCCTCACTTCTGAGTGGTCTTGGTAGTTTGTCTATAAAGTGCGAGAGCTGGAGATACCTCCACTCATCTATAAACCCCAACCCCGGTTCTGACCTTAAATCTAATAATGTGCGTAATCTCCCCTTGTGTAAAAAATTTTTTAGTTGAATTCCCTCCCCTTTTACCCAATTCCCTCCCACCTCCCTCCTCCCCGGCTCGAAATACAAATCATCTTTCATATAAATCAAAGGTGAATTGTGTGTCCACTTATTCTGAATGTGTAACAAATCCCAGTGTTTAAGAGTGTTAAGTGTCAAAACCGCTGTGTTTGTGCCCAGTGCTCTATACTTGGGGGGGTTCCAAATAATCCTTCCCAAATCAGTATTGCTCATATAGTGTTCTACGTTCACCCACCTCTTCTCCGAGTCCCTTTTGGACCAATCAATAACCCTTGATAGTATGACTGCTAGATAGTACCTCCTAAAGTCGGGTAAGGCTAAACCCCCTGTTTTTTTCCCCCTGCTCAAGACTGCGTAGGAGATACGTGGTTTTTTGCCGCCCCAAACAAATTTTACTATCAAGCTCCTTAGAGCTCTAAGGTAATATTGAGGGAGTGGTATAGGCAGCATCTGGAATTTAAATAATATTTTTGGGGTCAGTATCATCTTGACCGCATTCACCCGACCAATCCATGAAAGCGGTCTCGAGGATAGTCTTCTAGTTTCTTGCCTGATCTCGTCCAGCATCGGTATATAATTCTTAAGGTATAATTCTTTAAGTGTATTGGAAAGTTTTATACCCAAATATTTAATTTCGTTTTTCCAAGGAAATGGGAAAACCTGTGATAGATGGGCTACCTCTTGTTTTCCTACACTAATATTCAGGATCTCCGACTTCTTCAAATTTATTTTGAAGTTTGATATTTCGCCGTATGTTCTAAGAATTCGGAGTACATTCGGAAGGGTGATTCGAGGATTGGTAATAAAAAAAATTACATCATCAGCAAATGCTGCAAGCTTGTGTTCGTCTATTCCTACCTTCACCCCATTGCAATCTGGATTATTACGAATAGTGGCCAGCAGAGGTTCTAGGGACAGTACGAACAAAAGAGGAGATAGGGGGCACCCCTGCCTGGTGCCGTTTTCCATCTTAAAAGATTTTGATAGGACTCCATTGACCCTAACTGAGGCCATAGGGTTACTGTATAGGGCCTTGACCCACGAGATATACCTAGGGCCCAGCCCCATTACTTCTAACGTTTTCATCATGAACCCCCAGTCTACCCTGTCGAACGCTTTTTCCGCGTCTACCGACAGGAATAGCGCTGGGGGTCCCTCCCCGTTTAATTAGTTCCAACAAGAGCGCTGCTCGTACCCCATTATCTCTAGTTAGTCTCCCGGGCACAAACCCTGCCTGATCTGCATGTACAAGAGATGTCATTTTGTCCTTTAACCTGCTCGCCAACACTTTTGCGTATAGTTTGACATCTGCATTCAGCAGCGAGATGGGCCTATAACTGGAACATAGCTTGTCATTTTTCCCTTCTTTTAATATTAAGGTGATTGACGCTGTCAACGCCTCTTTACCTATTTCACAGTTAGGGCCCAGCTCGTTCCAAAAATGGCAGAGTCTAGGCACTAGGATATGTTTCAGTTTATCCAGGTAAAGTGTGGTGAACCCATCAGGTCCAGGACTCTTGCCCTTTGGAGACGCTTTTAGAGCTGTCAAAATTTCTTCCTCTCCTATCGGTCTATCGAGGGCCGTTCTCTCTTCCTCTGTGAGCACCGACACCCCTGCCCCTCTCAGGAATTCCTCGGCCATCTCTAAATGCGATATGTTACCCCTTCCATTTTGCCCAATAGAGTACAGCGCCTCGTAGAACTTTTTAAACTCGTTTGCTATACCTTTACTAGTACCAATTACCTCCCCTTTTTTGTTATGTATTTTCTCAATATAGTTCCTATCTCTTTTCTTTCTTAATATTCTGGCCAGATGTTTACTTGACTTGTTTGCCCACAGGTAATTGTCCTTTGTTATCCTATTTAAGGTTCGCTTACAGTCCTGTTCCATAGTATCCTTTAGCTCCTCTCTTTTTACCACTAGTTGATGGAATACATCCTGACTTGCCCCCCTCTGCTTTTTATGGGTCTGTTCCAGTACAAAAATTTCCTCTATCAACCTCTCCCTTGCTTCCTTTCTCTTCTTTTTAATTCCTGCTCCTATTGAGATGAAAACCCCTCTAATGTATGCCTTGTGCGCTTCCCATAGTGTGGAAGGGGGAACTTCTCCTGTGTCATTGACTTTGAAGTAAAAATCAACCTCCTCCTGTATCTTTTCCAATACTTTTGCATCCTTCAGAAGAAATTCATCCAACTTCCAAGAAAAAGTCCTCTTCACCCTATCAGGGAGCCTCATCCTCATAGTAACCGGAGAGTGGTCTGAGATAGAAGCAATTTCTATTCCAGTCTCCTCCACCCATTCCAGGAGACTATGATCTACAAAGATGTGGTCTAATCTCGAATACGTCCCGTGCACAGGGGAGAAGAAGGTATAATCTCTACCCTTGGCATGTTGCAGCCGCCATACGTCCACCAGGCGGCAACTAAAAAGTCGCTGCCCGATTGCGCCAGTTGAGACCCTCCCTGCCCCCCTCGCCCGGGACGTACTATCGAGTACAGGGTCAAAACAAAAATTAAGATCTCCTGCCAACACCACCTCCCCCTCCTTGAATTTCATCAGCTTACTCAGAACTTGCCCGAAAAAAGATATTGGGTTCTTATTTGGACAATAGACATTAGCCAAAGTAAATGCTCTATTTCCAATATTACCCTTAAGAAATATATACCGTCCCTCTGGATCCGACATTCTGTCTATCAGGGAGAAGTTTAGATTCTTCGAAAGGCCTATTGCCACCCCCTTGGCTCTCCTAATCGGAGAGTCACCATAGTACCATTGCGGCAAACCTGGGGAAAAAAGTCTGATCCTGGACCCCAACACCAGGTGAGTCTCCTGTAAGAAGACAATATCAGCACCGTAGTGTTGGAGCTCCTTCAGTATTTTGTGTCTTTTTGTGGGTGAGTTGAGACCTTTAACATTGTATGTTAGAAACTTAAGGTCAATCATTGCTCCCGATCTAACCCTTCTCACCTTCCCACTGCACTCCCAAGATCCACCTCGCAGGAACACCCTGTTGGAGCTCTGGGCTCCAACTCCTCACTCCTCACCACCTCCGTTACTGCGGCTCCACTTTCCTTAGTTTGTCAGTTTGACAACTCTGGTCTGCTGGCGTTCTGGCTCTGAGCTAACCGAGGGCGAGGCGGTACTAATCTCCGGCTGCCGCTTGTGACTGCGGGGCACGAGAGGGGGATACCGCCTCACGGGAGATACTATGTCTCGGCTCCAGATCCGACACGCTGCGGTCTCTCACCCCGCTCGTGTCGTTCACCTTCCCGTGGCGGTTCGCATCAAACCCTCACCTCAGCGCTGCCCTCAGGCCCCTCGCCCTACACGGACGTCCTACGTCACGTCCTCATCCCAGGTCCTACCCGAAATATACTGACCCTGACCTTTTTGGTCCTTGCCTTGACCCTAACACTAACCTAGATCAAACCTTAATCTAGCTATTTTTTGTTCTTTATTGTTAAAGTGTTTTGTAAAGGCTCGTTTTGTTTTTATTTATTTATTTTCTTCCTATAAAAGTAACAAACATGTTATACTTTCCACCTCTGTGCAGTTGGTTTTGCACAGAGCAGCCTGGTTTCTCCTATTCTCGGGTCCCTTTTTGCCTCTCCCTCCTGTTCAGCGCCCCCACAGCAAGTGGCTTGCTATGGGGGCACCCGAGCTGAGTCACAGCTCCTTGTGTCCATTCAGACACGGAGCCCCGGCCCTGCCCCCTCTCTCCCCTGATTGGCTAGCTGATTTTGACAGCAGTGGGAGCCAATGGCGCTGCTGCTGTGTCTCAGCCAAATCGGGAAGGAGGATCTCAGACACCCGGGGGACTCGTTAGCATCGATGGACAGAGAGGGACCTCAGGTAAGTGTGAGGGGGGCTGCTGCACACAGAAGGCTTTTTATCTTAATGCATAGAATGCATTAAGATAAACCTTCAGCCTTTACAACACCTTTACATTTTTTTTTATTTTCACACACTTTGTTTACATCCTTTTTCTCCTGCAAGGAGACAAACATAAAATGAATCTTTCTCCCCATTCAGAAGAAAAAGAAAACGCATGGGTGGGCTGCACAGTGACTGATCACTGTGATAGCCAATCAGAGGCTGTCAGGTGATTGGGAACCAACAGTCTCAGGTCCCGGTCATTAGTCGGAGACCGGGGGCTCTAGGTAATGGGAGCACGCTCCCAGCACAAAGACAGATACATATATATGCGGCCCCCAGGATAAAGACCCACTTCCTACTGTTGACGGGAAGGAGTTAATCGCCCTGCGGCTGACTGAAAAAAAAAGCACAATAAAAATCGCAATAAGTGTATATTGATTTGTTTGCGCAAAAGTTAAAGCATCTACAAAATAGGGGAAAGATTTATGACATCTTTATTATTATTATTAATTTATTTATTTTACTAGTAATGGCGGTGGTCAGTGATTTTTATCAGGACTGCGACATTATGGCGGACAGATCGGACAGCCCATCCGGCTCCCCTGTACATCTGGATAGGAGGGGCGGCAGCATAAAGAGGAACCGATCCCCTCCATTTTCCTCCTGCGGGCGCTGGAAGCCTGCTTCTCCTTCTCTCCCTCCAGCAGCTGCAGGAGGAAAATGGAGAGGATCGGTTCTTCTATATGCTGCTTCTGCCGCCCCTCCTGTCCAGCTTTCTCTTCTTTCTGCTGCCCCTGTGTGCTCCCCTGGCTCCCCCTCGTCCCTCCGCTGCTTTAATGGCTCCCCCCTACCCTCTCCCACCGGCTGCTGCGGGGGATGTGTCAAGATGGAGAGAGGGGAAGGGGCCGGTAAATATGTAATTTACCGACCCATTCCTTTTCTGAATGGACAGAATCAGTGAGCTATACCAATCGCTCCTCTGTCCATTCATAACTGACCACACTTAACAGGAGGAAAAAAGCGTGGTCAGTTCCATAGCTATGCTGGAAACTGTGTGCTGCTCTCCCATGATCAGACTTGTCCTGACACACACCCCCTGCACAGCCATTCACTGGGAAGTTCAGTGAGCTACTGTTTCTCCTCCCCCCAGCTCTTATGCAGCTGAGAACAGAGGGAATGTAATCACTTATAAAAAAAAGGGTATTTATAATGTTTTTATATCTATACACAAAAGTTTTGCCTTTCATTTCTATTTTAAACTGAATAGATTGTCTTACAAGGTAATTATTTACAATTGGACCGAATTGCATGGGAGTCTGGTGGAGGCTTCTATGACTTCCAATGATCACATTTCACATCAGGTTGGTGGCGCACACCTGCAAACAAAACAATTCCGTCCCCAGCAGGTGTGCACATCTCATCCAGAATACTGAGCCGGTGATCATCAGGGGGGTACTGAGAGTACACACGCTCCGCTTTCTTCTGCCGCGTTCAGTAAATTCAATTAGCAGCCTGCAAAGAAGATGAGAGATACGGGAACTGGGGAGATGTTTATCCGAATGTGCAGAATTAGGAAGTCATGATAGAAATAAGATGACAGCGTTGTGATCTGATTCGGGTAAGCGGTTTTTCATCTGCCCCTATATAACAATTGTATATTGTTTAACCACTTCCCGCCCAGCCCATAGCAGATGACGGCCGGGCTGGGCGTCATATGATGTCCAGCAGGATAACATGCCGCTGCGGGCCCGGGGGGGGCGCGCATCACGGCGATCGGTGGATTGGTGTGTCAGTCTGACGCACCGCTACACCGATCTTGGTAAAGAGATTCCGGCGGAGGCTCTTTACCATGTGATCAGCCTTATCCAATCACGGCTGATCACGAAGTCAATAGGAAGAGCCGTTGATCGGCTCTTCCTCACTCGCATCTAACAGACGCAAGTAGAGGAGAGCCGATCGGCGGCTCTCCTGACAGGGGGGGTCTGAGCTGATTGTTTATCAGCGCAGCCCCCCCTCAGATCACCACACTGGACCACCAGGGATCGCCACTAGGACCACCAGGGAAGGGGCAACATGTGGATGGCCAGGTATGTACCCCATGGCCATCCACATGTGCCCAATCTGTGCCAATCAGTGCCCACAAATGGGCACTGATTGGCACCATTATATAGCACTGATGCCCAGCAATGCCACCCTTAGGGGCATCAGTGCCATCAGTCAGTGTCATCAGTGCCACCCATCAGTGTCCATCGGTGCCACCTGTCATTGCCCATCCGTGCCCATCAGTGTCCACCTATCAGTGCCCATCCGTGCCACCTATCAGTGCCACCAATAAGTACCCATAAGTACCCATCAATGCCACCTACAAATGCCCATCAGTGCCGCCTATGAGTGCCCATCGGTGCTGCATAGCAGTGCCACCTATCAGTGCCGCCTATCAATGCTCATCATCAGTGCCCGTCAGTGCCACCTCATCGGTGCCCATCAGTGCCGCCGTATCAGTGCCCATCATTGAAGAAGAAAACATACTTATTTCCAAAAAATTTTAACAGAAACAAGGAAAAACTTGTTTTTTTTTCAAAATTTTCTGTCTTTTTTTATTTGTTGCGCAAAAAATAAAAACCGCAGAGGTGATCAAATACCACCAAAAGAAAGCTCTATTTGTGTGAAGAAAATGATAAAAAAATTGTTTGGGTACAGTGATGTATGACCGTGCAATTGTCCTTCAAATTGTGACAGCGCTGAAAGCTGAAAATTGGTCTGGGCGGGAAGGTGTCTAAGTGCCTGGTATTGAAGTGGTTAAAATGTATACATTGCTTTAAATATTGTTTTTTTCTTGTATGTGATTAAATACATTGTCTTTGATCATGTCCTAATGAAATTGCAGATATATTCCTGATGAAGCGGCTCAGTCCACGAAACTAGTAGAAATGCTGTCCGTGACCAACTATCCCACTGTGATCTTCCCCATCAGGGGAGTATTATCTTGGCGATACACATGGACCGTCACCTATTTTTTAATTCACCATTGATTTTTTTTGTCATGTGTGGTGTATCAATAAACGTTTGTATTTTTTTTTTAAATGATTGTTTATATACCTGAATCTACCTTCATTGTATTGTACCGAGAGAGTCCATTTGCCCCCTAGTTTTTTGGTGAGACCTGGCTGGGGACCAGGCTCCCAACCCCTTTATTTCTAAAAATTTCTGGATGATGGTACAACTTCTAATTGATCTTACTCATTTATCAGTATTGTTTGTAGAGGCTATTCATAATGTTTGATCTGCATTATACAAAAGGTCTTATTTAATAAAGAAAAGCACGGTTTAGGAGATACCTCTTGGCTGCTTCTCTGTAAAGGGGGCTGAATACAAATACATGCCAAATATTTATTTGTAAAAAAAATGTTGAAAACCATTGATCATTTTCCTTCCACTTCACAATTATGTGCCACTTTGTGTTGGTCTCTATCACATAAAATCCCAATAAAATACATTTATGTTTTTGATGTATCATGGCAAAACATTGAAAATTACAAAGGGTATGAATACAAAGGCACTGTACTTTGTACTAAAATATTGAGCTTGGTTACTTCTTTTTTTTTCTTTTCCATGACAAACATTAAATAGTATGACACTTTGTGTCATTTCTGCTACAGATAATGTTGCAAAGTTGCCCGCACTAGTTTAATAAATAATAAACAAATAATACAAAAATACTTAATAAATAAAATAATAATATTATATAAAAATAATATATAATAATCATAATAATAATAATGTGGTCTGTTTTCAGCCTGCATTAGTTTAGTTTATTAAAAAATAAAGAAATAGATACATTTATTAAATAAAAATGATTAAATAAATGTCCATAATCTTTTAGTTTAGATTAAAAAGGGGACCTGCAATAATTTACCCTCTTGAGTTTTATTCTCAAGAAATATGTTATTTTAGAATGGTGCCTTCACTACTCTCCAGCTAAAAACAATGGTGCCACTGATTATCAGAAATAAAATTGTACAGCATAGTTGTTTGCTAGTAAATTGTATTGTGTATGTGAGGCTACATGGAGCTTGCCTGTTTAACCGATTTATATCTTGTTGCATCAGGCTCTCGTACATCGAGGGATTGAGGAACTGTTATTGACTGACAACAAAGATGGAATCAGCCCGGGTAGTATGGAAGGAATATATTGTCCTCTTCAGCATATAAAATGCCAGCGTGTTGCTTCTCTCTGACAGTTTTATAGAGCGGAAATTATACTGAAAGTGACTGGCTCATTTTACAGTAATATATACATTTTATCAATATATTTACCTTTTAAATGTTATTAACCACTTCAGCCCCAGAAGATTTGGCTGCTGAATGACCAGAGTATTTTTTGCGATTCAGCACTGCGTCGCTTTAACTGACATTTGCGCGGTCGTGCGACGCTGTACCCAAACAAAATTGACGTCCTTTTTTTCACAAATAGAGCTTTCTTTTGGTGGTATTTGATCACCTTTGCGGTTTTTACTTTTTGCGCTATAAACAAAAAAAGAGCAACAATTTTGAAAAAAAAACACAATATTTTGTACTTTTTTGCTATAATAAATTTCCCCATTTTTTTAAAAAAAAAAAGCTAATTTTTTCTCAGTTTAGGCCGATATGTATTCTTCTACATATTTTTGGTAATAAAAAGCAGAATAAGCGTATATTGATTGGTTTGCGCAAAAGTTATAGCGTCTAGAAAATAGGGGATAGTTTTATGGCATTTTTATTATTATTATTTTTTTCTTACTAGTAATGGCGGCGATCAGCGATTTTTATCGTGACTGCGACATTATGGTGGACACATCGGACAATTTTGACACATTTTTGGGACCATTGGCATTTATACAGCGATCAGTGCTATAAAAATGCATTGATTACTGTAAAAATGTCACTGGCAGTGAAGGGGGTTAAGACTAGGGGGCGATCAAGGGGTTAACTGTGTTCCTTAGTGTGTGTTCTAACTGAAGGGGGGAGGGGACTAGCTAGGGGAAGAGCTAGATCAGTGTTCATACTCAGTCTCTTCTCCTCTCGGAGAGTTTACACACAGAGATCCCGGTTCTCACTGTGTCACGAGCGATCACGGGAGCCCGGCGGTCATCGCGAGTAGCGAGGGCCCGCCCCTAGTGGCCACAAATAGAAGCGACGTAACATGACGGCGATTCGTGGAGCCGAGCCATGTTGTCGCAGTAAAACTGCGGCGGCTGGTCGGCAAGCGGTTAAAGGGTAACTCCACTTTCATGGGGAAAAACAATTGCAATCAAAGGTCAAATAATATAGCGTATATTACATATTACAAATTACCTTTCCTTTTCTATCTGCAGCTCTGTAATTTTCTGTAAATGCGATGCTATATGGCTACCTGGAGTTGTTCTGTACACAGAATGTGTACTGACCACCCCCCAGAAACATCACTTCCTGCTTGTGTGATTGGCTCACCAATTTTCCCAGAAGTCTGCCTAAGATACAAGTCAGATTTCAGGCATCCCTTGCAACAAAAATTTCATTTTTAGTGAGATACTCCCTTTACCGGGGATCTCAAATTGACGGCCATCCAACTGTTGCGAAACTACAAGTCCCATGAGGCATTGTAAGGCTGACAGTTACAAGCATGACTCCCACAGGCAGAGGCATGATGGGACTTGTAGTTTTGCAACAGCTGGAGGGCCGCCAGTTTGAGACCCCCTGCCCTATAGGCACACGTCTAAATAGATGCAGGCCCAGCAGATTTCCACATTAGTGCTCCGCAGCTGCACACCTAATTGATAATTATAAAACCACTCCCATTAGGCCCACTCGACACAGAGGGAAAAACCCGGGGATTCCTTCAGAATAACAAAAGGTAGGAATCTGCAACAAAGGTTGTTATAATCCTTGCAGTGTACAGAGATCACATAGAGGGGAATGTTTTTTTTTCCTCAACAAAAATGGAGTTCCGCTTTAAAATTTGAAATTCATAAAATTTTAAAGATGTAATACTCGCTCTTGACCACAAGATGCCAGTGTTTGACTGCTTCATGGTAACAGGACTGTCAGATTATAGTATGGGGGTCAATAGGGCTTTATCATTCCTTCTGATCCGCTCAATATAAGTAGACTGGTGATCCCTACTCAAGTACTCTCCATTCTGATCAGCCTGATAGTCTTTCAGTTCCTATTACTTTTTCCATACTGAGGAACGCAATTACAGCTATAAGGCTAGGCAGTGGTTTCTTTCAGTAAAAAAGCTGATCTATTACAGGAGTTCAGAGAACTATTATTTCACATCCTTTAACAGGATACAGGATTTTTTTTACGTGCCAAGAACACATG